>NC_135807.1:86537811-86860820 GCF_964213995.1 Mustelus asterias | reverse complement strand
TTCGCCTCCCGCCACAACAGGTCCACAACAGACGCCATCTCCCTGGCCCTGCACTCAGCCCTGGAACACCTCGATAACAAAGACACCTATGTCAGATCCCTATTTATTGACTACAGCTCAGCCTTCAACACCATTATTCCTACGAAACTCATCTCCAAACTACTTGGCCTGGGCCTCAGCTCCTCCCTCTGCAACTGGATCCTGAACTTCCTAACCCACAGACTGCAATCAGTAAGGTTAGGCAATAACACCTCCTCCACAGTCATCCTCAACACTGCTGCCCCACAAGGCTGTGTTCTCAGCCCCCTACTATACTCCTTATACACCTATGACTGTGTGGCCAAATTCCCCTCCAACACGATTTTCAAGTTTGCTGATGGCACCACCGTAGTGGGCCAGATCTCAAACAATGATGAGACGGAGTACAGGAATGAGATAGAGAATCTGGTGAACTGGTGCAAAGACAATAATCTCTCCCTCAATGTCAACAAAACAAAGGAAATGGTCATCAACTTCTGCAAGCATCGTGGAGGACATGCCCCTGTCTACATCAATGGGGACGATGTAGAAATGGTCGAGAGCTTCAAGGTTTTAGGTGTCCAGATCACCAACAACCTGTCCTGGTCCCCCCATGCCGACACTATAGTTAAGAAAGCCCACCAATGTCTCTACTTTCTCAGAAGACTAAGGAAATTTGGCATGTCAGCTACGGCTCTCACCAACTTTTACAGATACACCATAGAAAGCATTCTTTCTGGTTGTATCACAGCTTGGTATGGCTCCTGCTCTGTCCAAGAATGCAAGAAACTACAAAGGGTCATTAATGAAACCAAGTCCATCATGCAAACCAGCCTCCCATTCATTGACACGGTCTACACTTCCCACTGCTTGGAAAAGCATCCAGCATAATTAAGGACCCACTCACCCTGGACATTCTCTCTTCCACTTTCTTCCATCGGGAAAAAGATACAAATGTCTGAGGACACATATCAACCGACTCAAGAACAGCTTCTTCCCTGCTGCCCTCAGACTTTTGAATGGCCTACCTCGCATTAAGTTGATCCTTCTCTACACCCTAGCTATGACTGTAACACTACATTCTGCACGCTCTCCTTTCCTTATCTATGTACGGTATGCTTTGTCTGTATAGTGCGCAAGAAACAATACTTTTTACTGTATACTAATACATGTGGCAATAATAAAACAAATCAAAATTCTACTCAGTGGCCACCTCATCACCTTGGAAAGCATGAAAGAACTGTAAGCGAAGAATTGAGATACAAATACAAGTTGTTGATTTTACTTCAAGATTATATCTTTTGATTTATTTATGCAGTTAAATCAACAAAACTTTCAAGTGCCTTTTTAATTTCTAAAAGTTGGGTTCTGCAATCCATGATGAAACTGCCCTTTTCATTAATAGAGTGCCTCTTTAGCAATGAAACTTTTACTCACAAGGTGAAATGTAGCGCATAAACGCTGGGCAAAGCATGAACTTGCACTTCACACAACATCTTTCATGTGTTCAGGATGTTTTAATTCACTGGCTGCGATTTGTTTTGTGCCTCAAATGTGATCATTTTGGTGGGCAAATAAGAGCCACTGTATACAGCAAGGGTCTACAAACAACAAATCATCTTGACTCAGTTAATCTGGTTACTGGTGATCTTGACTGAGGGAGAAACTTTGGCTCTTCGAATTAGTACCACAAGATCCTTTGGATCCACCTTGCTTTAAATCCAGTCTTCATTCTATAAATGCACTGAATTATGAACCTACATTATGTGTTCAAATCCTAGAGGGTCCAATCGACAAACTTCTTGAAGATGGTGAAGCTGAGACATTCTGAAAATGTCTTGTTTCCATTTTAATATGTTTATTAAGTGCAAACAAAATAACAAATTAAGGCAGCATTAGATGGACTGCAAGTAGCCAGTGCTGCTGGCTAGTAAGAAAACAAATTGATCAGGAGATATGTTGCCTGTAACTAAACAGCAAAACTAACATTTTAATGATGCATCGTACATCAGCTGTACAAAAGGAACAGCAGATTATTGGATAAGTGGACACTCCATATTTTCCTTGGTCTTTTGTGTCAACTATTCCCTGCTGAAAATAGTTGGGAATTAATTTTCATAATCCCACCTCCCCACTGAAAATAAAGGTAATTGTGATTTTGCTGGATTCTGCCAGCTAAGACTTTTAAATACTGGTTCTTGCAGCCTGCAGCATCATTTACAACTGATTGCTTGCGATGATTAATCATGAGGCTAGAGGACAGGCTATCGATTCTCAACTTCATGACACTTTAACAATGTGGTCTCAATTGAAACATACCAACCAATTCAACCGAAGTGAGACTGGCACAATGGGAACAGCCCTTTTGTCAAGTATCACACTTCAGATTCGCGTGAAAGCTGGTTTTCAGAATTTACTTTGCAACCCAGTTTACATATTTGTTGAATTGCTGGGGAACATATTTGTTGAATTGCTGGGGAACATAACCAGACCATTTTTGATTCACCATCATTCTCAAAATGGTGGACTCAAATTTGAAATGCAGGGAAACATGGAGGAAAATTGCACAGCATTATGGATGGTTAAATTTATGGGATGTAGAGCAGAGCAGGAAAAAGTGGGCTTCTGACTAGAAAGGGCCTGTGTTCTCTGAAGTTTAGAGACAATCTAATTGAAACAAATAAAATTCTTAGAAGACTTGACAGGGTACCTGCAACAAGGCTGCTTCCCTTCACTGAGGAATCGAGAACACGGAGTCACACACAGAAGAAAAAATCTCAGAGGAATGAAACCAAACAGACCACCCAGCATCAAATCAGGCACCCAAAATGATAATAGCAAACCCAGCCGACCCTACAAGGTCCTCCTTACTAGCATCTGGGGACTAGGGCTAAGATTGGAAGAACTGTCCCACGGACTAGTTAAGCCTGAAATAGTCACTCTCATGGAACCATACCTGGGACAATGCCTCCGACACCATCATCATCATATCTGAATATGTCTGTCCCACCAGGGGTAAAATCCCAGCAGAGGTGGTGGCACAATGGTATACAGTCAGGAGGGAGTGGCCCTGTACGCAGATCAAACATAGGCCAGGAACTTCCTGTTAATATCACGTAACCACCCCCCCCCCCCCCCACCCCCCCCGTTCACACAACTTATGAATCAGTATTCCATGTTGAACATCACTTGGAGAAAGTCCACAAGACCATAAGACATAGGAGCAGAATTAGGCCAATCAGCCCATCGAGTCTGTTCCACCATTCAATCATGGCTGATTTTTTCTCATCCCCATTCGCCTGCTTTGTCCCCATAACCCCTGATCCCCTTATTAATCAAGAACCTATCTATCTCTGTCTTAAAGACACTCAATGGCCTGGCCTCCATTGCCTTCTGCAGCAGAGTTCCACAGGTTCACCACTCTCTGGCTGAAGAAATTCCTCCTCATCTGTTTTAAAGGACTGTCCCTTTAGCCTGAGGTTGTGCCTCTGGGTCTAGTTTTTCTAATAGTGGAAACATCCTCTCCACGTCCACTCTATCCAGGCCTCACAGTATCCCGTAAATTTCAATAAGGTCCCCCCCCTCATCCTTCTAAACTCCAGTGAGTACAGACCCAGAGTCCTCAGCCGTTCCTCATACGACAAGCTCTTCAATCCAGGGATCATTCTTGTGAACCTCCTCTGGACGCTTTCCAAGGCCAGCACATCCTTCCTTAGATATGGGGCCCAAAACTGCTCACAATACTCCAAATGGGGTCTGGGGTCCTGAGGGTGGTAAGGGCACAGAACGTATCCTGGGAGGGGGACATTAAAGGCCATCACCAAGAGTGACTCGGTAGTGACTACTCCAGACCGCAATGGCCAAGTCCTAAAGGACATAACTGCAAGACTGGGTCTGCAGCAGATGGTGAGGAAACCAACAAGATGGAAAATCATCCTTGACCATATCCTCACCGACCTACCTGCCATAGATGCATCAGTCAACGACATCATTGGTAGGAGTGACCACAGCAGAGCCCTGGAGGAGATGAAATCCTGTCTTCACATTGAGGATACCCTCCATCATGTTGTGCCTCACTACCATCATACTAAATTGGATAGATTTCAAATAGATCTGGCAACTCAAGACTGGGTCACCATGAGGCACTGTGGGCCATTAGCAGTAACAGAATTTCACTTCAGCTGGCTAATCTACCATTATCACAAACCCAGAGGATCAATGAGGAGTGCAGGAGGGCAAACCAGGAGCAGCATCAGGCACACCTAAAAATGAGGCATCAACCTGGTGAAGCAACAACACAGGACTCCTCGTGCCCAAACAGCATAAGCAGCAAGTAATAGACAAAGCTAAACAATTCCAGAACCAAATCATGAGATCTAAGCTCTGCAGTCCTGCCATATCCAGTCATGAATGGTGATGGACAATTAAACAACTCATTGAAGGAGGAAATTCCACAAACATCCCCATCCTCAATGATGGGGAAGCCCAGCACATTAGCGCAAAAGATAAAGCTGAAGCATTTGCAACAATCTTCAGCCAGACGTGCGTAGTATATGATTCATCTTGGCCTACTACAGAGGTCCCCAGCATCACATTTATCAATCTTCAGCAGATTTGATATCTAGAAACGACTTAAGGCACTGGATACTGCAAAGGCTATGGTTCCTGACAAAATTTCAGCAATAGTCCTGAAGGCTTGTGCTCCAGAACCGGCCATACCATAGACAAGCTGTTCCAGTACAGATATAACACTGGCATCTACATGGCAATGCGCAAAATTGTCCTGCACATGTCCTGCACACAAGAAACAGGACAAATCCCACCCAGTCAATTACCTTCCTATTAGCCTACACTCGATTATCAGCAAACTGATGGAAGAGGTCATCAACAGTGCTGTTAAGCGGCACTTGATTAGCAATAACCTGTTCATGGATACTCAGTTTAGGTTCTGCCAGGGCCACTGGGCTCCTGACCTCATTACAGCTTTGGTTCAAACGTGGTTCAACTGAGCATTTGACCAATTATGACATCAAGGAGCCTTCACAACACTGGAGTCAACAGGAATCAGGGAGAAATTTCTTCACTAGTTGGGAGTCATACCTAGCACAAAGGAAGGAGGTTGTGGTTGTTTGAGGTCAATCATCACAGTTCCAGGACTTCACTGCAAGAGTTCATCAGGGTAGTGTCTGAGGTCCAAGCATCTTCAGCCGTTACATCAATGACTTTCCTTCCATCATAAGGTCAGAAGTGAGGTTATTTGCAGATGTTCAGCACCATTTGTGATTGCTCAGATACTGAAGCAGTCCATGTCCAAATGCAGCAAGACCTGGGCAATACCCAGGCTGGGCGGACAAGTGGCAAGTGACATTCACGGCACACAAGTGCCAGATAATGACCATCTTCAACAAGAGACAATCCAAACATCACCCCTTGACATTCAATGGCATTACCATCCCTAAATCCCCCACTATCAACATCCTGGGGGGGGTGGTTTAACCATTGACCAGAAACTGAACTGGACTGGCGATGTAAATACTGTGGCTGCATGTGAATCTTAGAAGCTAGGAATCCTGCGCCAACTAACTCACCTTCTGACTCCCCAAAGTCTGTTCACCATCTAGAAGGCACAAGTAAGGAGTGTGATGGAACACTCCCCATTTGTCTGGATGATGAAGCTCCAACAACACAAGACGTTTGACATCATCCAGGACAAAGCAGCCCACTCCTATCCACAAACATTCACTCCCCCCACCACCAACACAGTGGCAGCGGTGTGTACCATCTCCCAGACACACTGCAGAGACTCAACAAGCCTCCTGAGACAGTATCTTCCAAACCCACAACTATTACCATCTAGAAAAACAAGGGTCGCAGACAAATGGGAACATTACCACCTGGAAACTCCTCTCACGGCCACCCACACCCCTGACTTGGAAATGTATCACTGTTCCTTCACTGTCGCTGGTCCATCAAAGATGCCAAGAGACAGTACCGGACCAAGCTAGAGTCCCAGGCTAGCCACACAGACTTCCACCAACTATGGCAAGGTCTACAAGACATAATAGGCTACAAGATAAAGGCACGTAAAATCCCTGGCACCAATGCACCCTTCCCTGATGAGCTCAACACATTCTATGCCCATTTTGAGCAACAGGTCAGCGAGAGCATGCCCTCCACCCCGGAAGCCTCAGCTGAACCCATATCCAAGGTCATCATCGTATATGTCTGAGTAACCTTCTCGAAAGTCAAGCCACGGAAAGCAATGGGCCCAAATGGGGTACCCGGACAAACGCTCAGATCATGCACAGACCAGCTGCTGGAGGTATTCACAGACTTCTCTCTTTACAACAACCTGAGGTCCCTGTCAGCTTCAAGACGACCACCACCACCCCTGTACCAAAGAAAAGCCGGACAGTTTGTCTTAATGACTATCGTCTGGTGGCTCTGACATCCATCATTATGAAATGCTTTGAAAGGCAGTCATGGCACAAATCAATTCCGGCCTCCCAGATTGTCTGGATTCACGACAGTTCGCCTACCGCCACAAAAGTCTGCTGCACACGCCATCCCCCGGCCCTACACTCAACCCTGGAACACCTGGATAACAAAGTCACCTATATCAGACTCCTATTTAGTGACTACAGCTCAGCCTTCAACACCATTATTCCCACAAAATTCATCTCCAACTCCGTGGCCTGGGCTTTGGCTCCTCCCTCTGATTCTGGATCCTAAACATCCGAATCCACAGACCGCAATCAGTAAGGAGGGGCAACAACACCTCCTCCACGATCATCCTCAACACCAGTGCCCCACAAGGCTATGTCCTCAGCCGCTTACGATACTCCTCATACACCTATGACTATGTGGCCAAATTCCTCTCCAACTCTATGTTCAAGTTTGGTGATGACACCACCATAGTGGGTCGGATCGCAAACAATGATGAGACGGAGTACAGGAAAGAGATAGAGAATCTGGTGAACTGGTGCAATGACAATAATCTTTCCCTCAATGTCAACAAAACGAAGGAGATAGTCATTCACTTCAGGAAGTATAGTGGAGGACATGCCCCTGTCTACATCAACGGGGACGAAGTGGAAATAGTCGAGAGCTTCAAGTTGTGAGGTTTCCAGATCATCAACAACTGTCCTGGTCCCTCCATGCCGACACTATAGTTAAGAAAGCCCACCAACGCCTCTACTTTTTCAGAAGAGTAAGGAAATTTGGCACGTCTGCTACTATTCTCATCAACTTTCACAGATGCACCATAGAAAACATTTTTTCTGGTTGTATCACTGCTTGGTATGGTTCCTGCTCTGTCCAAGACCGCAAAAGCTACAAAGGGTCATGAATGAAGCCCAGTACATCACCCAAACCAGCCTCCAATTTATTGACACTGTCTACACTTCCCACTGCCTCGGAAAAGCAGCCAGCATAATCAAGGATCCCACGCGCCCCAGACACTCTCTTCCACCTTCTTCCGTCAAGAAAAAGATACAACAGTCTGAGGACATGCACCAACTGATTCAAGAACAGCTTCTTCCCTGTTGCCATCCAACTTTTGAATGGACCTACCTCGCATTAAGTTGATCCTTCTCTATACCCTAGCTATGATTGTAACACTACATTCTGCACTCTCTCCTTTCCTTCTCTATGAACAGCATGCTTTGTCTGTCTAGTACGCAAGAAACAATACTTTTCACTGTTTAGTAATACATGTGACAATAATAAATCAAATCAATTCCTGGAACTCCCTCACTAACAGCACAGTGGGTGTCCCTACACCACATGAACTGCAGCAGTTCACACCAATACCTGCTCAAGGACAATGAAGGATGGGGAAAAATGGTGGTCAAGACAGCAGCGCGCTCATCCCATGAACAAATTTTTAAAACTCTCAGAATAAGGAGCCAGCCATTTAGGACAGAGATAAGGAGAAATTTCTTCAGTTAGAGTGCTGGGACTCTTTGGCAGAATTCCAAAGAACTGTGTATATTCATTCAATAAATAAATTCAAGACTGAGATGAATAGATTTTGGGCACTTTGGGAATCAAGGGATAAAGGGACCGAGTGGAAAAGTAGAGTTAGTGTAACAGTTCATCCACAATCATATTGAATGGTGGAACAGGCTTTATGGAACATGTGACTCCTGCTTTTGCGTTGCAATCAAGAATAATTTAGTTGTTACTCTCTTAAGTGACAAATTCTCATTGGGAATTGACAAAGTAGTAAACTATAGGAATAAATATTAATTTAGTTTGTGTTATAAAATACCCAAGGGCTGTACTTGCTTTTCCACTATAACCTGAATTTCTCTTGTATCTTAAATATACAAGTCTCAGCCATAGTTCACCATAGACATAGGATGGTGCCACAGGGGATGGCATCGCTACCTCTCAGCGCCAAGAACCCACGTTCAATTCCGGCCTTGGGTGACTGTGGAATTTGCACGTTCTCACAGTGAATGCCTAGGTTTCCTCCAGGTGCTCTGGTTTCCTCCCATGGTCCAAAAAAGTGCAGGTCAGGTGGTTTAGCTATGGTACATGCATGGAGTTACGGGGATAGGGCGGAAGAGAGGACCTGGGTGGGATGCTCTTTCGGAGAGTCGGTCAGACTTCATGGGCCAGGTGGCCTCTTTCTGCACTGTAAGGATGCTATCCATGGTTCTTAGCTCAGCATTCTGGTCTGAATCGTAAGATTGTGGGTTCAAGTCCTACTTCAGAGACTTGATCATAAAATCTAGGCTGACATCTCAGTGCACAGGGAGTGTTGGAATGCTGGAGGTGACATCTATAGCATGAGATGTTAAACTGACACCATGCATCCTCAAATGGATGTAAAATACTCCCTGGTGCTATTTGAAGAATACAAGAGTTGATCTGGTGTCCTAACCAATACTTATCCTTCAGTCAGCAAAGAAAACCAATTTTTTGATCACTATATCATTACCATTTTGGGATTTTGTTGTGCACAAATTGGTTGCATTGCATTACAATAGTAACCACTCGTCAAAAATACCTCATTGGCTGTAAACGACTCTAGGATGTCCTACCTACATGAAAGGTGCTATATAAATGCAAGTCTTCCCTTCTTATCTTTCCAAAAATGTTTGGGCACTCATGAGATGGGATCTGGAATTGGCACTGAACTGGAAGAAAGATGGAAAACTCATCCGTGGATGAATTTTGAGAATGTTTATTGAAGTGTGAAATGAGAAGTTGGAAAAAGCAGAGGCCTAGGTGTAGGATTCTGCAGAGTAGAATTGAGACAGTTAAAGGGACTACATCACTGGTGGAATGAAGAGGTCGATGGGAAAATGAATCATAATGAATTGAATGAGAATAGGAACAAAAAAAAAAATCCAGATGCCTCAGCTCTGTCTAATTCTCATCTTTCAGCAAGATTTTGCTAATGGTTGAGTTTTCCTCAATTGACTGACAGCTCTAGAGTCCCAGCAGCGACAGTGAAAGGACTGGCCAGAAATGGGATGACAAGCAGTCCCCAGATTCTCAAGTCTTGGAGACCAGGAACTGACGAATGCAGGGTTCTCACAGCAGGGAGGGGAGGTGATTTTGATGGCAAGTCCACAGGGGATAGAGCATCTGCAAGGGGTTAACTTTTGGAATAGGGGGGAGGAGGGTGTGTGTGCGTGTGAGAGAGAAAGAGAGAGAGAGACCTTGTCCTGAATCAATTAACAGCTTTCCCCCAATCTCCCCAGATCTCTAACCTCCTTCAAAATGATTAGTTTTACATTTGGATTGAACATTCGTTCAAGACCTTTGAGATCCTTCAGGGGTCAGGTCTGTTACTGAAGGTCAGTGCTTCCATTCACACAAAGTGAAAGTGTACTGTGAGAAACAGGACAAAAATCTAGCACCAAAAGAACTTTGGTTTAACTTGATTTCTTATCATTGCAAAGTCATAAAGAACTGTGGAAAAAATGTACTTAGTGCTGAGATACAATTGCAGGTATTCCGATACTGTGAAGTAGGATCATATTTAAAAATAGATAATTTGGTCTTAAAACTGACAGAACATCACTCAATATTGTTGCTGCAAACAATAATTTACTCTACATTTCAGGCATATTGCTTGTGTCTCTGAAGACACACCTTTAGCTCAAAAGGAAATAAAAACTCAGTTGTGATTACAGACTTAATGCTGTACAATTACAACATGCCTTCATTTAGTTGAAGCCTTCAGATGGGCCTAGGTAGTTTATGTTATCTTCAACCTCTTCCTTACCCTATGTATAGATTGGCAGCAATGTAAATCCAGAAAACCTTCCATCCTGTTTAGTGTCAATATTGGTCATTTGCCTTCCTTGTGCTAGATTTTTTTTTAAAATTCTTCCAAATACTAAGAGATAAGATATTTTGGACTGGCCTGCGCCAAACAAAATGAATCCTATGGTGTCTTCGGTGTTTAAATATAATCTAAAGGATCCTTCATAATATTGGGTTTGACATAATTCCACATCAGTCAGCCAGCAGTAGATACATTGGCACTCAGGGTAAATATGACCTTCAGCACAGATTTTTTTTGCCTCTACAGCAACATATTGCACATATCTTCAGGAGCATCAAATCCCTGATAAAGATAAAACAAAATATACACCTGACCCAAAATCATCAGACAAAGTTATTACTATGCTTTAAATGCAAAATAATAGAGACTTGATGGCTTATGAAACATGTTGCTCTTAGCAGATTTTCATCATTTTGAAACGAGCAAGCTGCAAGAAATTTTCAGAAAATAATAAATGTATGCCACAATTACCATTTTTTAAAAAAAGAAACTCACTATACCAAATAAATGACAACACGTTTTCTACAATCACTACAACCGTACCTCTGCACAAAGTACATTTTTCCACAGCTCTTTATTACTTTGAAATGATTCCTAAAAAAAAATGTTACAGTCTGTTCTTTTGGTGATAGATTTTTTTCCCACTTTCTCCCAGTTGACACTTTCCCTCGGTTCTAGCATTCATATTCTCTGCAGTGCTTCTAACTATAGTGCAGATTGCATCAGACTCTACCATGTGCAGCAGAGGAACACTGAAAAGCAAGGAAATTATTAGTAGAAACATGAGAGACTGCTTTATTTGGCTCAACTAAAAATAGAATCAAATGGCACAGCCTTGCCAGGGATCTGCAGGATAAGCAATCGATAGGCTGAGCGCACGATAGAACTACCCCAGTTCTTGGATCGACAATCGACAGCTGAAAGGCTATTTTTTGCTATGGTTGACTAAATATGGTCAGGGAGGGAGCGATACTGGAGAGCTTGGTTGCCTGGCAGCGCATGTTTCAAATGCTTAGCTGACTATAAAGCAAGAGCAGTTTCATTTTTTCTTCTAAGTGTAAAATGTGTCCAGCAGCTTTGCGTGTATGGGAGCTCTGACCTCAGTAGCAGACCTGACCTCTGAAGGACCACAGTAGTCTCGAACAGATGTTCAATCCATATGTAAAGCCAGAAGTGAGAAGTGACGCAGTGCAGCGTCGAAGCAAGCAGAAGATCCATCTTTCCAACTAAAGTGCCGAACCTCTCTCAGCATCTCTTTCTCTCTCCCTCTCTCTATATCTACTTCTCAGCTTCTGCTAATCACCTGAACAACCACCCTGCAGTGTTCAACTTCTGGCAGGGCAAGCAAAAGGTACTTGTTTCCCAATAATGCAAGCAGAGCTGTGTAGTTCTTTTTAAAAAAGGAAAGCTGTTAAGGCTTGTGAAAACTGCCCATTTAATTTTTTTAAAGATGCATTAATAATGGAATCATGCTGTATTTTTTTTTTACATCAGTGTCTAACTGATTTCTACCTTTCCCCAGCAAAAGATGGGCTGATTTAACAACAGCAGCAAATATTTTTGGATGAATGCTCGTGTCCCTCCTTATTAATTTGATCAACTGCAAAATACTGCATGTTTCTAACAAACTTATTTTGCATTATAGGATCATATTATATGGAGAGGAAGTTGATATGGTGCTATCAGTGGCAGCTTTTAGCTCGCTATTACATGCATGTGTCCTGCAAGTATTTTCCCTGTTCAAGTGCAAATGTAAAGCTGTAAATTTAATTGTACAAGATTTGGGTTGAGCTTAAGACACTTTTAAAGATTGAGTTTCAAAGTCAACAGTAATTGTAACCTTAAGCAAATTTGTGCTTTTAACAGATTATGGGTTCATGCCTGCATTTAGGTTTTGAGCAATAATTTGTTATAGTTTTTTAAAAACCGGAGTTTAAATGCATGAAACTAACAGATATGGCTGCGACAAGAACAAGCTATTTTAAATACGCAAGACTGCCTACTGGATTTTTTTTTTTCAATGCTGCAGTGCTTTGACTTCCCTGCTAACTACAACTTGGATTTGCTCAACCTCTGAACTTTTTTTTGGAAAAACACCATGCTGCATGAATTTAGTTTCAATGCTTATCCCACCTTTCGTGAAATATCTCAATTCCGATGTCCGGACAAGCAGAATACATTTAGGGACATAATACAACGGAAAACACTGTGCTACAGGCAAAGCACTCTTAACAGTTTAATGGTTGATAAATTTCAACTATGCCTGAACTGCACATTTGAACACCAGCTTCAATTTACATTTTTATGCTTTTCACATGATTATTTTTTTAAAACTTTGCCTCGAAGGGAGAATTTGCTTGTGGAATTGGAGGAAGGGAAAATAATCTTCAGTAACAATCTGTTCACTTCACATTTTTATGTATTGATATGGAAAACCTGGAATTGATGTTGCCTCTTCCCCAGTCCCAAAGAAGTGAGCGGAGCAAAAAAGTACTTTATTAAAAAAATGCAGGGTAAGGATCAAATTTCCACCCAGCTTGATTGTAGCCTAAATCCCAAACATAATTAACTTCTTATTCCATGTTATAGCTTCATATATCACCAGCAGTTGTGGTATCTGAAGCATAGCATCAAGACTATAGTAAAACAGAAAGATAAATCAGAAACTGACTAATTCAGTTACTCATATTAACACCAAAAGATCGAAGTCAGGTATCTGAAGATAAAAAAACTTCTTTCCTTTTAGGTGTTAAGTTCTGCATACAAACAAAAATATGGCAACAATGAACCTAAAGAAGAAAAACAAGTTAACAATAATGATCAAAAGAAGATTGTGTGTCCACAAACACAGGCCACATCTCATAAATGGAACTCTGAAGTGTATTTAAAAGGAACAATCTAATTTCTTCAGCAAATGGCACGTAAAGTTTGGAAAAATAACTGAAAACGAACTGTGGATGCTGGCATATGATATGGAGTTCTGAAAGTCTAACTCCTGCACTTGCAAATTTTTCAGGTAATTTATAAAATTGCATTGGAGCAAGGTGTATTTTTTAAGCCATCCTTTCTGTGCTATTTCTTCCATGTTAAGTGTAGCTTTTTATTCCTCAAGATATATATTATTTAATATCAATAATATTAAACAAATAACTTAACTGTGCTTCAGCAAACAGGTGAATCTTATAACAAGATGCATTGTTTTTAAGCATCCATATTCAAGACAGATGACCTGCAAGTGTCTTTCCTGCCTGGAACACATACTTCTTTATATGCCCATATGAGCCTAAACAACTGTGGAATGTAAAGAAGTATGTATTTCTGGTGGGCAATGAACAACCGTGAAGAACACAAAGGCACTTTAAGTGGACCAAAACATACAATGGAAAACATACATGGCACTTGCATGGCTATTGTGTAAACAAGATCTACTCCAATGTTCATTTTTCTCCTGAACTCAAAACATAATTTACACGTAAACAAGCTTGGTTGGAACAGAATAAAAGCCATAGATCAATATTTTCTGGTTTATCCAACATCACTAATAAAAAGCACAATAGGAAAATTTGCATCTAAGCACCATGCTTTAAACCAGCTGTCCACTATTCGTGTACCCAGTATCATTTAAACATACAAATTGGACAGGTAATTAAAGACTATAGCTAATATTACTACAACATAAACATTTAAATTCTATGATTTATTTTACTGCTTAGAATCATAGAATCCCTACAGTGTGGCAGGCCACTCACCTGCACCGACAACAATCCTACCCAGGCCCTATCCCCATAACCCTACGTATTTACCCTGCTAGTCCCCCTGACTCTAATGGGCAATTTAGCATGGCCAATCCACCTAACCCGCGCATCTTTGGTGTGTGGGAAGAAACCGGAGCACCCAGAGGAAACCCACGCAGACATGGGGAGAACATGCAAACTCCACACACACACACACACACATTCACCCAAGGCCGGAATTGAACTCTGGACCCTGGCATTGTGAGGCAGCAGTGCCAACCACTGTGCCACCAAAAATAAATGCATACAAAAATAAATATACAAAAATACTAAAAATTAAAGGTTTCAACATGAAAAGCAGTAAAATTGAACTGAAAACGTTGAGCGCAATGTGCAGTCCTTTTAAAGTTAATTTAGCTGCTGCAAAAACAGTCAATGGACTTTTAATTCGAGATAAGTGTTGAACCAAGAACAAAATACACAGTGTCATCACCAAAATTCCACATAATTAGCAACGCAGTGAGGGAAAAAAAGGTAAAAGAGCTTTTACTATTAGCCAACTGACAAACACACATATTGGACATTCACTTTAACTTGAGCATCATGAACATATGGATACAGTGTTCTTAGTCCTCTGAGCCTCTTCAATTTGTTTTTTGTTTGTTCAGTACAACCAAGAATTCTGTCTCTTCATTTACAACCCCACTTGGGGAAGTGTGATTTCATAGGACACAGAACATAAATCACAAAATGAAGACTAATAAGTCTCAATGGATAAAATGAAATTTTAAGTTAAATTACAATCAGGAACAATGGGTTTAGCCACTTCAATTTACTCTAATATACTGTTGTACATCAAAGCCTATTATTCCATTGGTATAGTACATTTGACAATGCTTGTGCTAAAGTTAAAAGTCATAAAAATTGATAATTCTTAAAAACCCAAACTGTTGTTTAATATTCTATAGTATGGTAAATGTTTTAAATTAAAGCAGAACATTTCTCACATGCTAATCATAGCATCTGCAGATAGCTGTGGCACTTTTGGAAATTTAACAGATTAATTACCAATAATTTTCCAAGGTTCATGAGTTTATCAGAAAGGACAAGTCCAAAAACTTCCAAAAAGCAAAACAGTACTCATGTTGTGAGGAAAGTACATAATATTGATAGTGCAATACTCTTCTTTCAATTTTTACACTGCAATTCGATTCAGAATATCTGCAATTGTAATTTTTTGAAGGCTGGAGGAAAGTTGCGAAAGATTGATCAAGTGTATATATAATCAATATTTACTAGAATAAATTAAAATTCCTGTATAATTGTACAGTTTTCCATAAATTTGAAAATTTCTGAAGTTAACTTATGAGTTAACAATTTGAGGGATTCAAAAAAATAATCTATTCCATAATCCCACATGCCTTCACTGCCCTTGCAATGTCACAATGCTTCCCTTCCTGAAGCTGAAAATGCACTTCTGCATTTTCACAGAAACATTCGTTAAACGTTTATGCCAAATCCATTAAAATCATAAGTGTTCTACAGTCTTAAAATCAAAAGATTTAAAAATGATAAAAGCTGCAATACATCAAATTCTATTTTCATTTTAATAGCAATGTAGTTCAGTTGCAACAGGATAAGATTCTTTAAATTGTTTAGAACATTATATTGTTCCTATTCATGGTTTTCAAAGCTGTTATTCACCAACTTTCACTAATCCTCACTGAATGTTTCAATGATTAAGCTCCATTAACAAAAAGGAACTGCATATGTAGCTTTTTGTCCTCCCTCCCTCCCCCACCACCTTTTTTGAACTGACAATGCAGACTTTTCCAGGCAAGGTCCGCTTGCCAACTAATTTCATTGTTCATAGCTTCACAGATTAACAATAAAGAGAATGAACTTCTACTTGAACAGCAACTGCTGCAATTGACAATATTTGAACCAAATCTGTAAATATCACTGTACAGTACAATCAACTGTGATCAGGAGACATTCGGCTGTTTACATGGTAGATATTTCATAGCTCAACTGCACACTCACTAAAATATGTTCGCCAATAACACATCCACACTTAAGTATTGCTTTAAGTTTGTCAGATCAACCTGCATAGCATAACACTGCAAGGATGTGCCAAGAACAAACAGAGCTGTGTCACAAGCCAACATTTCTTACATAGCTCAGCTACTACAAGTGTGCAAACCTCAGAGCACAAATAATATTTAATATATCTACACATGTACTGTAAGATTAATTCAGTAAACTTTAAAGTCCCTAAAAGGTGAATTTTAAGAACATTTGAATACAGAGTATTATCCCTCAGGTTTCGGTAGCCGGTGCTTATTTGTGCAAGATGATGTGCACACTGGATAAAACATGGATACCAAATTTAAAGCGAAATTACCTTTTCACAAACTAGTTCCAAAACATTAAACAGTACAAAATTTTGTGCGAAGATATTTATTGTTCATCTTTCTACATCTATTCTTTCTACATCAGGACAAGTCTGACATACTGTAAAGCTTTACAAATTTAGCAAAGAATATTATTTGTAGGAGCTTATTTCATTTATCAATACAACATAACTCTGAATACTGCTCGTCTGACATTGACAAAAAGCTGTTTATATTTAATGAAGAAACTTTCAGCAGTTTCCACATTGCGAATAGAGCAAAAACTGGTATTCTCCTACATGTGGAGTGCCTTGGACAACTTTGGTTGAAAACATTTTCAGAATCTGAAAAGTGCCTTCCAATGCACTAAGTCATGAACTTTGGTTGTATTCAAGTCAAAATGGCCTACAAATATCTTTTTTTTTAAAAAAACGAACGTAATCCCAAACGTAGTTACAGAAAACTACAGAATAGAATTTGAAAGAGCATGGAATTACAAAAGTTGCAGAGAGAGACATTTTTTAAATGACTGAACATGCCTATTTTGGGGACAATTACTTCTTAAATAGCATTGTTTCAATCAAGAATCCAGAACTTAACATCTCTCAACCTGACCAGCTTGATTCATTCAACAGATACAGCAGAAGTCTGAACATTTGCTGACAGTTTTGCAACTCAAAGGATTTTCAGACATTTGACTGACATGGTGAACAGATGTTGACACTGAAGTATTATATTGCATGTTCCAATGTCTCTTCATGCCCAGATATGGCGATTGCATTAAAGTGCTCTGCTCTTCAAACAGGCATCCATAGCAGTCTAAGCTGCCCAAGAACACTACCAGTGGATATTAATAGCACCAATTTACAGCTGACTATGTCACTGCTGTTCCAACTATAATGCACCTGTATCAACTGGCAGTGACAGCATGCCAAAAGACTGCAAATTTAAAAATATGCACATTTCTCCACAACAGAAAGAGTCCAAAAGATGTCATAAGATAGTATGATCCAAAAAGGATGCAACATCTTGATTTGTCCTGTCAAAACAACTGCTAAAGTGAACCAAAGAACCACCAAAAATAAGACTGCTTAAGGAAAGCTGAATTTAAGGCCAAGGTTATATTGAGAAGCCCCACAAACAGTTTGACTATAGGAGGTGGGGTGGGGACAGAAGGGAGCAGGAAGAAACAATTTAAAACTTAAAGCCAAAGATCAGCCATGATTACATTGAGTGGCAGAGCAGGTTTAACTGACTGCACGTCTTCTCCTGCTTCTGTTTCTTATGTTCCTAAATACTGCAGCAGTGTCAATCATACAACAGTTGTAATATTTCTTATAATTTTCAGTAACATCCATCAACTACATTAACATAATGAGTATAATGGATTATATTCATTAAATTGGAACATTAACATTACTGCCACCTTTGTTACCACATTGGAAGTGGATATTTCAGGCACTTTGTCACTTCTGCTTTGCTGCCTTCATCCCTACAGGACACTTAAACAAGGAACTTGACATAGATGCAACTGTCCTGCAGACTTTGTTGTAACTGCACCACAAAGTCCAAGAATGTCTGGGTTCTTGCATTGCACAAGACTTCCAAGTTTCTTCTGCCTACCTACCTTATATTAAAAAATAGTTAAATATAATTCTGAACATTATATTTTGATGATTTATTTTCACCAACTGTTGTATCTAGTTTCTTCAAACATACATTTTGAATGCTATAAGAGTGAATAAAAAAATGGAGCTCAAAGTTTTCTTCCTCAGTGTAGCTTTAATCGCTGTTCAGGGCACACTTGGAAATTAAAATGTTAACAAAATTTGTTACTTTTATGTTTCTACATCATCCTAGGTAAGATTAGGGAAATAAATAATGTGCATTGTCAGAACAAAAAACCTCTTTCAGAGGCAAATTAAATTCAGAACCACTAATTGAAAATAAATCCACAGAAATTAACATTA
The DNA here is from genome assembly GCF_964213995.1 of Mustelus asterias. Classification (NCBI taxonomy): domain Eukaryota; kingdom Metazoa; phylum Chordata; class Chondrichthyes; order Carcharhiniformes; family Triakidae; genus Mustelus; species Mustelus asterias. The sequence goes on along the minus strand of NC_135807.1, from coordinate 86,842,399 downwards.
AAAGTAAGCAAATTAGAAGGTTCAGTATGCTACATTCATTATCAAGTTGCTGTGAAAAGATCGCACATTTTATTGAAACGCCAAGTAATTAGGGGTAGGAATACAAGAAAAATCAAACAGAATAAAGCTTAATAGATATGTTGTTTTCCTTGAGAGATTTTATGCTTTTCTTGGCTAACATCTCACTAGCCAATGCTTTGCTAAAGCTGGTAAAATGGAACCAAATCAACTTTTCAATGGATTTGGTCCCCTTCAACCAGCTGTAGCTATGCATTGATCACAACTAGGAGGACGAGTGAAAGCAATAGCCATTCACTGCCATTCCCACTGGTACATTACCAGTTCATCAACCGGTTTGTTTAGCTAATGTATTTTAAAATGGACATCATTTTTAAAGACTTGACTTTGATATAAAGATACAAATCAAACCACTTGTACAAGAGTTTACTCCAAACCCAATGCTATGTCCTGGAATTTCACTGGCATTGGTACCTGTATATCTGTTTATACTGAAAACACACTTTACAGTGCATTGTATTTTAACTGAAATGAACTATGGAGTTAAAAGTTAATGATAACAACTGATTTCATGAAATGACATTGTGTGAACAATTCAACTATTTTTGCTGCATTTTATTAAAGAAAAATGGACTGAAACTAAAATCTCAACTTTTAAGTTTTTAAAAGGCACAATTAAAAAGGTATTGGGATATTTATCACTGTTACTGAGCACTATGTAAATCATGAGATTGCTTCTGAAGGCTGAAAACTAAGAGATAAAGCTATAATGGCTGTTTGTCGTAGAGTGCCTGAGAAATTAACACAGATTGAGAAGGTGTGCAACAAAAAACAGATAACAGAAATTAAAGTACAACACAGGAGAGCTGAAACATCTTTTATGCAGTATGCCAAATTTTAAATCAAAGGAAACTGCTGGCATAGTAACTTGAAAACAATACATTGGGCTTACAACGTTTTGATTGATCCAATAGCTCTGTTGCCTTATGAATATAGCCATGTAGTTTGCAAAAATATCTGACTAGATTCAGGGAAAAAAATCTGTTGATAACATATATTCGGTTCCAAGTATATTTAAAAATCAGCACTAAAATATTCATGAGTTTAAGACAGCGTTCAGGACCAACTACAGATATTAATTTAGAAAATCTGCCTTTCATTTGAAAAATTATACTTTTTCTTTACACGCAAAAATTTATACTGCTTCAAAATCAATTTGAAATCATGGTCGCATTATTGCCATATTCAATATTCCTGTAATCGCCTCTTGCCAAAAAATCTATACTGTATTAAATTCAAAATGTTGCTCTTTTCACCAGATTTCAAATCTTGAAAGTGTATACAGGTAGAGTAAAAGAAAAATGAAGACAAATTGTTTAGTTCACATATCTGGAATCAGAGATGGGAGCTCAAATATACTCCGGCGAATTTATTCATGATTCTACAGCAGTACCCTTGAACATCCTTTTGTCACCTTCATAGAGGTACTCTCATATCTGCAATGCAGTTACAGCTACTGACTGACACGAGTTGAACAGTGCAGTCATTACTCAGGATAGGAACTAAATTCAGCACATCAGGGAATTAGATGAGTAGCAATTGCCAGTAGTTAGGGAAAATAATGGGTTTAAAATTTATTAAACAAAACGCTATAATCTAAGATTTCAACTAAAAAGGAAACAGAACACGGAGTTCATTACTACACAAATTTGTCAGCAAGTTCAAGCGAAGAGGAAATACGCTGAGCTATGAATCACATAAACTTGCTGATCAATTTATGATGCTCAGCTATTTGCATCTCTCAAGCAGTCACTAATGCTCAACCTCCCCTTTACTTTTACAAATTTGCTGGATTTGTGCATTAAATTCAAATTAAGCTCACAGCAGAAAGTTAGGGCTTGCATAAAATAGCATCAGTGCCATTTTAATATATGATAATTATTCATTAAATACTAATGAACATCTAAGGCCCAGGAAGATAATAGTTTGAACTGCTGTGTCTCAATCATGCCAACAACATTGAAAACCAACTTGAAAAAAACAATCACAATTTTTTCCTTGTCTTTATCTATCTTGTGCTCTTGATTTACTTCTCTAATTCACTTTCTTCTGTCATCCCTCTATTTCTTTCAATCCATAAATCTCATTGACAAAGGAGAAAGACAATTTGTCCCATCATTCAGGTCCCAGATGCCCCACTGCCCTCACCGTGCCATCACTGTTCATCAGCGAGAGTCTAACTAATGCATAAACTGCATGATGTCTCCCCTCCAGCAAACTTTGACCCATTAAGGCAGCTACAATAATTTTATACAATTTTAAAGCTTAGATATATGGCCAGGTTTACTCTGCTTTTAAGGCATTGCATTTTCGCAGTACACCAATAAAGTGTTTATAAGGTTTGTACAACCTATTCCAGTCACCATTAAATTGAAAGACTGGCTCAATTAGTACATTCCACATGTACAGAATATACATGCAAAGGATAAAGTAACAAGCTAAACAGATAATAAACATTAAACAATATAAACAGATAATAGTGTTATGTATATTCAAAAGGAGGAGTGATAAGTACCAACAATAAATCTATTACTCTTTGTTTAATCCTATGTAAAATAATGGAATCATTATCAGGTGTACATCTAAAGATCACCATATAACATTAACTTGATTAAACAGCAACCAATTTAGATTTAGAAGGGGAAGATCATACCGAGCCATTCTCCGAGATAAAATGATATATCAAGTCAACTGTGGCAAGGTCGATGATCTGATGTATCTAAATTTCCTGAAGTTCCAGGCAAGGGTGAATCCCCAAATTGCTGTCATTCAGGCTAATACAAAATTGGCAGGAGATAGAAAACAACAGACACTTCAACTTGCATCTTTGTTTGGTAGAAGAGCAGGGTTTCCCAGGAATCAGTGTTTGGGATCATTGCTGTTTCTAATTTGCACAATGTTTTGGATTCAGAAGTCAATGCAAATTGGTTAATTTTGCGAACAATGCCAAACGAAGAGGGCCAGTTGAATTGGAGAAGGAAGTTCAAAAGTTACAGAATGAGTCTATCAAAATAAAATGAACAGTCCAATGACAGATGACATCCAGCCCCGATACATGAAGGACTAAAACAGAAAAAAAAAGAAGAAAGTAGTATTTTTGATGTGTAGTCACAGTTATAATGTAGGCAAACAGCAGCTAGTTTGCACACAGATTTACAACCCGGAATTGCCCTGTTCTTTAGATAGTGCCAATATTTTATCTATCAACCAGAGAAGACAGATTGGTGCTCTGTTTAACATCGGACATGAAAGATGCATTGAAGTATCAGTGTATTTGAGGAGCTCATCTCTGGAGTGGGGTTTAAATCTTTGACTTCTGGCTATAGAGGTTTCACTGAGCCAAGGATAACGTCTATAAAAGAGCATTATCAGCATTAATAGAAAGTCATGCACATGGTCCCACTAAGGTGCTCAGCAAAGCAACAGCCTGCAAGGTACTACGCAGGCCTTGCGCTATGATAAATTACATGTGACCAGAGCAGGGCAAAAAATTCAAAAGGAACTATGCACTGAAAAAAAGGGTTGTGCACAACAACTAAATTTTAAAGGGAACATTGGGAATACAGATATGCAAGACATAACACTTCAAAACAAAAATGGATTGACTTTGACTGGAGAGATCCTGATGACATGAAGAATGATGAAAACTAGCCAGCATGAAAGGTGTTTAAATAGTCAAGAATGAAGTTGAGAATTTTACAAGATTCAGGGCTCAATATGCCCAACCAATATAAAATAGCAATCAAAGTCGACACAATATTGAACTACAAAACCAAAAAAATAGACTTAAGTCAAGTATAGGAAAGCAGCTTAAAACTTCCAAGTTACTAACTACAATTCTGGATGCTATAATGGCAGTCAGAAGGTTGACTATAAAGGAATCAAATAGCCTTTACTCATTCTGAACTTTTTCCATATTCTTTTAATTGACTCGGTTTGAATAGTACAATTCAAGAGCCGTTTATTGGAATTACACAATATTCATCTCAACCAATACTCCTATGATCACTGGAATTGGAATACTACGAACAGCAGAAATAGAGGGTGCAGGCAGCAAAACTAATGCTGAAGATTTTGGTGTGAACCCTTCCATACTAGTATCATACACAATTGGTTCCAAATAAATAATAATCAACGTCACATTCAGTATTAACTTCTAATCGCAGGAGACAGAGTAAAATGGTCCAGAAGGTCGTGCAGAAAAGCTGTAGCACAATTTAAATTCGTTAAAAGTGTTTTTTATTAACTGCGGAGAGTGTACATAGGAGATCACAGATCTAAAAGTAATAAGGTCCAAATTTATGAACTTTTCAAGAAAAAAAGTGATGAACACCTCGAATTATCATTAAGAAACAATTGGAAGTTACAATGAAGAAAATTTAGTAATTTTCTAGATGGATAAGCCGAGATGAGATGAGTGGTCTCTCCCACCCATGATTATCTTGTGTACTCAATAACACTGCACCAACCTAAAAACTGACTCTTGGCTAATGAATAACTAAAATTGGAGGCTTTTAAATTAGTGCTACAAACATACTGCCAAATCAGTTTGGCCAAGAATGACAACTAATGAAAGTGGTCTTTAACTAGCACAAAGAGGAGAAATGATGGAATCCATTAGAACAGAAACTAAAATATTGCTTTCTCTCGAATCAAAAGGAGTGTTTTTGGAAATAGATCAAGAGACAGGTCAAAAAGGACAATGTGGATGCAGGGAGGGAGGGGTGGGGGCAGGAGTCGGATAGGGGGGCAGGAATTGGAGGGGGGGGGTTCGTGAGCAGGAGGCGGACTGGGCGGGGAGGGGAAGGGGGAGCCGGAGGCGGACGAGGCGAGGTGCCGGAGGCGGACGAGGCGAGGAGGGGGAGCCGGAGGCGGACGAGGCGAGGAGGGGGAGCCGGAGGCGGACGAGGCGAGGAGGGGGAGCCGGAGGCGGACGAGGCGAGGAGGGGGAGCCGGAGGCGGACGAGGCGAGGAGGGGAAGCCGGAGGCGGACGAGGCGAGGAGGGGGAGCCGGAGGCGGACGAGGCGAGGAGGGGGAGCCGGAGGCGGACGAGGCGAGGCCGGAGGCGGACGAGGCAAGGAGGGGGAGCCGGAGGCGGACGAGGCGAGGAGGGGGAGCCGGAGGCGGACGAGGCGAGGAGGGGGAGCCGGAGGCGGACGAGGCGAGGAGGGGGAGCCGGAGGCGGACGAGGCGAGGAGGGGGAGCCGGAGGCGGACGAGGCGAGGAGGGGGAGCCGGAGGCGGACGAGGCGAGGAGGGGGAGCCGGAGGCGGACGAGGCGAGGAGGGGGAGCCGGAGGCGGACGAGGCGAGGAGGGGGAGCCGGAGGCGGACGAGGCGAGGAGGGGGAGCCGGAGGCGGACGAGGCGAGGAGGGGGAGCCGGAGGCGGACGAGGCGAGGAGGGGGAGCCGGAGGCGGACGAGGCGAGGAGGGGGAGCCGGAGGCGGACGAGGCGAGGAGGGGGAGCCGGAGGCGGACGAGGCGAGGAGGGGGAGCCGGAGGCGGACGAGGCGAGGAGGGGGAGCCGGAGGCGGACGAGGCGAGGAGGGGGAGCCGGAGGCGGACGAGGCGAGGAGGGGGAGCCGGAGGCGGACGAGGCGAGGAGGGGGAGCCGGAGGCGGACGAGGCGAGGAGGGGGAGCCGGAGGCGGACGAGGCGAGGAGGGGGAGCCGGAGGCGGACGAGGCGAGGAGGGGGAGCCGGAGGCGGACGAGGCGAGGAGGGGGAGCCGGAGGCGGACGAGGCGAGGAGGGGGAGCAGAGAGGCAGACAAGGGGACAGGGCGGAGAGGCAGATGGGGCGGGGGGAGGCCATCAAGGGGACAGGACGGGAGGCTTTGGAGGGGAAGAGAGTGGGGAAAGCTGATGAAGGGAGAGAACAGTTAATGGTAGAGAGCAGGGGCGGAAGAGTGCAGAAGGGGCTGCAGCCAAGGGTCCCTTGGAAGTGGTGGTGGTGCGCAATGTCATCTCATGAAGGTACTGTAGTGTGAGATGAATGTGAGGGCACCGCAAATGAAAGCCGTGACAATTGTTGCAATTCATTAAAGAAAAATATAAATATCCTGATCAAGTGGCAATATTCTGAGTTAGTTGTTTGGATCATCCAACAAACTAAATTTTCCGAGCATATGGCTCTCTGCAGCTCGGGAGGGTAAGGGGGAGAGCGGGAGGGCAATAGTTATTGGGGACTCGTTAGTTAGAGGGATAGATAGGTGGTTCTGTGGCAGCAAAAGAGACTCATGGATGGTATGTTGCCTACCGGATGCCAAGGTCCGTGACGTCTCGGACCGTGTTTTCCGGATTCTTAAGGGGGAGGGGAAACAGTCACAAGTCGTGGTACACATTGGTACCAACGACATTGGTAAGAGAAGGGACAGGGATTTAAAACAGGAATTTCGGGAGCTGGGCTGGAAGCTGAGAGCCAAGACAAAACATGTGGTCATCTCTGGTACGTTGCCGGTGCCACGTGATAGCAAGTTGAGGAACAGGGAGAGTGTGCAGTTAAACATGTGGTTGCAGGGATGGTGTAGGAGGGAGGGTTTCAGATACGTGGATAGTTGGAACACATTCTGGGGAAGGTGGGACCTGTACAAACAGGACGGGGTGCACCTGAACCAGAGGGGCACCAATATCCTGGGAGGGAAATTTGATATGGCTCTTCAGGGGGGGTTTAAACTAATTTGTCAGGGGAGTGGGAAAAGGAGTTGTAGTCCAGAAGTCAGTGTTGAGGGTGGTGAGGTATTGGGGAAGGTATCAGGGTCAAGGGTGGGTACCAGTAGACAGGTAGGTGGGTTGAAGTGTGTCTACTTCAATGCAAGGAGCATCCGGAACAAGGTAGGTGAACTTGGGGCGTGGATTGGTACTTGGGACTACGATGTTGTGGCCATTACGGAGACGTGGGTAGAACAAGGACAGGAATGGTTGTTGGACGTTCCGGGGTATAGATGTTTCAGTAAGTGTAGGGAAGCTGGTAAAAGAGGTGGAGGAGTGGCATTGTTAATCAAGGATAGTTTAACGGCTGCGGAAAGGCACTTCGAGGGGGATCTGCACACTGAGGTAATATGGGCCGAGGTTAGAAATAGGAAAGGAGCGGTCACGTTGTTAGGGGTTTACTATAGGCCCCCAAATAGTAATAGAGATGTGGAGGAAGAAATTGCTAAGCAGATTATGGATATGTGTGGGGGTCACAGGGTAGTTGTCATGGGGGACTTTAACTTTCCAAATATTGATTGGAACCTTTGTCGGACAAATAGTTCGGATGGGGCAGTTTTTGTGCAGTATGTGCAGGAGGGTTTCCTGACACAATATGTGGATAGGCCGACAAGAGGTGAGGCCACATTGGATTTGGTACTGGGAAATGAACCGGGCCAAGTGTTAGATTTGGTTGTGGGAGAGCACTTTGGAGATAGTGACCACAATTCGGTGTCTTTTGTTATTGCAATGGAGAGGGATAGGGCCGTACGGCAGGGCAAGGTTTACAATTGGGGGAGAGGTAATTATGATGCGATTAGGCAAGAATTAGGGGGCATAAGATGGGAACAGAAACTGTCAGGGAAAGGCACTAATGAAAAGTGGAACTTTTTCAAGGAACAAATACTGGGTGTCCTTGATAGGTATGCCCCTGTCAGGCAGTGAGGAAATGGCCGAGTGAGGGAACCATGGTTCACAAAAGAGGTGGAATGTCTTGCGAAAAGGAAGAGGGAAGCTTATGTAGGGATGAGGAAACAAGGTTCAGATGGCTCGATTGAAGGTTACAAGTTAGCAAGGAACGAGCTGAAAAAGGGGCTTAGGAGAGCTAGGAGGGGACATGAGAAGTCCTTGGCGGGTCGGATCAAGGAAAACCCCAAGGCCTTTTACTCTTATGTGAGGAATAAAAGAATGACCAGGGTGAGGTTAGGGCCGGTCAAGGACAGTAGTGGGAACTTGTGTATGGAGTCAGTAGAGATAGGCGAGGTGATGAATGAATACTTTTCTTCAGTGTTCACCGAGGAGAGGGGCCATGTTTTTGAGGAAGAGAAGGTGTTACAGGCTAATAGGCTGGAGGAAATAGATGTTCGGAGGGAGGATGTGCTGGCAGTTTTGAATAAACTGAAGGTCGATAAGTCCCCTGGGTTTGATGAAATATATCCTAGGATTCTTTGGGAGGCAAGGGATGAGATTGCAGAGCCTTTGGCTTTGATCTTTGGGTCCTCGCTGTCCACGGGGATAGTGCCAGAGGACTGGAGAATGGCGAATGTTGTTCCTCTGTTTAAGAAAGGGAATAGAAATGACCCTGGTAATTATAGACTGGTTAGTCTTACTTCGGTGGTTGGTAAATTGATGGAAAAGGTCCTTAGGGATGGGATTTATGACCATTTAGAAAGATGCAGATTAATCCGGGATAGTCAGCACGGATTCGTGAAGGGCAAGTCGTGCCTCACAAATTTGATTGAATTTTCTGAGGAGGTAACTAAGTGTGTTGATGAAGGTAGGGCAGTTGATGTCATATACATGGATTTTAGTAAGGCGTTTGATAAGGTCCCCCATGGTCGGCTTATGATGAAAGTGAGGAGGTGTGGGATAGAGGGAAAGTTGGCCGATTGGATAGGTAACTGGCTGTCTGATCGAAGACAGAGGGTGGTGGTGGATGGAAAATTTTCGGACTGGAGGCAGGTTGCTAGTGGAGTGCCACAGGGATCAGTGCTTGTGATTTTTATTAATGACTTAGAGGAGGGGGCTGAAGGGTGGATCAGTAAATTTGCTGATGACACCAAGATTGGTGGAGTAGTGGATGAGGTGGAGGGCTGTTGTAGGCTGCAAAGAGACGTAGATAGGATGCAAAGCTGGGCTGAAAAATGGCAAATGGAGTTTAACCCTGATAAAGGTGAGGTGATTCATTTTGGTAGGACTAATTTAAATGTGCATTACAGGGTCAAAGGTAGGGTTCTGAAGACTGTGGAGGAACAGAGAGATCTTGGGGTCCATATCCACAGATCTCTGAAGGTTGCCACTCAAGTGGGTAGAGCTGTGAAGAAGGCCTATAGTGTGTTAGCTTTTATTAACAGGGGGTTGGAGTGTAAGAGCCGTGGGGTTATGCTGCAACTGTACAGGACCTTGGTGAGACCACATTTGGAATATTGTGTGCAGTTCTGGTCACCTCACTATAAGAAGGATGTGGAAGCGCTGGAAAGAGTGCAGAGGAGATTTACCAGGATGCTGCCTGGTTTGGAGGGTAGGTCTTGTGAGGAAAGGTTGAGGGAGCTAGGGCTGTTCTTTCAGGAGCGGAGGAGGCTGAGGGGAGACTTAATAGAGGTTTATAAAATGATGAAGGGGATAGATAGAGTGAACGTTCAAAGACTATTTCCTCGGGTGGATGGAGCTATTACAAGGGGGCATAACTATAGGGTTCGTGGTGGGAGATACAGGAAGGATATCAGAGGTAGGTTCTTTATGCAGAGAGTGGTTGGGGTGTGGAATGGACTGCCTGCAGTGATAGTGGAGTCAGACACTTTAGGAACATTTAAGCGGTTATTGGATAGGCGCATGGAGCACACCAGGATGATAGGGAGTGGGATAGCTTGTTCTTGGTTTCAGATAAAGCTCGGCACAACATCGTGGGCCGAAGGGCCTGTTCTGTGCTGTACTGTTCCAATATGTGAAATTTTATATTTCAAAAAGCACTTTGTTTTACGAGTAATTTTCTGAGTATTCATAACTGAGGACCATAATAAATCGAATTAATGATAGCAGTGTACAGTTTAAACCAAACATGACAAATCTGTAAATTTTGCAAATATAAACAGCAAATTAATGGAATGCACATATTATGTGTCATTAATTACATTAATTTAGCAGTTTCATTGCAAAGACTGCATTGCAAATTTCCAAAAGCACAGAAAAAAAGATACTCCCGTAACATATCTTGAACTCAAGTATTCTCTTTAACACTTAACAGGCAGCTAGCTCAAAGTTAAACCATAGGATTTCAACCAGCTTGATGAACCAATATGGAGGTGACACATTGCATAGCACTGAGATATTACGTTAATTCAACTTTGCCGTTCTTCCATCACTAAAGTAAAGCTCCGTCAGCTCAATTTCACATTTTTTGTAGCGATCTTCTATTTACACTTCCTTTCTTGTAGGATTCTAATTTTTGATTTAATTTCAGGTTTTTTTTGTTGCAGCTCTTCTACTAACCCCTTCTACTCCTGGTGGGGCTGCATTTAACCCAATTCAAAATATCCTCTACTGCTGTGCAATGGTTTTAATTGCCATTTTTTCCCTCCAATCACTTTATATACTGTTCATAAAATCCCTACAATGCAGAAGGAGGCCATTTGGCCCACCAAGTCTGCGCCGACCCAGTCCCTATCCCCGTAACTCCACATATTTTCCCCTCTAATCCCCGAACCTATACACCATGTGACACTAAGGGGCAATTTAGCATGGCCAACCAACCTAACTTGTACATCTTTGGACTGTAGGAGGAAACAGGAGCACCCGGAGGAAACCCACGCAGTCACGGGGAGAATGTGCAAACTCCACACAGTCACCCAGGGCCAGAATTGAACATGGGTCTCTGGCGCTGTGAGGCAGCAGTGCTAACCACTGTGCCAGGCTTGTTGAAACATGTGAATTTTTGGCTAATATTTAAGGGACGAATATATGCATTGCAACAGTTATAAGTTCCTTTCTGGCACAAAACACAACAAGAAATGCAGCCCAATCATGGTTAACAATACAAAGTACTGGGTCCAAAGGGGAGTCATATAAGATTGCTGGAAAAAGTAGTAAGCCTGAGGATTGGGAGCAGTTTAGAATTCAGCAAAGGACGACCAACAGATTAATCAAAAGGGGGAAAACAGAGTACGAGAGTAAACTTGCAAGGAACATAAAAATGGTTTGTAAAAGATCCTAAGCATATAAAAAGAAAAAAAATAGTGAAGGCAAATGTAGGTCCCTTATAGTCAAAACAGGAGAATTTATAGCAGAGAACAAGCAAATGACAGAGCGATTAAGCAACTACCTCAGTTCTGTCTTCACAGAGGAAGACACAAATAACTTCTCAGAAATGCTGGGGAACCAGGGGTCTAGTGAGTGGAAGGAACTGAAGGAAATAAGTAAGTAAAAAATAGTGCTGGAGAAATTAATGGGACTCAAAGCTAATGAATCCCCGGGGTCTGATAATCTACATCTCAAGGTACTAAAGGAGGTGGCCATGAAAACAGTGGATGTGTTGGTTGTCATCTTCCAAAATTTTGTAGATTCTGGAATAGTCCCAGAAGATTGGAGCATGGCAAATGTAACTTTACTACTTAAAAAAGGAGGGAGAAATCAGGGAATTACAGACCAGTTAGCCTAAGAACAGTAGTATGGAAAATGCTGGAATCTATTATAAAGGATGTGATAACTGGACACGTAGAAAACATCAGTGGGACTAGACAAAGTCAACATAAATTTATGAAAGGGAAATCATGCTGAACAAACCTACTGGAGTTTTCTAAGGATGTAACTAGCAAGATAGAGAGAGAAGAACCAGTGGATGTGGTGTATTTGGATTTTCAGAGTGTTTCTGATAAAGTCCCAAATCGGGGGTTAATGTGCAAAATTAAGTCACGTGCGATTGGAGGTAATATACTGACATGGATTTAGAATTGGTTAGCAGACTGGAAACAGAGGGTAGGAATAAATGAGCATTTTTTGAAGTAGCAGGCAGTGATCTGTGGGATCCCATAGGGATCAGTGCTTTAGGTACCAGCTATTCACAATTCACATCATTTGGATGAGGGAACCAAATGTAATATTTTGCTGTCAACATGAAACTTGGTGGAAATGTGAGTGGGAATGTAAGGGGCTTCAAGATGATTTAGACAAGTTGAGTGAGTGACTAAATACATGGTCAATGCAGTATAATGTGGGTAGTAGGAAAAACGGAATGGCAAAGTATAATTGAAATAATGATAGATTGGGAAATGTTGACAAAGGGACCTGGGTGCCCTTGGATATCAATCACCGAAAGCAAGCATGCAATGCAAGTATAGCAAGCAGTTAAGAGGGCAAATTGTATCCTGCCACTCATTGCAAGAGGACTTGCGTATGGGAGCAAGGGTGCCTTACAAAAGCTGTACATGGCCTTGGTGAGATCACACCTGGAGTAGTTTTGGTCTTCTTATCCAAGAAAGAATATACTTGCCATAGAGGAAGGTTCACCAGAATGATTCCGGAGATGGAATGATTGTTATGAGGGGAGATTGGGTCAACACGACCTGTATTCACTAGAGTTTGGAAGAATGAGGGTGGAATCTCTGAAACACATAAAATTCTTATAGGGATAAACAGACTACATGCAAGGATTGTTGCCTTTCGCTGGATCTAAAACAAGGGGGTCACAGTCTCAGGATAGGCCATTTAGTATTTAATTGAGAAGTTTCTTCACTTAGAGGGTGGTGAACTTGCAGAATTCTCTACCACAAAGCTGTGGAGGTCAAGTCACTGAATTATATATTTAAGAAGAAAATAGATAGACTTCTAGACTCTAAAGGCTCTAAACACCAAGGGGTATAGGAAGAACACAGAACTATGGCTTCGAGTTAGCGGGTCAACCATGACCATATTGAATGGTGGAACAGGCTTGAAGGGCCAAATGACCTACTGCTGCTCAAATTTTCTATGTTTACAGCAATTTGCTGCAACTTTTATTGCCTTTTCATTACTTAAATCCAAATCTAATACTGTATCTCACCTTGTAGATGTACAATAATAGGGATACAAAGTTTGCTAGATTCAGGAATTGTGTCTATGGATTTCTAATGTTGCATTGCTGCTTTAAAATTGAAAAAAGGAAGAAATAAAGTTGGTAACTGAACATCGGTTGTGAAGAAATGATTCGAATATATCAGACAAAGTGCTAAGATCTTGGGCTCGATGCAGTGATCAACGATTCACAAAGTCATAAAAAATAAATCAAGGCAAGAACTGCCGAGGAATGGGCAAAAGACACGTAGGATGAGAAAAAGTTATTGGTGATAAAACAAAATTAATTACAATGTTAAATATTGTAACTGACAACGGTTATCTTAGCTCAATGAAGCTTCAGAAAGAACAGCTCTACTGAGAGACTGCAAGCACTCACTTTCCCTACCATTCTTCCCACTACACAGCAGGTATGAGAGACACAGGACAGAAATGCAGCAAGTGACAGGTGAGCTGTTATACCTGTAACATTGAAAACAACTCCCAGAGCACCACCATAATCATGTAAATCTGGACATTTTATCATGGATTTGCTCATGAGATGCAGTTGACATGGAAGTTGCTCCCCCAATGTGAACCTAATATATAAATAATAACTTATATTTATCTGGCACCTCGAACACAGCAGAGCACCCCAAGACACTTCAGAGGAAAATTAATAAAATTTGATATCAAGACACCTAGGAGCGAAATGTGGCCGATTTTTGAAGCCTGCAGAGGAGTTGGGGGATGGAAACATACCCAGCAGGGTGGTCTGCTTGAGCACAAGGGAGTGGTAGCTCCTTCACAGGCTTCCTTTTGCTACCCCACGCCGCTACCCCACGCCACCCCCCCCCCCCCCCCCCCCCCCCCGCCGCCGCCCCCTGAGCACAAGGGAGTGGTAGCTCCTTCACAGGCTTCCTTTTGCTATCCCCACACACACACACACACAACACACACATACATTCACTCCCATTGGGGTGGGGGGGAAGAGGAGGAGAGAAAGAGAAGAGAAGTGGCAGAGAGGATTCTAGAGGATTCCAGAGCTTTGGGATTAAATTTGAGGGTGCACAATTGGAAAAGCAGATATCTCGAGCATTATCGGGTTGGGCAAAGTACGAGAGATAGTGAGGGGCAAGGCCATATAGTGAGGGACAAGGCCATAGAGAGAGATAGATAAAAATTAACAATTTCCTGCTGATTCCAATTAGCTTGTGATGAACTGTTTTCAAGGGAGGGCAGGCAAGCAGCCCAATCAAAGATAACAAAGTTGTTAGCCTCTGTTACAAATGCAAGAATTTATAAGACAGTTAGGTTTCAAATGATCTCTTCTAATTTAAGGCGAATCAGAATGTCCTAGAATGGGGGATGATGAAATCATATTGAACTCTGCCTAGAGTCCATGTGATTTGTTTATCATTGGGTCAGGGATCCAGATCGAAACCCATAGAAATCCAAGCGCCAGTTTTCATATCTTTAGACAAAAAGAGGGGCGCTAAGTCTTTTTGGGCCTGGGCTCTCAGGCAGATACACATGGAGAGGAGCACCGAGACAGAAGTTACTGTGCCAAGCAGAGGGAAAAATTGTTTTTGTGTTCACTACCAAGCAGAATGCTGGTGAGAATGGTTTTCCTGTTTAAACCTCTGTCATTTCCATCTCGTCAATCATCAAGGATTTACCAGAGGGTACTTTGCTGCTGAAAGTCAGTTTGATGAGACTCAGGAGATCGAGTAAGGAGACTTCCGAAACTCGCCCTGGCATGGCATGGAGAAGAGAGTCTGTTGAATAACTGACATGAGTTTGGGACTTCATCTAGAAGGTTTCAAAGCTCGAATGTGGATAAATGTGGCATTTTCAGTTAATGGGGAAGTGACCTTTCTGTGGTTTAATGCATCGGTTTCTAACTAAGTAACATTTAGTTGATTGATTTTAGAGCCTTAAAACGCCAAATCTTGTGCGATTCTTTCCACCTTTAAGAAATGTATTTGTGTCATGTTTCTTGTGAAGGAGATGTCAAGGTTCAACTCTGTTTAAATGGTGCTGATTTGTCTCCAACCAGCGGCCCATATGCTGAGCATGCAGAATAATAATTGCTCCTAATTATTGGGGCATCTGTTTTAATCTGAGTTAATGCAGTTTTTTTTAGATTATCCTCAGGAGTTTCAGAGTAGGGTTTAATTAGGTTGATTTACACACAGACAAGCAGGCAGTTGCTGTTGAATTTGAAAGCAGCAGCTCTTTCTCTCTCTCTGAAAATTGGGGGGAGGTGGAGGGGGGTGGAGGCGGGGGGTGGAGGCGGGGAGGCGGGGGGCGGGGGGGGGCGGGGGGGGGGGGGGGGGGCGGGGCGAGGGGCGGGGGGTCGAGGGGCGGGGGGTCGAGGGGCGGGGGGTCGAGGGGCGGGGGGTCGAGGGGCGGGGGTCGAGGGGCGGGGGGTCGAGGGGCGGGGGGTCGAGGGGCGGGGGGTCGAGGGGCGGGGGGTCGAGGGGCGGGGGGTCGAGGGGCGGGGGGTCGAGGGGCGGGGGGTCGAGGGGCGGGGGGTCGAGGGGCGGGGGGTCGAGGGGCGGGGGGTCGAGGGGCGGGGGGTCGAGGGGCGGGGGGTCGAGGGGCGGGGGTCGAGGGGCGGGGGTCGAGGGGCGGGGGGTCGAGGGGCGGGGGGTCGAGGGGCGGGGGGTCGAGGGGCGGGGGGTCGAGGGGCGGGGGGTCGAGGGGCGGGGGGTCGAGGGGCGGGGGGTCGAGGGGCGGGGGGTCGAGGGGCGGGGGTCGAGGGGGGGTAAGGGGTGGTGGAAGTGGAGGGGGGTGGCGGGGGCGGTGGAGGGAGGGGGGTGGGTGGAGGTGGAGGGGGGGTGGAGGGGGGTGGAGGGGGGGTGGAGGGGGGGTGGAGGGGGGGGTGGGAGGGGGGGTGGAGGGGGGGGTGGAGGGGGGGGTGGACGGGGGGGTGGAGGGGGGGGGGTGGAGGGGGGGGTGGAGGGGGGGGTGGAGGGGGGGGGGTGGAGGGGGGGGTGGGGGGGGTGGAGGGGGGGGGGTGGAGGGGGGGGGGTGGAGGGGGGGGGTGGAGGGGGGGGGGGGTGGAGGGGGGGGGGTGGAGGGGGGGGGTGGAGGGGGGGGTGGAGGGGGGTGGAGGGGGGGTGGAGGGGGGGTGGAGGGGGGGTGGAGGGGGGGGTCAAGGGGGGGGTCAAGGGGGGGTCAAGGGGGGGGAAGGGTGGTGGAAGTGGAGGGGGTGGCGGGGGAGGTGGAGGGAGGGGGGTGGGTGGAGGTGGAGGGAGTGGTGGAGGTGGAGGGGGGGTGGGGGGGGGGGGGTGGAGGGGCGGGGGGGTGGAGGGGCGGGGGGGGTGGAGGGGGAGGAGGGGCGGGGGGGTGGAGGGGCGGGGGGTGGAGGGGCGGGGGGGTGGAGGGGCGGGGGGGTGGAGGGGCGGGGGGGTGGAGGGGCGGGGGGGTGGAGGGGCGGGGGGGGTGGAGGGGCGGGGGGGTGGAGGGGCGGGGGAGGTGGAGGGGCGGGGGAGGTGGGGGGCGGGGGGGTGGAGGGGCGGGGGGGTGGAGGGGCGGGGGGGGTGGAGGGGCGGGGGGGTGGAGGGGCGGGGGGGTGGAGGGGCGGGGGGGTGGAGGGGCGGGGGGGGTGGAGGGGCGGGGGGGTGGAGGGGCGGGGGGGTGGAGGGGCGGGGGGTGGAGGGGCGGGGGGGGTGGAGGGGCGGGGGGGGGTGGAGGGGCGGGGGGGGTGGAGGGGCGGGGGGGTGGAGGGGCGGGGGGGGTGGAGGGGCGGGGGGGTGGAGGGGGGGGGGGAGTGGAGGGGCGGGGGGGGGTGGAGGGGCGGGGGGGTGGAGGGGCGGGGGGGGTGGAGGGGGCGGGGGGGTGGAGGGGCGGGGGGGGTGGAGGGGCGGGGGGTGTGGAGGGGCGGGGGGTGTGGAGGGGCGGGGGGTGTGGAGGGGCGGGGGGGTGGAGGGGCGGGGGGGTGGAGGGGCGGGGGGGTGGAGGGGCGGGGGGGGTGGAGGGGCGGGGGGGGGTGGAGGGGCGGGGGGGGTGGAGGGGCGGGGGGGGTGGAGGGGCGGGGGGGGTGGAGGGGCGGGGGGGGTGGAGGGGCGGGGGGGGTGGAGGGGCGGGGGGGGTGGAGGGGCGGGGGGGGTGGAGGGGCGGGGGGGGTGGAGGGGCGGGGGGGTGGTGGAGGGGCGGGGGGTGGAGGGGCGGGGGGGTGGAGGGCGGGGGGCGGGGGTGGAGGTGGAGGGGCGGGGGGGGTGGAGGAGGGGTGGTGGAGGGAGGGGGGGTGGGTGGAGGTGGTGGAGGTGGAAGTGGGGGTGGGGGGGGGTGGTGGTGGAGGCTGCTTCCAGAAAATAGATATTGCATTTCAGAGGTCTGCTAAAGGCAAGAGGTGTTTTCTTCCTCTCTCTTTCTCTGGAGTTCTGCTGTGTGAAGACAGGTATCTCTCTGTACAGGGGTATTAAAAGGCTGGAGGATTAGCAACTCAAGTAAATCTGTATATTTTGCTAACTGATTCTGAAGAGGGGTTTACATCTATGAGGGATATTTCTTAAATTGGAACTAATAGAGAGAGCTGGCAGTTAAGAATTATATCTTGTCCTGTATAAGTACTTCAATTGGTAAAATTTATGCTTATTCTTGTTATAATTCAACTGTATTGTTAAATAAAGTTTGTTTTAACAAAAACTTCCAGTGGGTCAATAGAATCACAGTTGGAGCGAAACACCTTATGCTCACATTAATACCAAAATCAAGTTGGGGTCTCAGCTAACTTCATACTGTACCTTTGAGTTTCTAATCTGGTCCCTAACACACCTGATGTCTACATACATTATTATTACTGAGTACAGTTTCTGTCCATCAGCTTTGCAATGTCAAAGATTCAAAATATTGCATTGATATTGCAATTTTAAATGCAATAAAATGTGTTAAGGTGAGTGCTAACAGACTACAAAAAAAAAATCAACATTAAGTCAAAAGAACCACATTATGGCAGATCACCAAAAGCTTGGCCAACAAGTTAGATTTTAAGGAATGTCTTCGAGAAGCGAGTGCCCAGGTTGAAAGAGAAACTGCATAACTGAGGGTCAGGACAGCTGAAGGGACAGATACCTATGATGGGGTAAATAAATATTTACAAGGATGCACAAGGTCAGATTTGGAGGAACACACAGTTGTCAGAGAGCAGGGCTGGAGAAAGTTAGAATTGAGGAAGAGCAGAGATGGAGGTGACAGATTTTAAACATTTGATAGCTTTTAAACACAGTTGGCAGTCGCTTAACACTTCCCGTGTGCCAATGTGCACTGGGGTGACAGATGAACAGGATGAGTTGACATAGGTAGCTAAACGTTAGATAAGTTCACTGTTGAAGTACATAAAAAGACAGTTATTTCTCATTATTTTCCTCAAACATGGAACTGTGATAGCTAAATCTTCCAATAGCAACTAAACTCTACCCTTAGGTATGAGTTTGTTTACTACAATTAGATTTTGCTCAACCCAAGCATGGCACAATAGTACTTATTCATTTTATTCCTGTTGTTATAAAACATATTATCCAATTGACAGTGAGCAACAGCATAGAATATCCTAATGGAAACTGAAGTAATCATCTCCATATGCAGTCCTAAGACAAAGTACAGGCTCTTATTTTGCAGTCAGTGAATCACAGTTGCCCACAAGGATCCAGTGATCTCTGTGGCATTGATTTCACATTTTCCAATATCTTTTGGAAAAGAGGTGGTTCCAAGTCAAGCATATCTCCCAGCATCCAGCAACATCAGTATCATCACGCAGGCTAAGCAGTCAACCATACTGAGGTATTCTCACAGAAAAAACAGTAAGTTTAAATAAAAATTGCCAAATCCCTTTACTTCTAATAACTGACCGAGCCACACATCTCAGATTAAGATAGAAGCTAAAATATCACAGTTAAATTTTAAAATTAGTTTGGTAAAAGTGGAAGTTCTCATCAGTTCAATGATTTCTCCTTGACTGTAATGTGGGGAAACTTCAGCAGTGCACCCTCTGGAGAAACACAGACTCACAAATAGCTGCTTCCGGATTTCCTCACTTAGTTGCTCTTATAGACACTCCCGAAACTGCTATCAATTTCAGAAGAACAATTATTCATAATTACTTGCACAAAATCTGAACTACTGCGTGCAGCTCTAGATAGAGTACTACACTGATAAACTTGAAGCTACAACTTTGAAGCAAGAAGACTGTATTAGGGACTGAGTGTCCCTTAACATTCACTTCAAAGTCAGCTTAAAAACTACAGCACTTGCTCAGAATTGCATTAAACTGACATTTTACATTGTGTTAAGATCACAGAGTGGGGTTTGAATATGACAAGCACTTCCAACTTGATCAATTGATTCTGTAACAATGTAATGTCAATATTTTGTCAATTACATTGTTATGGCTTGATAATGATCAATTGCATTATTAAGGGAAACAGGTGATGGGTATTTGAACACAAATAAGAAATAGCTGGGATATTGGGCGCATGTGGGAAGTGTTGACACTGATCAAGGTCAATAAACTATCAGTAAGGAAAGCTCCAATCTTAGTTTTGGCTTCACCAACCGGTGTGAACCTTACCCTTATAGACAATCTTGACAAATTTACAGCAACATTCAACTAAATGAAAATTTGCAATTGAGAAGTTGCGAGATATAGCTGGACAGACATATGCAATTCAAGCTACATGCAATTAGTTTGTCAAAACACATCAATAAAATAATTCCACTGGAGTTCTACAAAGGTATCTATAATTCTTATAGACTTTAAAACAGTACCGAAAAATCACTGCACAAAAACCTTCAAAGCGTCAAAATCATCAAGTCATAAAAAGTTCTGACCGCTAATTCTGTTTCACTGAATTTCCACATTAACTGATACCCAATAATACCTGGGGTTTCCTCGCAGTGCAGCATGATGAAGAGCATTGAAACCATTGTTGTTCGTGATTGTTACATCTGCGCCAGATTCTAGCAGCACAGAGAGCATATCATCACGTTTTTTGCTTATTGCATCATGAAGAGGAGTGTCACCTTCAGAGTCCTGCAGCGATAACAAAACACACGTTCATGCTTAGAGGGAAGTATGTGCTCTGGTGACTAATTAGCTACAAGCTTGAAGAAAAATATTAAAATAAGTTCTTTAAATCTCTTTAAAGATTTAAGCTCCTTCAAAGACTGCACTGTCAAGCTGCACCCAGCTAGTCAAATAATAATCTCGACCTCAAACAATATTTAGATTTATCAAAAAATATAGATTACTTAAAAACCTGTGTGAACGAATGCTCAACAATAAATTGTTTACCAAGCTGAATTCTTTGGGGTTTATGGCATTTCACATGGCAGCAGAATCTTAGCAATAAGCTTTTAATCTGGTTTGGAGAATGTAGTGAATACTGAGATTCTTTCTGATTGCGAATGTTAAATTAGATTATCATTCATAATTGACAATTATGAATAGAGTTTAGATTTAGCAAATCATGGAACATCTCTTTCAGAATATTATGAAGAGCGCATTCAAGCTCAAAATTAGACTCATTAATCCCAAAGGTTTGTTTTTATAAAAAAGGCAAGTTGTCAAAACTGGCTGAGTTTTTCTCTGGCATTCTTTAATTTATGCCAAGATTACTAAAGTAAAAAATGGAGCAAAAGCTTCAGAAAATATATTTTAATGACTGTCGGTGTCGTCATAAATGGAAAAGAATATGGAAAGATACCTGCAATTGCTCCTGCATAAAATAGGATTCATAAACATACATGTATAAGGTTTAAATATGTTAGTGTACAATTGCCTTTAGTCTTTACTTTTATTTTCCTCTACATGTAGACATTACCCTTGCGCCATGTGCCATTAAACCTTTTTACGCTGTTCTTATCATTTTAGATTCTATCAAGTTCCATTCACCACTGTTCAAAAAAACTACCTAAAATGAATTTTACTTGCAGCTTTATTATATAAAATACATTAAAATTCAGCACTATTAAAAATTAAATTTCTAAATGCTAAGTGGTGTAACCCAAAAATGACAAATTAATGAACTCCAATCTTTTAAACTTCAATTTGAACATCTAGGTCATATGATCCATTTCTTACCTGGAGACTGGGATGACATCCAAGATCGAGTAAAGTCTTAACAACTTGCAAATGCCCTTTGTTGACAGCAATGTGCAATGGTGTCTGCCTTCGCTTATTCCGAGCATTCAGATCTGCGCCTCCTCGGTGTAAAACATCAATAACAGCACCTTCATCCCCAAATGAAGCATGGTGAACAGCCCGATCCCCATCTTTATCCTTTAATCAAAGAAACCCAATAACATAAGCATGACGAAAATCATACTACAAAAGAATAGCTTTGTAAAACATGAGAACCAAGTATTTCACAAGCTTCAACCATTGCACATTTTATCTTTAATTGGTTTAATCTCTTCTGTGACTTTCAATGTTTGCAACAGCAGCAAACTCCTATTTCCACTATGAACAAAATGAAAATTTACTCAAGATTTTCCTTAATTAATCCAAATCCTGCTCCTATTTATGTTCTTATCGTCAATTGAAGTTGTGTGGAACAGTAAAACATGTATCTTAATTTCTTTCCACACACTCCAACTCGTTCAACACAACCAGAAATGCAATTACAGAAACAGATCAAACACCATTTCGAAAGCAAAACAAATAGTCCTTATTGGATGAGTACAGGAAGAAATTGGAGCAGGAGTAGACCATCATCCCTCGTGGCTGTTCTGCCATTCATAAGATCATAATGGATAGCACAGTGGCTAGCACTGCTGTCTCACAGCGCCATGGACGTGGGTAAGATGTGCGGGTTAGGCTGATTGGCCATGATAAATTGTCCCGTAGTGTCAGGGGGATTAGTAGGGTAAATACATGGGGTTACAGGGATAGGGCCTGGGTGGGATTGTTTTTGGAGCAGGCTCAATGAACAGCATGGCCTCCTTCTGCACTGAGGGATTCGATGATTGATCCTTATCCTGAACTCACTTTCCCGCCCATTCCCCACAGTTCCCAATTCCCCTTGCGCCAAGCTCAACAACTGAGTTTCCAGAGCCCTCTGGGATAGACTATGTCAGAGATGTACAAAGCTCTAAAGAAAGTTCTCGCCATCCCAGTACAGTATTCCACTCACATCTCTTCTCAAAGGACAACAGTCTCGCTCCAAGAACAAATCTAATGAATCATGATAAACTCTCTCAATGGCAAGGATATCCTTCCCAAGGTGGAGACACAAAAACTGTACACAATTCTCCAGATGTGTGCCTGTGTAATTGCAGTAAGATTTCCTTATTCTCCAACCTCCTTGCAATCAAGGCCAACATTTTGCCCAGAGTCATAGAGGTTTACAGCATGGAAACAGGCCCTTTGGCCCAACTTGTCCATGCCACCCCTATTTTTAGCCCCGAAGCAGGTCCCAATTGCCCGTGTTTGGCCCATATCCCTCTATACCCATCTTACCCGTGTAACTGTCTAAATGCTTTTTAAAAGACAAAATTGTACATACTACCACCTCTGGCAGCTTGTTCCAGACATTCACCACCCTCTGTGAAAAAATTGCCCCTTTGGACCGTTTGGTATCTCTCCCCTCTCACCGTAAACCTATGCCCTCTAGTTTAGACTCCCCTACCTTTGGGAAAAGATATTGACTATCTAGCTGATCTATGCCCCTCATTATTTTATAGACAAAGAACAAAGAACAATACAGCACAGGAACAGGCCCTTCGGCCCTCCAAGCCCGCGTCACTCCCTGGTCCAAACTAGACCATTCTTTTGTATCCCTCCATTCCCACTCCGTTCATATGGCTGTCTAGATAAGTCTTAAACGTTCCCAGTGTGTCCGCCTCCACCACCTTGCCTGGCAGCGCATTCCAGGCCCCCAAGACCCTCTGTGTAAAATATGTCCTTCTGATATCTGTGTTAAACCTCCCCCCCTTCACCTTCAACCTATGACCCCTCGTGAACGTCACCACCGACCTGGGGAAAAGCTTCCCACCGTTCACCCTATCTATGCCTTTCATAATTTTATACACCTCTATTAAGTCTCCCCTCATCCTCCGTCTTTCCAGGGAGAACAACCCCAGTTTACCCAATCTCTCCTCATAACTAAGCCCTTCCATACCAGGTAACATCCTGGTAAACCTCCTCTGTACTCTCTCCAAAGCCTCCACGTCCTTCTGGTAGTGTGGCGACCAGAACTGGACGCAGTATTCCAGATGCGGCCGAACCAACGTTCTATACATCTGCAACATCAGACCCCAACTTTTATACTCTATGCCCCGTCCTATAAAGGCAAGCATGCCATATGCCTTCTTCACCACCTTCTCCACCTGTGACGTCACTTTCAAGGATCTGTGGACTTGCACACCCAGGTCCCTCTGCGTATCTACACCCTTTATGGTTCTGCCATTTATCATATAGCTCCTCCCTACATTATTTCTACCAAAATGCATCACTTCGCATTTATCAAGATTGAACTCCATCTGCCATTTCTTTGCCCAAATTTCCAGCCTATCTATATCCTTCTGTAGCTTCTGACAATGCTCCTCACTATCTGCAAGTCCTGCCAATTTTGTGTCGTCCGCAAACTTACTGATCACCCCAGTTACACCTTCTTCCAGATCGTTTATATAAATCACAAACAGCAGAGGTCCCAATACAGAGCCCTGCGGAACACCACTAGTCACAGGCCTCCAGCCGGAAAAAGACCCTTCCATTACCACCCTCTGTCTTCTGTGACCAAGCCGGTTCTCCACCCATCTAGCCACCTCCCCCTTTATCCCATGAGATCCAACCTTTTTCACCAGCCTACCATGAGGGACTTTGTCAAACGCTTTACTAAAGTCCATGTAGACGACATCCACGGCCCTTCCCTCGTCAACCATTTTGGTCACTTCTTCAAAAAACTCCACCAGGTTAGTGAGGCATGACCTTCCTCTCACAAAACCATGCTGACTATCGTTAATGAGTTTATTCCTTTATAAATGCGCATACATCCTATCTCTAAGAATCTTCTCCAACAACTTCCCCACCACGGACGTCAAGCTCACCGGCCTATAATTACCCGGGTTATCCTTCCTACCCTTCTTAAATAACGGGACCACATTAGCTATCCTCCAACCCTCTGGGACCTCACCTGCGTCCAGTGACGAGACAAAGATTTGCGTCAGAGGCCCAGCGATTTCATCTCTCGTCTCCCTGAGCAGCCTTGGATAGATTCCATCAGGCCCTGGGGATTTGTCAGTCTTTAAATTCTCTAACAAACCTAACACTTCCTCCTTTGTAATGGAGATTTTCTCCAACGGTTCAACACTCCCCTCCGAGACACTCCCAGTCAACACATCCCTCTCCTTTGTGAATACCGACGCAAAGTATTCATTTAGGATCTCCCCTACCTCTTTGGGCTCCAAGCATAATTCCCCACTTTTGTCCCTGAGAGGTCCGATTTTTCCCTGACAACCCTTTTGTTCCTAACGTATGAATAAAATGCCTTGGAATTCTCCTTAATCCTGTCTGCCAAGAACATTTCGTGACCCCTTTTTGCTCTTCTAATTCCCCATTTGAGTTCTTTCCTACTTTCTTTGTACTCCTCCAGAGCTCCCTCCGTTTTTAGCTGCCTGGACCGACCATACGCCTCTCTTTTCTTTTTGACCAGTCCCTCAATTTCCCTGGTTATCCACGGTTCTCGAATCCTACCCTTCCTATCCTTCTTTTTAACAGGCACATGCCTGTCCTGTAGCCCTAACAACTGTTCCTTAAAAGACTCCCACATGCCAGATGTGGATTTACCCTCAAACAGCCTCTCCCAATCAAGAGCTGCCAATTTCTGCCTAATCCCACTAAAGTTAGCCTTCCCCCAATCCAACACCTTACCCTTGGGACACCACTCATCCTTTTCCATCACTATCCTAAAGCTAACAGAATTGTGGTCACTATTTGCCACATGTTCCCCTACCGAAACTTTGAAGACTTGACCGGGCTCATTCCCCAGTACGAGGTCCAGTATAGCCCCCTCTCTAGTCGGGCTATCTACATATTGTTCCAAAGAACCCTCCTGTACGCATTTTACAAATGTTCCAAAGAACCCTCCTGTACGCATTTTACAAATATATAAGATCACCCCTCAGCCTTCTACACTCCAGAGAAAAAAGTCCCAGTCTATCCAGCCTCTCCTTATAACTCAAACCATCAAGTCCCAGTAACATCCTAGTAAATCTTTTCTGCATTCTTTCTACTTTAATAATATCCTTGCTATAATAGGGTGACCAGAACTGTACACAGTATTCCAAGTGTGGCCTTATCAGTGTCTTGTACAAGTTCAACAAGAGGTCCCAACTCCTGTATTCAATATTTATAAGACATGGAACATAGAAAAGCTACAGCACAAACAGACCCTTCGGCCCACAAGTTGCGCCGAACATGTCCCTACCTACTAGGCTTACCTATAACCCTCTATCTTACTAACTTCCATGAACTTATCCAAAAGTCTCTTAAAAGACCCTATCGAATCCACCTCCACCACCACTACCGGCAGCTGATTCCACGCACCCACCACCCTCTGAGTGAAAAACCTACCCCTAACATCTCCCCTGTACCTACTCCCCAGCACCCTAAACCTGTGACCTCTTGTGGCAACCATTTCAGCCCTGGGTAAAAGTCTCTGAGAATCCACTCTATCAATACCTCTTAACATCTTATACACCTCTATCAGGTCACCTCTCATCCTTCGCTTCTCCAAGGAGGAAAAACCTAGCTCTCTCAACCTATCCTCATAAGGCATGCCACCTAATCCAGGCAACATCCTTGTAAATCTCCTCTGCACCCTTTCTATGGCTTCCACATCCTTTCTGTAATGAGGCGACCAGAACTGGGCAAAGTACTCCAGGTGGGGTCTGACCAGGGTCCTATACAGCTGCAGCATTATCTCCCTATTTCTAAACTCAATTCCTCTATTGATGAAGGCCAGTATTCCATACGCCTTCTTAACCACAGCCTCCACCTGCGACGCTTAACACAGCCTCCACCTGCAAGGCTGCGTTGAGCGTCCTAAGAACGTGGACCCCAAGATCCTTCTGATCTTCCACACTGCCAAGCGTCTTACCCTTAATATTATATTCTTTCATCCTATTCGACCTGCCAAAATGAACCACCACACACTTATCTGGGTTGAAGTCCATCTGCCACTTCTCCGCCCAGTCTTGCGTCTTATCTATGTCTCATTGCAACTGCTGACATCCCTCTACACTATCCACAACCCCACCAACCTTTGTGTCATCAGCAAACTTGCCAACCCATCCTTCCACTTCCTCATCCAGGTCATTTATAAAAATCACAAAGAGCAAGGGTCCCAGAACAGATCCCTGGGGCACTCCACTGGTGACCGACCTCCATGCTGAAAAAGACCCATCTACAACCACTCTTTGCCTTCTGTGGGCAAGCCAGTTCTGAATCCACAAAGCAATGTCCCCTTGTATCCCATGCCCCTTCACTTTCTCAATGAGCCTTGCATGGGGCACCTTATCAAACGCCTTGCTGAAATCCATATAAACTCCATCTCCCGCTCTTCCCTCGTCTATGTGTCTAGTTACATCTTCAAAAAATTCAATTAGGCTCGTAAGGCATGATCTGCCTTGGACAAAGCCGTGCTGGCTATTTCTGATCATACTATTCCTCTCCAGATGTTCATAAATCCTGCCTCTCAGAATCTTCTCCATCAACTTACCAGACCATAAGACATAGGAGCAGAATTAGGCCACTCAGCCCATTTAGTCCATCATTCAGTCATGGCTGATATTTTTCTCATCCCCATTCTCCTGTCTTTTCCCCATAACCCCTGATCCCCTTATTAATCAAGAACCTATCGATCTCTGCCTTAAAGACACTCAATGACCTGGCCTCCACAGCCTTCTGTGGCAAAGAGTTCCACAGATTCACCAGTCTCTGGCTGAAGAAATTCCTCCTCATCACTATTTTAAAGGATTGTCCCTTTAGCCTGAGGTTGTGCCCTCTGGTTCTAGTTTTTCCTACTAGAGGAAACATCCTCACCACATCCACTCCAAATCATAATGGTGAATAGCTGAAGCCCCAGCACTGATCCCTGCACCACCCCTCTAGTCATGATGTGGAGATATCCACTCCATCTGACGAAGGAGCTGTGCTCCGAAAGCTTATGGTATTTGCTACCAAATAAACCTGTTGGACTTTAACCTGGTGTTGTGAGACTTCTTACTGTGCTTACCCCTCTAGTAACAGCCTACCAATCTGAAAATTATCCAAATATAATATTGTTTTCCATCAAATATTCTCTACCTATGCTAATACATTACCCCAACCCTATGTAACAACCCTTCATGTGGTACCTTAACAAATGTTTTTTGAAAATCCAAATACACTGCATCCCCCAATTCCCTTTTTTATCTATCCTGTTGATTACATTTTCAAACATGATTTCCCTTTCATAAAACCATATCAACTCTGCCAATCACACGATTTTCTAATTGCCCTGTTACAATTTCTTAATAATTAAGGCAAGGATTGAAAAGCAGCATGCAACAATATTAAATGTCCTTGAAAAGACAGTCAAATTGCTTAAAGTGAAATGAAAAAATCTGTAGAGAATTCAATAAGATTTGTATAAATAATTAATAATTGAAACCATTACCAACTCTTACTAGATAGATCGAGGGAGCACATCTGGCAGGGAGATCAAAAAGATTTCCAATCAAAGGCATGCGACAATCTTTTCTAAATCACATGAAACACAAAATGCAACACTTGGCTCGGAGTAATAAACTGAAACAAAACCAGTTAATGAGAATTAGAAGAAAAATAGGGCCAAGTGATTAGCTTGAGCTTTTAAATAGCTTTAATGTTAAAATAGAGAAAGAAAAATAGGGAGTGGAAAAATAGTACATTGATTAGAAAAGAACAAATTACAAAAAAATGAACTAAAACAGAAAATGCTGGAAAAACTCAGCAAATCTGGGAACATCTGTGGAAAAAGAGTTAACGTTTTGAGTGCAGATATGGACTTGAAATGTTAATTACGTTTCTCTCTCCACAGATGCTGCCAGACCTGCTTAGTTTTTCCAGCATTTCCAGTTTTATTTCAGGTTTTCAGCAACCACAGTATTTTACTTTTATTATAGACGAATGAAGATGATCTAAACAAACTGGAATTTAGAAAAAAGAGGCAACATTGAAGCAACACTGGGAACTAAAGAGGGAAACTGTGAAGCACCTTCCACGAACAATCCATTAAAAAAAGATTCCCGTCCAAGGTGATAGTTCCAAGGATGAAAAGTTGATTAGAAAGAAACCATCATGCTCTATGCAGCTGCATGGTGTGCAGACGTGTTAAAATATTGAAGGAGCAAATGGGTTTAATACAAAATCAAAGAGGTCATGATGACTGCGCAAAATAATCATTGGGTCACATCTGGAATAGTGTACACTTTTGGGTTCCACTTAAAGTTGGGGTAGGGGGATTAGATGGGTGGAAGGAATTTTTACGGCCCTGGAAAGAGAGACTACGCAGAGTCTCAAGGATAATGCAAAGGTTGATAAGTCTCGAATTATTCGTCTATACAAGCTTATTTCTCAAACTGATGATTCAGGGGGAATTCAAGAATGTATTTAAAATGCATATGCAGAGAAGATAGATATTTTCCACTGATAGCTAATAACATAATAAAAGGGCATGATCTTAAACAAAGCACAAAATGGATAAGAGGAAGGAAGCCAGAAAAAATATTTTCACGTACTTAGTGGAATATGGAAAACTTAGCCAGAAATGATAATCGATATTAAAATGAGCATAACATTAAACCAGGTATAGACAATGAAATATAACCGAGTATTTAGAGAAAGTAGGAAAATAGCACTGCATAAAAATCAGACCATGTTAAGGTTCTTCTAAACAGCAATTAAGTGTCAAAAATCTCCTCTTGCATTAGAAATGGCTGCACTATAATTAGTCCATTAGATAGATCATCAACAAATCAAAAACAAAGATTTAACTAGGGGAAAATAACTTACCACTTGAACACATCTTCCCTCATTGAAAGAATAGTTATGAACTGTGAATTGTCTCAAGTAACGCTGTATGTAGCTCTATAATGATTGGCAGGATAGGTGCCTCAATTTTGAATTCCCAAAAATGAAGTTGTGATAATGATTACTTGATTATGGGCTCATGGAATGTATGGTGCGCATATTATCCTGTTGTTAGGGTTTCTCTGAGGGGAAATGGGTTGATTCTATTTGATGCCGGGGCCTAAACAGCACATCTGGAGGGCTGAGAGACAAGGGTAGTTTGCTTTATTCAATGTATAAGTGTGCTGTAAGTATTTTCGGCTTGTTGGCCCTTATTCTGGTGTGTCATTGAGCAGGTTAGGTCAGTAATGGCTGTGTTTATCTGTCTCCACCGAGACATCCCTTTTGGAAGCTTCTGGACTGCTCTCCTTCAGGAAGTGGTATCCTGTTGGCTGTGGTGCCCGAGTGCAAGTCTGGTGCTTTGGTTTAGCATTATTGGGAGTCTTTTTTCGGTTGGGGATTAGGCAGGTTGGAGGAGTAGGTTGCCTCCTCCAAGTGGTCTTATGTGGAGACTTCCAGTCTGTCCACCTTCTTGAGGTTTGGACTCCCCTGGGAAGGGGAGGGAGGGCCATATCCAGCTTCTTTCTTGTAAGGTAGCGCTGTTCTGATCATGATATCTCTCCTGCAAAAGTGTACACAGAAAGACAACGTCTTTCTAAAGATAATCCTGATAATTCTCTCCATTTAGGCTTTCTTTTCTTTATCTGGGTAGGCAGGGTAACGTTATTGACTCTGATTTGTTAAAATTAATCCCAGAGGGTTTCCCTTATCTTGTCCGAAGGAGGAGGTTTGTATTTCTCCCGGAGGTGCCCACTGGATGGTTGTCTTGATGATTCTTCTTCTTGTCGGCAAGGTTTCTTAGATGGAAAATGGTTTAAGCTATCCGGGGAGATTGATTGGTGCCTCTGACTTGGGTGGAGGACAGGGAGGTCAGTTGTGTTGCACGCCTTAACGAGGTGCAAGAATCCACGGCTTACTGATTTCTGTATACAAGAATGTACACTGCCATGCCACATCTTGTATCGATGGCAGGATCCTGGTGCATCCTTTCATCGCTTGAAGGTCCGGAGATGATAAGTTAGGTTGGTTGCATATTTCCCATGATGTGGAGTTGCCTGCGTTGGACTGGGATAGGCACAGCAAGTAGTCTCACAACACCAGGTTAAAGTCCAACAGGGTTTATTTGGTAGCACGAGCTTTCAGAGCGCTGCTCCTACATCAGGTGAGTGCAGGATTTGTTTCACAAATAGGGCATATCTAGACACAAACACAATTACAAGATAATGGTTGGAATGCGAGTCTGAACAGGTAATCAAGTCTTTACAGGTGCAGACACCACGAGTGGAGAGAGGATTAAGCACAGGTTAAGAAGGTGTGAATTGTTTCAAGCCAGGACAGTTAGTGAGATTTTTCAAGCCCAGGCAAGTTGTGGGAGTTACAGATAGTGTGACATGAACCCAAGATCCTGGTTGAAGCCGTCCTCATGTGTGCGGAACTTGGCCATCAGTTTCTGCTCAGCGATTCTGCGTTGTCGTGTGTCTTCAAGACCGCCTTGGAGAACGCTTACCCGAAGATCAGAGGCTGAATGCCCGTGACTACTGAAGTGTTCCCCGACAGGAAGAGAACACTCCTGCCTGGTGATTGTCGAGCAGTATCCATTCATCCGTTGTCGTAGCGTCTGCATGGTCTCACCAATGTACCATGCCTCGGGACATCCTTTCCTGCAGCGTATCAGGTAGACAACGTTGGCTGAGTCGCAAGAGTATGCACCATGTACCTGGTGGATGGTGTTGTCATAGGAGATGATGGCATCCATGTCGATGCTGTGGCTGGATCATCAACACAGATGCCATCATATCACATGAGAACACCATCCACCAGGTACATGGTACATACTCTTGCGACTCAGCCAACTTTGTCTACCTGATACGTTGCAGGAAAGGATGTCCCGAGGCATGGTACATTGGCGAGACCATGCAGACGCTACGACAACGGATGAATGGATGCTGCTCGGCAATCACCAGACAGGAGCGTTCCCTTCCTGTTGGGGAACACTTCAGCAGTCAACGGCATTCAGCCTCTGATCTTCGGGGAAGTGTTCTCCAAGGCAGCCTTCAAGACACACGACAATGCGGAATCGTCAAGCAGAAACTGATGGCCAAGTTCCGCACACGTGAGGACGGCTTCAACCAGGATCTTGGGTTCATGTCACACTATTTGTAACTCCCATGACTTGCCTGGGCTTGAAAAATCTCACTAATTGTCCTGGCTTGAAACAATTCACACCTTCTTAACCTGTGCTTAATCCTCTCTCCACTCACGGTGTCTGCACCTGTAAAGACTTGATTACCTGTTCAGACTCGCATTCCAACCATTATCTTGTAATTGAGTTTGTGTCTATATATGCCCCGTTTGTGAAACAAATCCTAAATTTAACCTGATGAAGGAGCAGCGCTCTGAAAGCTCGTGCTACCAAATAAACCTGTTGGACTTTAACCTGGTGTTGTGAGACTACGTAATGTGCATATTACCCATTAAGGGACCCCATATATTGGCTAGCTCTGTCCCTGTTATCCCATGGAGGAGGATATGCACTGTATGCTTGCAGTTTTGTTCCATTATCCTGAGGTTCCCCACTTTTTCTAGTATCTTTTCTTTATCCATATGAGGAGACACTGACTACAACAATTGCAGAGCTTGATGCTTTGAACCATTTGTGTGATTATTCGCTGGTCTTCTCTGTATGTTCATAGAATCCCTACAGTACAGTGCATCGAACTTGGCATCAACCCTCCGAAAGAGTACTCTATTAAAGCCCTATCACTGCCCTATCCTGTAACCCTGCACATTGACCATGGCCAATCCGCCTAACCTGCACATCGTTGGACTGTGGGAGGAAACCGGAGCACCTGGAAGAAATCCACTCACACAGGGAGAACGTGCAAACTCCACACAGACTGTCACCAAAGCCAGAATTGACACTGGGTTAGCAGTGCTAACAACTGTGCCGCCACAGTGCTGCCCATGTTTATGCGAAATAATGATTACTCTGTACTGTAATTAGATTTTTGGGATTTGTTGCATTTTGGGTAAGATGGAAAACTTTCAATAGAAATATTATTTAAATAAGTTACCATCCACAGCTTAGTTGGAGACTGTCCCAAATTTCAACCACCCTTTATACAAATAAATGTTTCCCAAGTTGTCGCTTGAAAGGCCTGATTTTGATTTCTTGTTCCATCAGCAAAATAGTTTCTCTGTATTGACCCTATTAATTTATTTCAAAATTCTAAAAATCTCAATCAAATCACGTGATAACCTTTTGTACTCCAGGGCTAATTTAGGTAATTTTCTCAATTTAACCCTAAACACCCTTACAACCTTCTGGTACACTCAGTCAAGCCAAAGGTGCTGTGTCTTTGGTACACAATGCTCCAGAGATGGCATGGTCAGGGCTTTGCAAAATATCCTCTCTTTCATTTTCCAGAAGATATAAAATTTAAGATAAAAAGACTACCATGTGATTAGCTTTTTTTTTGTAGCTGATCATTAGTGAATGATTTGTGTAGATGGACCCATAAAACTTGATAGAAGTGGTTCTCAAAGTGTGGTTCGTGGATCACTGGTGGTCCACGAGGGTCCTCCAGGTGGTCTGCGGGCTGGTCCAAAATGCAGATTTACTGATGCCCAATGGCATGGCGGAGGCCAGAACCCTCATCTCAACACTCATGTAGCGTCTCACAACCAAACCAGAATCATTATCAGCAGGAGCAACTCCAATCTAGTTTTATAAGCAAGACTAGTTAGTGTTACAAAATACAACTGTGAGATTGGATTGAGGAGGAACCAGTTCAATGTGCAGCCCAATACGAGACTTGAAGCTCTCCAACTTGGAACCAGTTATCACCTCACCGGTGTTTCATCCAAAACAGTGTCATTCTTCCCATCAATTCTGATGAGATTGTATTTGCGGTGCCAAGCAAAGGTAGGTGGGGTAGGACCAAGTGGTGGCCCAGAAGGTCCTACCAGAACCCGGTCAAAGCAGTCAATAAATTAAGAAGTTTTGGAACCACTACTTTAGACCTTCACTGTTCCCAACTTTTCATCACATGAAAATAATTGCTCAGGTCTATCCTTTCTTAGTCCAAAATGGATGACCTCACATTTGCCTGTGCTTACATTCAGTTTTGCCCATTTGGATACATCACTTTCTACTGTGCTAACTTCTTAATCTCATGAATTCTACACTTTTAAAGCACCCCAAGAAGTCGTGGCCAGAGAGACAGCTGCACTGTCGAACTGTGGCGTTAAACAGAGGCCTAGTCTGCCCTCTCAAGTAGCTGTAAATGGTCTCAAGTCTGAATTTCAAAGAGCAGGGGGGTTATCCCTGGTGTCCTGGTCTACAGTTAACTCTCAATTCACATCACAAAATCAGATTATCAGGTCATTGTCACATTAGCGTGTGTGGAGGCTTACAGCGTGCTAACTGGCTCCCAGACTTCTTGGATTACAAGAGTGACTTCACCTTGAAGATACTTCATTGGCTGTAAAGCATTTTGGGATGTCCTGAGGTCATGAAAGAGACTGTATAAATGCAAGTTATGGGGCGGCATGGCAGCACAGTGGTTAGCACTGCTGCTTCACAGCTCCAGGGACCTGGGTTCGATTCCCGGCTCGGGTCACTGTCTGTGTGGAGTTTGCACATTCTCCTCGTGTCTGCGTGGGTTTCCTCCGGGTGCTCCAGTTTCCTCCCACAGTCCAAAGATGTGCGGGTTAGGTTGATTGGCCATGCTAAAATTGCCCCTTAGTGTCCTGAGATGTGTAGGTTAGAGGGATTAGCGGGTAAATATGTAAGGATAAGCGGGTAGGGCCGGGGTGGGATTGTGGTCGGTGCAGACTCGATGGGCCAAATGGCCTCTTTCTGCACTGTAGGGTTTCTATGATTCTATGAAGTTTTTCTTTTTTTCTTTGCCTCATCCCAATAAAATGAAGAAGCTTAATCACGGTTACATGTCTGCTTTTCAAATCCAACTTTGAATTCAAATATTTTACAGTCACTATTTATCTGTTCCTTTAGAGTAATATTAACAAAGTCATTACTTTTTCCATTATAAAGTCATTCGGGGAGGCGATGGCCTAGTGCTATTGTCACTAGGCTATTAATCCAGAAACTCAGCGAATGTTCTGGGGACCTGGGTTTGAATCCCGCCACAGCAGATAGTGGAATTTGAATTCAATCAAAACAAAACCTGGAATTAAGAATCTACTAACGACCATGAAACCATTGTCGATTGTCAAAAAACCCCATCTGATTCACTAATGCCCTTTAGGGAAGGAAATCTGCTGTCCTTACCCGATCTAGCCTATATTTGACTCCAGAAGCACAGCAATGTGGATGACTCTCAACTGCTTTCTGAACAAGGACAACTGGGGATGGGCAATAAATGTTGGCCAGCCAGCGACGCCCATGTCCCATGAATGAATTTAAAAAAAAATCAATCTAATATGGTTTGGCATCCTGTTTGTTCTAGAACGTGATTGCTCCAAGAAAAAAAAGCTTGAAGGCACACAAGAAATTAACTGCCTGAGTCAAAGTAGTCCACTGTCATGTCCCTAAGAAAGAAATCTGTTTGAACGCTTTAAATCAAACCTTACCTATTTGCTTATTTAAAAAGTGGGCTATACTAAACCAAAAATTCATAATTCACAAGTTGGCGACAGTTTCTGGAAATTTCCAAAAGCAGTTACAAGACAAAAGCTCAACCCTTATCCTTTTGAAATCACACCTCTTATTGTAGGGACATGTTACAATCAACAAAGTAAGAAGTCTCACAACACCAGGTTAAAGTCCAACAGGTTTATTTGGTAGCAAATACCATAAGCTTTCGGAGCTTGCTGCTCCTTCGTCAGATGGAGTGGTCTCTGTTCTCCAACAGTGCACAGACACAGAAATCAAGTTACAGAATACTAATTAGAATGCAAATCTCTACAGCCAGCCAGGTCTTAAAAGGTACAGATAATGTGGTTGGAGGGAACATTAAACACAGGTTAAAGAGATGTGCATTGTCTCCAGACAGAACAGCTGGTGAGATTATGCAAGACCAGGGGCAAGCTGTGGGGGTTACTGATAATGTGACATAAATCCAACATCCCGGTTTAGGCCGTCCTCATGTGTGCGGAACTTAGCTATCAGTTTCTGCTCAGCGACTCTGCGCTGTCGTGTGTCGTGAAGGCCGCCTTGGAGAACGCTTACTTGAAGATCCAAGGCTGAATGCCCGTGACTGCTGAAGTGCTCCCCCACAGGAAGAGAATAGTCTTACCTGGTGATTGTCGAGCGGTGTTCATTCATCCGTTGTCGTAGCGTCTGCATGGTTTCCCCAATGTACCATGCCTCGGGACATCCTTTCCTGCAGCGTATCAGGTAGACAACGTTGGCCGAGTTGCAAGAGTATGTACCGTGTACCTGGTAGATGGTGTTCTCACGTGAGATGATGGCATCCGTGTCGATGATCCGGCACGTCTTGCAGAGGTTGCTGTGGCAGGGTTGTGTGGTGTCATGGTCTCTGTTCTCCTGAAGGCTGGGTAGTTTGCTGCGGACAATGGTCTGTTTGAGGTTGCGTGGTTGTTTGAAGGCAAGAAGTGGGGGTGTGGGGATGG
Organism: Mustelus asterias; assembly: GCF_964213995.1. Classification (NCBI taxonomy): domain Eukaryota; kingdom Metazoa; phylum Chordata; class Chondrichthyes; order Carcharhiniformes; family Triakidae; genus Mustelus; species Mustelus asterias. The sequence continues at coordinate 86,806,854 of NC_135807.1, read as the reverse complement.
CCTTGGCGAGATGTTCGTCTTCATCAATGACATGTTGAAGGCTCCGGAGGAAATGCCGTAGCTTCTCCGCTCCGGGGAAGTACTGGACAACAAAGGGTACTCTGTCCACCGTGTCCCATGTTTGTCTTCTGAGGAGGTCGGTGCGGTTTTTCGCTGTGGCGCATCGGAACTGCTGATCGATGAGTCGAGCGCCATATCCTGTTCTTATGAGGGCATCTTTCAGCGTCTGGAGGTGTCTGTTGCGATCCTCCTCATCCGAGCAGATCCTGTGTATTCGGAGGGCTTGTCCATAGGGGATGGCTTCTTTTACATGTTTAGGGTGGAAGCTGGAGAAGTGGAGCATCATGAGGTTATCCGTGGGCTTGCGGTATAGTGAGGTGCTGAGGCAACCGTCCTTAATGGAGATGCGTGTGTCCAAGAATGCAACCGATTCCGGAGAGTAGTCCATAGTGAGTCTGATGGTGGGATGGAACTTGTTGATGTCATCATATAGTTGTTTCAGTGATTGCTCACCATGACTCCAAAGGAAGAAAATGTCATCGATGTATCTAGTGTATAGCATCGGTTGAAGGTCCTGTGCGGTGAAGAAGTCTTGTTCGAACCTGTGCATGAAGATGTTGGCATACTGAGGTGCGAATTTTGTCCCCATGGCTGTTCCGTGTGTCTGGATGAAGAACTGGTTGTTGAAGGTGAAGATATTGTGGTCCAGGATGAAGCGGATGAGTTGTAAAATTGCATCTGGAAACTGGCAGTTGACGGCATTGAGTACTGAGGCCGTTGCAGCAATGCCATCATCGTGGGGGATGCTGGTGTAGAGTGCCGAGATTGCTGCAACGGCCTCAGTACTCAATGCCGTCAACTGCCAGTTTCCAGATGCAATTTTACAACTCATCCGCTTCATCCTGGACCACAATATCTTCACCTTCAACAACCAGTTCTTCATCCAGACACACGGAACAGCCATGGGGACAAAATTCGCACCTCAATATGCCAACATCTTCATGCACAGGTTCGAACAAGACTTCTTCACCGCACAGGACCTTCAACCGATTCTATACACTAGATACATCGATGACATTTTCTTCCTTTGGAGTCATGGTGAGCAATCACTGAAACAACTATATGATGACATCAACAAGTTCCATCCCACCATCAGACTCACCATGGACTACTCTCCGGAATCGGTTGCATTCTTGGACACACGCATCTCCATTAAGGACGGTTGCCTCAGCACCTCACTATACCGCAAGCCCATGGATAACCTCATGATGCTCCACTTCTCCAGCTTCCACCCTAAACACGTAAAAGAAGCCATCCCCTACAGACAAGCCCTCCGAATACACAGGATCTGCTCGGATGAGGAGGATCGCAACAGACACCTCCAGACGCTGAAAGATGCCCTCATAAGAACAGGATATGGCGCTCGACTCATCGATCAACAGTTCCGACGCGCCACAGCGAAAAAGCGCACCGACCTCCTCAGAAGACAAACACGGGACACGGTGGACAGAGTACCCTTCGTCGTCCAGTACTTCCCCGGAGCGGAGAAGCTACGACATCTCCTCCGGAGCCTTCAACATGTCATTGATGAAGACGAACATCTCGCCAAGGCCATCCCCACACCCCCACTTCTTGCCTTCAAACAACCACGCAACCTCAAACAGACCATTGTCCGCAGCAAACTACCCAGCCTTCACGAGAACAGTGACCATGACACCACACAACCCTGCCACAGCAACCTCTGCAAGACGTGCCGGATCATCGACACGGATGCCATCATCTCACGTGAGAACACCATCTACCAGGTACACGGTACATACTCTTGCAACTCGGCCAACGTTGTCTACCTGATACGCTGCAGGAAAGGATGTCCCGAGGCATGGTACATTGGGGAAACCATGCAGACGCTACGACAACGGATGAATGAACACCGCTCGACAATCACCAGGCAAGACTGTTCTCTTCCTGTGGGGGAGCACTTCAGCTGTCACGGGCATTCAGCCTTGGATCTTCAGGTAAGCGTTCTCCAAGGCGGCCTTCACGACACACGACAGCGCAGAGTCGCTGAGCAGAAACTGATAACCAAGTTCCGCACACATGAGGACGGCCTAAACCGGGATGTTGGATTTATGTCACATTATCAGTAACCCCCACAGCTTGCCCCTGGTCTTGCATAATCTCACCAGCTGTTCTGTCTGGAGACAATACACATCTCTTTAACCTGTGTTTAATGTTCCCTCCAACCACATTATCTGTACCTTTTAAGACCTGGCTGGCTGTAGAGATTTGCATTCTAATTAGTATTCTGTAACTTGATTTCTGTGTCTGTGCACTGTTGGAGAACAGAGACCACTCCATCTGACGAAGGAGCAGCAAGCTCCGAAAGCTTATGGTATTTGCTACCAAATAAACCTGTTGGACTTTAACCTGGTGTTGTGAGACCTCTTACTGTGCTTACCCCAGTCCAACGCCGGCATCTCCACATCATGACAATCAACAAAACCAGGGACCAGTAAATGATCTGTCTCCCTAGTCTGGTCCCATAACAAAGGGAGGGCCATTATATCTGCAAAGGCTATGAAAGCCACTGTCTATCTCTTAAGGTGAAGAATGGACTTTGACCAGCGGCAAAGAACCTGCTTGTTAGCTTGCAATTGACTTATTAATGGGCAACATCATCACATGAACTAAGCTTCAGGCCTTTGGGAAGTTTGAACATTATATTTCTAGATTTGCAACTCTGTCTGCTATTTAACAGTCATGATGTGGAGATGCTGGCGTTGGACTGGGGTAAGCACAGTAAGAAGTCTCACAACACCAGGTTAAAGTCCAACAGGTTTATTAGGTAGCAAATACCATAAGCTTTCGGAGCAATGCTCCTTCGTCAGATGGAGTGATCTCTGTTCTCTACCAAATAAACCTGTTGGACTTTAACCTGGTGTTGTGAGACTTCTTACTGTGCTATTTAACATCCAGCCTGCAAACATCACAGCAGGACTATAAGCCGATCAACAGCGTGCATCAAGTCTAAGCCTCCTTGAAGCTTGTTTCTTTCGTGGATTCCTGCCACTGCCTTGTGAACAGACCGAGTCTGTATACCTACCACCTCTCGCTGCGTCACCATCAACTTTATAGGAATTCTGCAACTCCTACTTCAGTTTGCTGGTCCCACCTGAATTCCTCAACGAAGGAACTCTCTGGAGTCTGGCAATATCTGAAATGATATTCATTTCTGTGGTTCTTTTTCTTTTAAGTTACTCACAGTTGTAAAATATTCCTTTGTTATTGTGTGCGTGTACATGTGCATGTGTACGAAGCTGAGATGATTCCACAAGTCTGAGGGTATGAATAAACAATACTTGTTTTAACCTAAGAGTTTGCTGGGAGTCACTTTAAAAATTGTAAACCAAGGGTTAGGGGAAACATGCTGCAAGCCCATTTCAAAATTTAAAACATCTCTGATTATGGATAAATGGCAGCAAAAGGAAGGAGGTCAGGTCTGCCTCTCTCCCCTGTTCATAACAGTTCCTAGTCTTTTGCTATGCATCTGAAATAATTGCAAACATTACACCCTTGCAGTCAGATTAACTTCAGTGCTGGGAAGCTTCTAGAAACTATTTTTCTGGATCGAATTAATAAAGATCCAGCATGGATTTCTAAAAGGGAAATCATACTTAACTTTTCAAAAAACTGGAGCAAGTTAGTTAACAGGGTTGATGTGCATATATATGTGCATAGAGCATTGAAGGTGGCAGGACTGTTGGAGAGCAGTGAATAAAGCATATAGTATTCTAGGCTTTATTAATAGAGGCAAATAGCACAAGAGCAAGGAGGTTATGCTGAACTTATTTAAGAAAATCGTTATACCTCAGATGGAGTACTGTGTACAGTTCTGGGTACCACACTATAAGAAGGTTGTAAATGCATTGGAAACAATGCAGAAGAGGTTTACAAGAATGGTCCTAAGGATGAGAAACTTCAGTTATGAATATAGATTGGAGAAGGTGGGACTGTTCTCCTCAGAGAGGAGACAGCTAAGAGGAGATTTGATAGAAACTTTCAAAATCATGAGGGCTGGATAGAGCAGGTAGAGAGAAATTGTTCCCAATGGTAAACAGGTCAAGAATGAGAGGGCACAGGTTTGAAATAATTTGCAAAAGTAGTATAAGAAATAACTGGAAGTGTAGTGGAGGCAGATTCAATCGAGGCATTCAAGGGGGCATTTTTAAAAATGTGCTCAAGTATGGGAAAAAGGAAGGAGAATGCCACTAAATCATTATGCCCATTTGGAGAGCCGGTGCAGACACAATAGGCCAAATCCCTGTCGCAATTCTGTTAAAACATTCTGCCACTTCATTGCCACTGTTAGGATACTTGCAGGAAACTCCCAATACTATTAGAAATGCTCTCATTCTTCAATTCTAACAACAGAGTCTGCTGACTCTTTTCCAGAACCTATATCCTCTGATTGTTATAATACTACCTTTAATCAATAAGGATATCCCTTCAACTCTTTACCCTTTCAAGATTAACAATAAAGCTACTAGCTCTCATTACTATCAGGGAATAAAGAAATGAGGAAATTGCCATCCGATTTACCTTATTCCACCTCACATTTTGCTACACCAGTACCTTGCCGAGAGACCTTATGTTGAAATAAATACAGAAGGCATCAGGTTCTTCTACTTCCCTACGAGATAGCCACTAGACATGACAAAATATTTAAGGCTTGTTCATTCAAACGCAAGTGAACTTTGAATGGCAAGTCTTAATTGCTGCCAAACAACCTCCGTGGAAATGAAAATTAACTTTTACAAGTGTGCAATCTCATACCTTCAGATTTTGATAACTGGAGTTTTAAAAAAATATATAAATTTTCTTTCCTTTTTCTGTCTCTTACCTCTCTTGATCCCATTTCCCCCACCGCCCTCCCCATTTCACTTTTTATGGATGATTTTGCACTGTATTAAATATTCCAGTTTAGACTTTGAAGATCGCAACAGGGATTATTCAATTTGATTTGCTGAGAAGACAGACAGCATTTCTTGCCTTGTTCAAACAGATCCCTGAACCCCGGTAGAGAAAACGATGTTGCTTCAGACACCCAATGATCCTAAATTGCCACTCAATGCTCCACAAACATTATCAATGGTAAGCACCGTTCATCACTGATCACAAAATCCAGACCAATATACCTTCAGCTCCCAGTCATGGCCATGTCTCAACAATGGTCATCATATCACTCCCTCTAAGCTTGTTTGAGTCTCATTATTATTTAGTTCATTTCTTGCATTCCATCCATTAGTATTTACTTCTTATATTCCGTGTATTAGCATTTATTTCTTATATTCCAGACATTAGCATATAAACTCTAATTTGGGCAGAACACACTAACCCAGGGTCAACAACATTAACAGCAAAAGCCATTTTAAAAACGTAGTCAAAAATGCAATTTAAGTATTGCAATCATTACTCAAGTGCCAATAATAATGAAAAACAAGACGCAAGTTAATAATAATTTAAACATTTTTACAAAAATGTTAATGGTGAAAATATATATATATTTTTTAAAAAGCCATTTAATTCCCATCAAAATGGGCTGGGAGTCATTTTATATAAATGCCAACTATGTAAAGAATTTAAAGAACTCACCTCAGCTTCTAAGTCAACACTGTGCTTGAGAAGCAGCTTCAGAACATCCACATGTCCATTCTGGCTGGCTGCCTGCATTGCAGTGTGTCCTGCACACTGACCATTTACCTGCAGGTCAAACATAATATAAACAAATGATCAATCACCATCATTAAGTCCATAAATACTATTCCACCTCAGCACTAAAATAACACTTGAAAGAAGCTGGGAGACAAACTGCATTATAGAAAATGTTGTTTCATATGGAACAGTGAGATAAAAAGAAATAATAACTGTTTAATCCATTTTCGGATTACATTTGGCTACCTTAAAATCATGAACATGCTTTAAAATAAACACAAAAGTAGTATATGTATAATTACTTTTGATGTACAGTCATGTTAAAAAGCAGTTTTGTACCAAGGACAGCTAACATGTCTTCTAGCTAAAATGGCTGTACTGCCGCTCAACATATTCTCGCAGTGATATATTCTAAATCAGTTGACTAACAAAAAGTAAGTATCTTATCCTAGGGCATTAAAAACAATGTTGGTTTAACAGAGCCATTTGTGATGCAATATTGTTAATTCAATGTAGATTTTTATTTGAATTTAATTATCCAAAATTTAAAATAAAACACAGTTCAAAACAAATCTGTGCAATAACTTCAAATTATATGCAGCGTATTGCAACATCATTGAGAGTGGCACAATGGAACTCCACACTGGGACCATGCAAATGTTTATACACAGTTATTTCAGAACTATTTAAAAGTGAAGTTAAGGACTGGAGTTGAATAAATTCAACTATTCTCCTGTTGTAATAGCTTTAATGTGCCACAAGGTGACAGAATTGCACCCAGTTCCTGCTGCAAACTCAATTTCAGAAGTGTGTTGTGTTGAAGCTGACAAAAGTGAAAGCTAAGCATTTGTTATTACTGAATGGTTAATGGCTCAGAAAACAGATCCAACTGGTGGTAGATGATAACAAAATAAGTGTAATAAGATGTTGGGTTTCATAATATAGAAACTTCAATGTTTTAATCGAAATAAAACAAGATCCTCACCCTCCATTTAAACGGAACCATATTAATGTATTCTACTCTTTCCTAGTGATAACAGAAAATCAATATGACATCAAAAGCAATGTGATTTCTTACAAGCTCGGCCCTATCCAAGTGAAATTCAATTTTAATCAATATCCTTTTCCTATATGTGGGAAGGAACTTGAATGCCCCTGGCACCTCTCCACACTGGTAGACTGAGGCCTAGCAGAGTCAGAGTAAATACCAAAGCTGCTCAAATGCCTTCTGTGTCTTTGTCAAGTGACCCTAATGAAGGTCAATTAGCAGGCCGTTCATCCTCTTGATCACAGGCAATATGTTACTTATGGAAACTATTAGGCCAAAATTAAAGAATAAATTGAAAATCCCCATGGCAATCTTTTGGATACTTTTGAAGTTATATTAATTTGTCTCAGATTATTTCCCCCATGTTCCAGTTTCTACTGAAGAAATCAATTAATTCACTGGCAATAAAGGAGTAAGATGTATATTGGAAAGACTCACATCAACATCTGGTCGTGCCATTATTTCTTCCACTTTTGCAACATCACCATTGGCTGCAGCTTTAACAAGTTCTTCATTAATGTCTCCAGATTCCTGTGTTTCAAATAATTTTTTCAAAAGTTGGGACAAACGCTCTGTAAAACAAAGATTTTCAAACAGGATATAATAGATTACAGTGTCGAGCTTTCAATCCAACAAAACAAAAAGTTAATTTTTTCATAAACTTGTTCCCTTTTTTATTCATTTATGGGACATAGGCGTTGCTGGCATTTATTGCCCATTCCTAGTTGCCTGAGGACAGTTGAGAGTCAACCACATTGACTCCAGCGTGTAGACCAGACCGGGCAAGGACAGCAAATTTCCTTCCCTGAAGGACATTTCCACAGAAGTTGCTCAAGAGTTGAGAAGCAGACTCTCAAATGAGGAAGAGACTGTAACACCAAGACAGAGCAGCAATTGAATGTTAACCAAGGGCTCACATCAACAATCACTGAGGACTTGTGCTGCTCCAGATTTTGATCCATCAAGCCCATTTTGGTAATAATTAAATGGCATATTTCAGGGTTTTAAAATTTTTTTTATTAATTTGTCTGCGCATTTGCGCAACAGCATTGTGGCTCTTGAGATCTTGCAGTTTTCACTATATTTTTAAAATTGCTCGTTATTAAAGTTGCCGACCCCCCTGGTCTGGACCAAAAGGAACCATCGGGTGCAAAGACAAGCATAGGATTGGAAAATAGTGGCAAGCAAGTGGTAACACCCATCATAGCGATGCCCCAGACACTGAGAAGCAATGTTAGGAAGTAGTACTGGAAGCCTCAGGGATATGAGCATATTTTAAAAGATAAATTAAGATTTCCTGCTCATTTTCAATATGTGCACAATTTGTAATGCTGGCGGAAGGGGAGCTCATTATTTTATTTACTATAAAGCAATGAATCAAATCAATCTGAAAGCTCAATTTCTATTCCCCATTATATGACCAGTTCAATAAGTTTGCCCTGAAAAGGTGTAATTTACAAAACCGATGGCCAAGTTGAACAGCGGACACAGACTCAACTCCAAACATATTATGGGATGGCCCCTTCATTTAAATATTTTTCAGCAGCCTAATGACTTTGGCATTTTCCTCATGTGCATTTTCCAGTATCTTTCATGGCTAGATATACTAGGATGCAAGATTCCAACACAGGACTGTTCTCAAGTTATACCTGCCAACATTTTTGCATCTTTCTTACGCTTTGCTTCCACTAGGTTCCTCTCACCCACTCTTCGTTCTTACTTTTAGGCCGCTCAGCATTACATGACTCTTTGCCACTATCAAAAGCCTCCTACCATTCTCAACAGCCAAGAACAAAGAACAAACAACCCAACTTGTTGGATGCTCACTAGCCATTCTCAGCCATCAGTTTTCTCCACACAGATCAGCAGTATTATGGGCTTAGACCTCCTCCTTTTGCTCTCCAATTTTTTTTTTACATTCAAGGCTTGCATTTCATAGCTTGAGGAATCATTTTCACGTTTTTGTCGTTCCACACGCACTAAAATTCACATAGAGTGAAGAGTAAGAGGTTGTTACTTGGTTCGCAAAATTAAGGGCAGAGTGGAATTTTAAGTCAGCAACAGACACAAGACAGTTAAAAATAACAAAAGTTAAATATTAGGGAAGTGTTGGAGTACAGAAGGATTGTCAGTGCAATGCAAAAAGTGCAAGTTATGCTGCAACAATACTTTGAGCTATGTGAATTATAATCTGCAATTATAATGGCTTTCCATTGCTGTGGAGTAGAGGGGTAGAATTGATTCTACATGTGCATATTGAAATACATGGGTGGAACACTACCTACAAACATTTAACAATTGGTTAAATTTTCAGTGACTATAACAAAATTAAGCAAAGCTATTCTCAAACATTGATGCTAAAGTACGTGAACAGCAATATACTGCCCTTTCCGCAGTGAGCAACACCTAATATAACTGTGGTATACAGTAAGAAAACAGAAGGAGAAACTTGAGTTTGATACATACCGCCCGATGCATTGCTCACTGCAGATCCAGCTGATGCCACTTTAGTAACTGCTGCAGGGTTGTATGTCCAAGAAGTCCCACAAACCTCTACTTTCAAATCACTGTCAGAGTAAATCTGTTGGACACGCCCAACTTTCCCCAAAGTCTATATTAAAACAAAAACATTTCATAGTTTAGACAATATGACCATGCTCTCAGGATTGTTGTGTTGTGGAAAGGTTTCACTATATTCAATATTTCAATTTGCACCTACACCATACAGCTAAATTTCAAAGCAGCCTGGTCAGATTCTTGTAATTCTGACTCTCTCACCCAAACTCTCCAATCGTTTGACAATACTTTAAAGCTTCCACTGGCTTAGGCAACAACAAGGTTGTACACATATTATTTCTGTGCTGTATATTTTCTTAAAAACTTCAAAATAAAGGAGAAACAGAAGAGGGCAGCAGCCATGAAGAGTGTAAAATAAGTAGCATTTCAGGTTGATGAGCGTTGATCTTAACATTCAATAGCATTGGGCCGCATGGGCTAGCACATGTCAGGAGTGTAATGGAATATTCTCCATTTTCCTGGATGAGTGCAGCTCCAACAATACTCAAGAAGCTGGATGCCAATAAAGTGGACTCCTTTGTCATGAATGGCACCCTATCCACCACTTTAAACATTCATTTCCTCCTCCAGTGATGCACAGTGGCAGTGCTGTGTACCATCTACAAAATGCACTGCAGGAACTCAACCAGTCTCCTTTGACAGCGCCCTCCAAAACTGAAACCTCCATAACCTAGGACAAGGGCAGTAGATGCATGGGAAACACCACCACCTGGAAGGCCCCACCCAAGCCACACACCATCCTGACTTGGACTTTGACAGTGATGGAATGGTGATACAATGGGTCAAAATCCTAACAGCACTGTGGGTGTAACTACACCATGTGGACTGCAGCGGTTGAAGAAGATGGTTCACCACCACTACCTTCGAAAGAGCAATTGGGAATGGGTAATAAATGCTGGCCTAGCCAGTGACACTCACATCCTGTGACCCAGTTTAAAAAAATCTCAACGTGAAGTTACATTTCTTCCAGTTCTGATGACAGCAAAGCTCTTGTAGCATTCTGATTGCTTTCAAAAGCTCAATTGAAATTCAACTTTTTTCTGCTGCAGCCACAGAATTCTCAACTGAGTTCGGAGTGCAAGCGACAAAAAGATTGGTGGTAAAGGAAAAAAGACCAAAAGAAAGGAGCAAAAAAGCGGAGGAGACTGGATTCAGAAATAAGGCAGCAGTCCCCGTTACTTGATAGCATAGTGGATTTACACTCCATGTAGTGTCAAACTGAAGTTGTGAATATGAGCTACTTGTAAGGAGTCCATTTCCTTTTCATCCAAAACCGGTTAGCCCCTAACTCTAGGTTTACACTCCCAGTTTAGCACTTTTTCAAAACAGCAATTGCTCCACAGACTCCAAAATTTCAGTGCAAATGTATTGTTAAAACATAGCTGAAACACAGCTATAAAATTAATTTCTACTTACAGGGAGCATTGCTTCAGCCCATTCTCCGTGACCTCGCTGAAGAAGCTTGATTCTCTCCAAGTCATAACAGATTTGAACCAGGTCACCAACATTGAACTGTGAAGATCCACCTTCTGCTCCTTGAACTGAATCCCCACTTCTAACCACATTAGCCTTAGTAAGAACTGCAGGATTGAATGTCCACCTATAGGCATAAAGGGTCATTTAGAAGCTCGACTTCAAGAATAGAAATGCCACAAGTCAAAAAGACTTGTTTCTGACAAACTTCAGGAGTGTAATTTTCCTTTCAGGTCCTTTTTTCTACATACCTGTTGCCACTTGGATACTGTACGACAATGTCATGATCTTCATCAATGCCACAGACTGTGCCAGTGGTTGTCAATGTCTCAAACATACCATCAGTCCAACCACCATGCCCATGTTGCAACGACTGAACGATCTCTAGATCCAGGTCAATATTTACAAGATCACCAATCTGTAGACCTCCAGGATTCCGACTCCCATTTTGTTCACCTAGTATCATTTTTAAAAAGTAAACTGATCAGAATGCATACCAATACCCTAAAAAAAGATTTATTAAGAAGAAAACTTAATTTTTTACTGCAATAGAAAATAGCCTCAACATTGAAGTGTGTAATAAATTGAAGAGGAAATAATAACAAATGGGATTACTATCTCAATGGAAACAAATTAAAACATGCTACCGTGCAAAGGGACCTGGGGGTCCTTGTGCATGAGACGCAAAAGCCCAGTCTGCAGGTACAACAGGTGATCAAGAAGGCAAATGGGATGTTGGCCTATATTGCGAGGGGGATAGAATATAAAAGCAGGGATGTCTTGATGCACCTGTACAGGGCATTGGTGAGGCCGCAGCTGGAATACTGTGTGCAGTATTGGTCCCCTTATATGAGGAAGGATATATTGGCATTGGAGGGAGTGCAGAGAAGGTTCACCAGGTTGATACCGGAGATGAGGGGTTTGGATTATGAGGAGAGGCTGAGGAGATTGGGTTTGTACTCGTTGGAGTTTAGAAGGATGAGGGGGGATCTTATGGAGACTTATAAGATAATGCGGGGGCTGGATAGGGTGGAGGCGGAGAGATTCTTTCCACTTAGTAAGGAAGTTAAAACTAGAGGACACAGCCTCAAAATAAAGGGGGGTCGGTTTAAGACAGAGTTGAGGAGGAACTTCTTCTCCCAGAGGGTGGTGAATCTCTGGAATTCTCTGCCCACTGAGGTGGTGGAGGCTACCTCGCTGAATATGTTTAAAGCGCGGATGGATGGATTCCTGAGCGGTAAGGGAATTAAGGGTTATGGGGATCAGGCGGGTAAGTGGTACTGATCCATGTCAGATCAGCCATGATCTTATTGAATGGCGGGGCAGGCTCGAGGGGCTAGATGGCCTACTCCTGCTCCTATTTCTTATGTTCTTATGTTCTTATGTAATGCTGTCAATTGGCGGTCAAAACTAACAAAATTTTTCATTCCAACAAAGGAACGCACTGTATAAACACCAGACACTTTATAATACATAAGGTTCTGAATAGAGTTGCACACAAACGAATGTGATTTTTAGTAAAATAATTGCTCAACCTTCAGAGTTCGTGTGGAAGCACTATATTAACCAGACACAAAGAAAACTGGAACAGCAGGAAAGTAGCTTAGCAGTTGGCAAACATGCTTTGTTTTTACTCCCCTATTTACGAGAGCTAAACTGGGTACAAACTGAATCAAAAAGATCAGCAACTAAAACACATTTTGGATTGCTTTCTTTTTCCAAGTATTTAATAATAAGATTTAAGCTGATGAAAAAAGCTACTGTCTGTCATAAGATGCTGTTACCCAATGCAACACCTGAAGCAACGGGTTTGCTATTCCAGGAAATAGTAACATGAAGAATAACTGCTCATCATTCAATTTACTCCCCAACTTTTCAAAAACGTCAAGGTTACCACAAAGAGAGTTCCTCATCCTTTCAGCCTCAAAGATCCAATTAAGATTTCCAATCTCCCAAACTGGATTAGTGACAATGGCTATGTGCACATCTCAAGATTGCTCCATTGATTTTAAGTAGGAGCAAAAGTTTTGGACCACTGGGTACCCAAACCTAGAAAGAAAATTCTACCCACTAAATATACAACTGTTCTTCTCTTTCCCTGGGATCGCAGTACTTTGATTCTTGACTTTGTCAAAAACCACTTCCAGTTGAAAAACAAACCACAAAATACTATCCATGATCATGTCATTCACACCTCATCTACACTCATCTTTAATTCTGCCATTACTGTTCTTTTTTTCATTTAATCTCATCTCCCCTCTACCCAGAGACCTTCCCTTATCCTCTCCCCAACACTTGTTCAAAATCTACTACATTTCTAACTTTTCCCAGTGTTGTTGAAAGGCCACAGACCAGAAACATTAACTCTGATTCTCTCTCCACAGGATTTTTGTTTCTATTGCAAGTTACTTATGTCTGTTCTGCATTCAATGCACCTTATTGAAGTGCAAACCAGTAAACATTGTTGTTTGTCAGAAATAAAAGTACTTTAAAACATTATAACTTGGAAATTTCCACTAATGCAAGCAGTGTAATGTTTTCACTTTCTCAATGTGTAAACAATGACCTGTTTTAAATGTTATAGTGACACAACATGATGGAGGATATTTTTAGTGTAAAGACAGGATATGCTCCCCACAAAGACTGCATTAAGGTCACACCTACTAATCACGCTGCGGAGAGAAGCATCTCCAACAAGCAGTTTGCTGAGGACAAGATCAAGTAGGGAAAATTATATTCAAAGTTTTCATCCAATTCATCTGCATTGGAAAGAAACCTGCTGGAATTTCTGGAGATGGTACGATCAATTATTTGACTGCTCGTTGGCAATCGACATTAACCAGCCACAGGTAGTACTGCCCATTGTTACTACAATATCAAGTTTAATCCCTGACCTCCAGAAAATGACAATGGCTCCAGATGGAGGAGTGTTTGGAAGAATGGTATAGGAACATGTGATGTGGAAAATATCAAAAAGTAATCATTGAATTAGCCAACAGCCTACAAGCCATGATACCATTGTGGTACATAGAGTCAATAAAAAGGGAACCAGAGAGTCTGGAACACACCGAGCATTACCATCGTGCTTGATGAAGAAAGGTGTGGAGCAGTCATGGGGAGCTCAAATTATGTATAGGTGATAATGATGGATACATATCCAAACCTCAGGAGTTTGTATGTTAAACCACATACTATACATTCATCTAACTCACTTGAATTTTGAGTTCTTAAATTTCTGTAGTTACATACCCAACACAGGACAATGGTCTCTGTAAAAGGAACCTCCTTTTGCATCCTGAACGCATTTCAAGTCAGACTAGTTAAAAGGGGAAAATATAATATTAATGCTCTTAAAACTATATGCTCATCATATAGACACATATAAACAGAAGTCAAGTATGAAGATTTCATTTTCAAATTCCAGTTACTAGGCAAGATAGAAAGCAGAACTTTCAAGACGGTTCAGGAACTTCATCCAGTACATGACTGAGTACCATGAGGCATAAAGGCTCCATGTCCAATTACTGCTCAGTGCTGACTTAGCTAATCGCAGACAGTGCAGCAACAGGGGTTGTGCAAATGAACTCAGACTACACAAAATCTTCTTATCCAAACAAGCAATCGCCAATTCTTAGTACAGTCAATGTTTTTAACAAACAAAAAAAATCACTCTGTTTCCATGGAGGAACATTGGATATACAAAACATCCACAAAGTCAATTTCTAGTCAGAATGTAAAATGTAGCCTCAAATTCACTTCAAACCAAATATAAAATAAATACCATTCCTAGAATATTACCTCAAATTTTTGAAAAGAGTGAAGTTTAGCACTTGTATTTAGTAGTCTGGATTTGTTAAGATTGGGCTGGCTGACTCTGCATTATCATAAATGGACCAACTTCCACACAAGTGACAACAATGGAGAACCACTTTTTCATAAGTCTAACATTGACACTGGAGAAACAAAATCCTTCTACATCCAGCAAAATGCAAACCAACCTTTGTGTTTTACAGATTTATCATTAATCTCCAATAATGCTATGTAGAATTATCATCAATCAGGGTGCCTATTGCATCAAACTCCGAGGTAGAGGTCCTGAGGTGTCGATCACCAGAGAAAAATAGGTAAAATCAATACTGGACAAACCCACAAATCACAGACCATTTGCATACCTCTTTGATGCACTCATCTACCTAAAAACATTCCTATTTATGGAGATGGGAAAGGAACAATATGGGGACTGAACACTTTACAGCTGCAACTATGAAAAGAGAGTCTCAAAATAACGAATTGAAATAAAACAGGTGAATTTTGAGAGCACATGCATAATTAATTTGAAACATGTTAATTCAGATCCAAAATAATGTGCAGAATATTTTATATTCCTTACCTCTTTTGGCAAAACAAACTTGCTTCAGAATGAGAGTCAAGATTTGTGAAGCAATGGACGGATTATCAGCTTTAACTTGCTGAAGAGCCTGCCAATCAAACCTGTGCTACAAACAACTTGAAAACTCTCAATTCTGCTGCTTCTTAAAAAAAAATCAATTTTGCTTAGGTTCTGCTCTCAAGTAAACAAAAACCAGGTTACTGACTCCTTTGACTACAGTAAAAAGATCATTAATCACAGAATATTGAACAATTATACCCACCTGGACTTTGCGGTCAACAGTGAATGAACAGTGCTCTTCGTTTACCAACCTGAGAGCTGCCTAGTTGCTTTTGAGTACAAAGTGCTCTAAGCTCGCTCTATTTCTACAACAGATTTGTAGAATCTGTGAGCAGGGCAAGAAACAACATCAATTAGGCTGAAGAATTCCCAGCGAGACTGGCAGATTTTAAAAATTCATTCATGGGATACAAGTGTTGCCGGCAAGACCAGCGTTTACTCCCCATCCCTAATTTCCCTCGAGAAGCTAGTGATGAACTGTTCTCCTGAACTGCTGCAGGTGGCATAGGTAGACGCAGTGCGGTTGGAGAGGAATTTGACCTATCAACAGTGATATAGTTCCAAGTCAGGATGGCATGTGGCTTGGAGAGAAATTGACCAGGTTCCCAAACATCTGCTTCTCTTATCCTTCTCAGTGATAGAGTTTGGAAGATGCTGTCAAATGAACCTTGATAAGTTGCTATATATGGTACACACTGCTGCACTGTGTGTTGGCGGTGGAAGGAGAGAATGTATAAAATGTTGAATGGACTGCCAATCAAGTGCACTGCTTTGTCTTGGAAAGTGTCAAGCTTTTTGCATGTTGCTGGAGTTGCATGTGAAGAGCATTCCATCACACCCCTGACTTGTGATCTTGTAGATGGTGGACAGGTTTTGGAAAGTGAAGAGTTGAGTTACTCCTACAGAATTCAGCTCTTTTGTCCATGCTTGGATCAAGGTTGTAATGAGGTCAGTAGGTGACCACAAGAGGTGCCAATGATTTGGCTGTACTGGAACAGCTGGGCTAGTTGTAGAGCACAGGTATTCAATACCACTGCCAGATGTTATCAGGGCCCACTGTCTTTATTGTATGCATGCTTTCAATGCATATCCGTCAGTGAAAATGGATACCTCGGGAGGAGGCTGAAATGGATTGTTCACTCAATGCTTCCATCTAAAAGATGGCTGCAAATATCAACAGGAAATACAACTTAAGCTTTTTGTAAATCAAGAAGATTAAGGGACAGAAATAAAAGGGGCAGATAGACAACAAAAATTCTTCAAAATCGGAAGCACCTTTCCTTTTGGGAAACAAGACACCATAATTCTAAATTTAAATTTCCAATTCCAGAGAGATTGTACAGAAACGATTGTTAACCAAACTGCTAAAAACTAACTTACTTCCGAATTCACCAGCCTTAACTATTCAAGCCATTTTGAGTGCAAAACAGGTGATAAATACCCCAGATTTATGACTGTTGCAGTCATTTCAGTGCTGAGTCCATCAGTAAGGACTGAAATAAGTGCATCCAATTGAGCAGCAGACCATCTCGAACAGCAACTTCTGCATTTTGATGCTTAACTACATGAATGCACATTCCAAATGTTGTCAGATTTTCTCCATTATAATGGTGAGCACTGTTATTTTCACTATGATTCTTATCACAAAATCCAGCTCGTTTTCCAATGCAAATTTATTCAGGAGCAAATTTCATACCACTCCCACATTTCTGAACCATGTCATAACAAAAGATTCTGAAGGGCCTTGAACTTTTTCCATTAAATGTTTAGATTGTATTTGCAGTTTCCAACTTACAATGTTTAAGTTCGATTTTGATCTACATTATATCATTCATTGTAAAAAAGATAACTGAATGTGATTTACTAGCTGCACAAGGTCTGTGTAAAAGGAGCTCAAATCCACAAATAAGATGTGTAACATTTTACTCTACTTTACAACTTGTGGTGTGTAAACATAGACTGTATAGTGATCTTTACAAAGACAAATTTTTGTTTTGATTAATATGCACGACCACTTTCATTAGAAGGTTATTACTTCAGTGCAGTTCCTTTGAGTTTCAGATCACAGGCAACACATTATTGCACATAAAACATTCAAACCCTTCATCCAGATAATACTTAATTATTTTGCTGATGCCACTTACCATGCCTTCAAATCCCACTCTATATAAGTTTTTGGCTCCATTGTCCCACAAAACGTATGCTGCACTGTGAGGGCTAGAGGCACTCCAATCTTGGATTTCAGTCACCTAGAAAATGACATTCACATCAATATAGACACCAAAAAAAAAATTCAAGTATAAATCAGACGAGTGGAATGGTATTGGGTGTCCCCCAGAGGAAGGACAAATAAGGCATCAAGGACTGGAGAACTACCATAGGGAGTGATGAAATGTCATATTTGTGTGGAGAAAGGTTATGATGTGATTGAGGGGGGCAAGGGGTTGGAATCACACTGGGAAAGTGCTGGCTGCACTCACTGTTTACCTAAAAATAAAAGAACATTTATGCCCTTGCATCAAACTGAAAACTTAGGCCGGAATTGAATACGCTAATATGTCACAAGTGAAGTTATTCAGGTCCTTTTGTTTCCAATATTTCTAGTAGCAGAGCACTGGATTCCCATCCAGAAGACTCAAACTCTGAATTGCAGCCTTGAATGACATTTACTCTTGGCTCAGTAGGTAAATGTTGTCCATTCTTGGGTGAGCTGCCAAATTAATGCTTACAGTACAATAAACCTAGTTCCCCAGAAGCACAAATGTCTGCTATTGAAGGCTGACACTTTGTAGGAAGCATGAGGATGGCCATCAAGACAGCCCTAACTGAAGGCAGCCAGAGAGAGGAGGAGTTTAAAATGTACAAGAACCATAGAATCATAGAAACCCGAGTGCAGAAAGAGACCATTCGGCCCATCGAGTCTGTACCGACCACAATCCCACCCAGGCCCTACCCCCATATCCCTACATATTTTACCTGCTAATCCCTCTAACCTACACATCTCAGGACACTAAGGGGCAATTTTAGCATGGCCAATCAACCTAACCCGCACATCTTTGGACTGTGGGAGGAAACCGGAGAGCCCGGAGGAAACCCACGCAGACACGAGGAGAATGTGCAAACGCCACACAGACAGTGACCCGAGCCGGGAATCGAACCCAGGTCCCTGGAGCTATGAAGCAGCAGTGCTAAAATATCTAAAAGTAGTTCTGGTTTACTTGACAAAACTCTACTGCAATAGTTTATTCACTTCTAGTTTTGAAATAGTCACAGGTATGCTGTATTTGGAATTGGGTGTCCACGAACAGAGAAGCTACCAGTTTAGATCTTATAGGAAGGTTTGCACTTAAACAATGCATTTCATGACTGGAAGACACCCAAAACAGTTTATAGTAAATTTAATACTTTCGGAATATAGTCACTGATGCAATGCTGGAAATGCAGTAGCCAAGTTGTGCACCAAAAGATCTGACTAACAGCAATGTGATCATGACCAAATAATCTGTTTCTGTGATGTTGACAGAGAGAAAAACACTGTCCATGACACCAAGGTTATTAGCTCATTCCTACTTTTTCAAAATACCACCATATTTTGCTTCCACCTCTGCAGACAGAACCTCAGCCAAGTATCTCATCTGAAAGATAGCACCTCTTGAGCCAGCTGAACCGAAGGTCAGTCACAAGGGTACACAAGTTCAAGATGAGGGACAAGAGGTTTAGGGGAGGGATGTGGGGGAAAATGTTTTTACCCAGAGGGCGGTGATGGTCTAGAATGCACTGCCTGAGAGGGTAGTAGAGGCAGGGTGCCTCATATCCTTTAAAAAGTACTGAGATGAGCACTTGACAGGTCATAATATTCAAGGCTATGGGCCAAGTGCTGATAAACGGAATTAGGTAATTAGGTCAGGTGTTTCTCGCATGTCTCGTGAGTCTCTTCTGCATTGTGTGATTCTGTGAATCTTTAATTATTGTGGCAAAATTTGACATTCCAGGTTTACAGAAAATTAGCTTTTCAGGGCCAGTTAAGAGTCTTTAGGAGTTATAAATTTGTTATGAACACTGTGCTTTACCTTGTTAAGAGCAGAGGTTGGGAACTTCAACTCCCAATGGGTCTCAGGGCTTTAGCACATGCACAGATTGGGAGTAGGCTGCAAGTGCACAGTTCTGCAATTTGGCCCTGTCCATTAAGAAAAGGCAGCAAGAAAATCCAGGTCATATAACCAGGAGCAGAGGGCCATGGAATACTCTGCCCCAGGCAGGGGACAGGGAGAGAATATGGGTAGAGGTCCCAAAGGGACATTCCAGGTAGAGAATCCAGGCAGATCTCATTAAGTTAAGGTAAAATAGAGAGGAGCAGAAAAACAGGCTCCAAATAGGAAAAGGGCTGCAGATAGCAGGCTTTAAATGAAGAGGGCTAAATAGAAGCCCTGATACTTGAAGAGGGCTCTGGAGAAGCCCTGAAGATCCAAGAAGGCAGCCGAAGGTTGGTGGCTGTGTTGAGGGCTGTTGGGGCAAAGATAGCCCTTTGGAGCAGTCAAAAGTAGCTCAGCGCAGCCAAAGATGTGAAATTGTGCTTCATTTGGTGTTTGAATGTATATTCGCAAATCCAGAGGAATAGAATCTTGGGGAATGAAATTGACACCCTGCAAAGTAGACTGTCATTGATGCTGTCCAAATCTAGTAATTGAAGAGAGCTCATGAGAAACCTTGATGATCCTAGAAGGCAGCCGCGGGGTGGTGATTCCGTGCTGTGGGCCATTGGGACAAGTAACTTTTTGGAGAATTAGTGTTTGGCTTGGTGCAGCCAAAAAGATGAACTTGTGCTCGTCAGTTGGTGCTCAAATACATATTCAGGAATGCTGGGGAATGGAATCTCGAAGAACAAGATTGAAACCCTGCGAGTTGGGCCATTGTTGATGCCACCCAAGGTGGAGCAACTTCTGGAGAGAATTCCAAGGTTAGATCTTCAGAATGAAGACTAGAATCCCTCATGAGAGAGAGAGAGAGAGAGAGAGACAGAGTTTCAGTGAGATTGGTTTACTCTCAGTATTACTCACATAGGTGGATTGTTAAAAAATCCGTGGACTCTGACTTGGCCACATCATGTATTGTGGCCTGTCGGATCACAGTTTGTCTATTAATTCACACGTACCTCATATGAACTCTGAATTTTAGAATATAAGATAGATATTGTAAATTGTTTCATCTTTCTGATCTTGTTTAATAAATTTTTGTACTCCAGCTGTGGCCTAACCAAAGTTTTGTACAGCTCCAACATAACCTCCCTGCTTTTATAATCTACGTCATGACTGATAAAGGCAAGTGTCCTGTATGTCTCCTTAGCTACCGTATTAACCTGTCCTGTGCCTTCAGGGATCTGTGGACACCCACCCCAAGCTCCCACCGCTGAGTAAAACCTAGCCAAAAGCCAGGGATGATGGTTGCCTCATTAGTCAGGTCAGCTATGTTAATTTGAAAATAACCAACAGAAGCCAGAAGAGCATCCACCCAATCATCTCAAGCTCATTTTCCTTCAATGTAACATATTACTTGGTCAATTCTCTTCCTATTGTAATTTTAAATTACCCACCTACACATTGGCTCCTTTGCTATGAGACAATGGACAGTGAGCAACCTTGGTTAGATTTAACTTGGGGCAATTCAGAAAGTGGTATTTGGGTGGTGGAAAATGACAACTTCAGGAGGAGGAGGAGGGAGGAGAAGAAAGGCTGGAAGGACTGAAATAATTATGACCTTGGTTAGATTTAAGATCCAGCAATAAAGTGGCTTGTTCAGGGAGCTGTGAACACTGAAGAACAACATCTTGTATATTATACTGGTCGCTGCATTACCAAACAAACTGTATTTCCCATGAACACATTAGAGGAGCGGGTGGAAACGGTTTTTATCATCCCTTTTCTGTGCTCAAAATACATAGCACCTTTAGACAATATGAAAATTATTTGTAATAGTTAATAACAGTGACAATCTTTGTTTTTCATATATTAAAAATGCAAATTCCGGAAGCCCAGTACATAGAGAAGCTGCAAACTACATCAATATACTGAAGCAAAATGTTTGCACTCAGAAAGGAAAGTTCCTTAGCCAGCACAATGAATTTACTTAATTACTCACTGAGCCACACATCAGGAAGGTCTGAGATTCACTACTTGAGCATTACTAACAAGACAAGCATTATAGTTGGCTTCAGTACACCTGGATACAGACAGGAAATAAATCAGAAGGAGGAATCAGTTAGGATTCCTGATAATCAAAATATGGCAATCCATTTTAGAAAATGCAACTTTACAGAGGGCATTTGCTACGAAGTTCCCAACATTTCAATGACCCGCTAACAATAATTATCTACTTTCACAGGCAAAACATGACCACTCAGCAGCAGCATTAAAACAGTACTGACACCTGTAAAACTACATGTAGCAACAGTAGACACTCTCTGAACCACTTCCTACTGGGAATAACCACACACAACTTTGCTTCACGCAGATTTCAACATTTAACTCCATCCCAAATTCAAGTCATAGATTATACAAGCCAAAAATTAGCCTCAACACCAAGCAAGTATCTGAGTCTTGTCTGAACTGAAATCCTTAAAAGCACTAATCACATGTAACTAAATTGCATTTAGATAATTCCAACAGGATAAGGCGACACATTTATACACAATACAAGAATTATACAAGAGCCACTGGATCCAGGTCTGACTAGATGATCTAATTCAGCATTCCTTCACATTATTCTTCCACAACCACCGCCCCCCCACCTCCTCACCACCCTCTCCTCCCACCAAATCCTCTTCCACTGAAGTAGTCATTCAATTCTAGCACCCATGTTTTATCTACATGACACACCTTTCACTCCACTACTTCCTGCTCTCCTATCATCTGAAACAAAGAATTAGTAATCTTTTGTTTTAAAGTCAGGGCAATGGCGTAGTTTTTTCTTCACATGTGCATTAGCAATACAAGCACATTTTTAATAGTTTAGTATAAAATTACAGACTGATAATTGTAATTTTTTTAACCTTTTATTCTTTGTAAGTGCTTAGAGGTAATGAACGTCAAGTAATGAAAAATAAAGTACCATCTTGTGTAGAAAATTTCACAGGTTACTGAAAACATGAGAACTTAAACTTTCATTTACTGTTTTCATTTTTCTACATCAATAGTCATGATGCAGTTCCAGGTTTGGTCACCAGGTGTTGTTGTGGAGCAAGTTTCTGAACACTTCCCATGGCACCGTTATGCTTACTGTAAATGAGCTTTTTAAAAAATCTTTAAATATATCTAATTAGTTTTAAACAGTTATTTTAATAATTCAGCCTCTTACTTATTCCATTCCTTGTTCAATGTTTATCCCAGTTAGCACTGACCTACCTAGTGCTCCATGCCTCTGACCCCAACTACAAATACTTCCACATCCACCACGAGGTCAGCTTCGCTCAATGACATGACTAAATTTAGCCATCGAATTTACCTTGCGTCTTCTAATACTTTTATTATAGTTGTTGCTTCAACATCTCAATTCAAGCCAAAAATGCCTGGGCGGTTACTGGTTATTTTCCCTCCTCTCCCATCAATAGAGTTATAGCTTCCAATCATATCTGCACACTCTCATCCAAGTATTACCAACTTGATTTAGTAAGAGTTTGACAGCTTATTTGGTTTTTCCAGAAGACTTTCAAACAAAAGGGAGATTCAATTCTCAAATATTGATTTTGAGCAAGTAATTGCATTTATTAACAATCGCTACAAACTCCGTTCAAATTGATGGCACTAGGAGTAATGGCAGTGATTGTGCTCTTTACCAAGACAGGAATAAACAAGATGCCCTGTCAAAAATCAAAGTCACTAGAGCTTTAATTGGTGTTGAAAATTCAGGAACAAAATTTCTCATCTGAATTATTTTGAGGCTTCATAAATTTTCATCTGAAGACATGGAGATACAATATAAAACGTGAACTGAGAATTCAAAGAAGTCACGTTTGTTAAGTAGAAAACTCACTAGGCAGACCTCCAGATGTGCACATCAGTCAACTGTGCACCCTAAGCATGTAGTTTTTAATCCACTGACTGCAATCTCCTTTTTGGTGGTGCCAGAAGTGAAGCTGCACAATATTTACCCTTAAAATGTTTTAGGGCAGGAACACAAAGAGTGCTGACGATGAAGAGTGACGATGGATGGTACGTAACAGCTGAAGCCTTTCACATAGAACGACTCTGAAGAAGGGTTTGAGCTTGTCGGAAGAAAATGTTTATCATCGAATCATAGAAACTCTACAGTGCAGAAAGAGGCCATCTAGCCCATCGGGACTGCACCGACCACAATCCCACTGAGGCCCTACCCCCATATCCCTCCACATTTACCCGCTAATCCCTCTAATCTACGCATCTCAGGACACTAAGGGGCAATTTTTTTTAGCAGGGCCAATCAACCTAACCTGCACATGTTTGGACTGTGGGAGGAAACCGGAGCACCCGGAGGAAACCCACGCAGACACGAGGAGAATGTGCAAACTCCACACAGACAGTGACCCAAACCAGGAATCGAACCCAGGTCCCTGGAGCTGTGAAGCAGCAGTGCTAACCACTGTGCTACCGTTTACCGCCAGAACGGCAGTTCTAGGACAATGATCCAAAACAAATTAACCATCACCTTAGTGTGCCATACATACAAACATTTGAATTAGGAGTGGGACTAGGCCACCCAACCCCTTGAGCCTGCTCTGCCATTTGATAAGACCCAAGCTGATCCAATTGTGGGTTCTACTTTCCTGTCTACCCCTATATCCTTTGACTGCCTTGTCAGTCAAGAATCTAATTCAGCCTTAAACATATTCAGTGAATCAATCCATACTGTTCTCTAAGAGAATTTCATAGACTAATGACCCTCAAAAGATTTCTCCTCATTTCCATCTTAATTGGGAGACCCAGTAGTTTTAAACTGTGTTTCCTAATTCTAATCTCTCCCATAAGGGGAAACATCCTTTCAATATCCACCCTGTCAAGTCTCCTGAAAATTATATTTTTCAATAAGATCACGACTTACTATCCTCATACTTCCTCCTGCAAGGTTACAGATTACTGCTCCAGTCCAATTGTCCCCAGTTTGAAGGGGCAAGGAGGGAAAGGTTTGTATTTGAACATATCCAGAAAAGTTTAATTCCCTAAAACTAGGTCCAGAACTGTTCCTTTTCTTATTAGATTTACCTACCGACTAAACATATTCCCCGAGTGCATTAAGAATTCTGAGCCCTCTCCCTTTGACATCCCTGTTATTAAAGTAGCTGAAATCTCCTACTACTGCTCTTCTGTTTCAGTGCTTCTCAGCAATTTGCCAACATACTTTCTCTTCTATCTCCCTACGGAAGGATAGGGTCCAGAGGAGGTTCACAAGAATGATCCCAGGAATGAATGGTTTGTCATACGAGGAACAGTTGAGGAGTCTGGGTCTATACTCGATGGAGTTTAGAAGGATGAGGGGGATCTAATTGAAACTTACAGAATACTGAGAGGCCTAGATAGAGTGGACATGGGACTTGGGAGAGACTAGAACTTGAGAGCACAACCTCGGAGTGAAGGGATGCTCCTTTAAAACTGAGATGAGGAAGAATTTCTTCAGCCAGAGGATGGTGAATCTGTGGAACTCATTGCCAGAGGGCTGTAGAGGTCAGGTCATTGAGTGTCTTTAAGATAGAGATAGATAGGTTCTTGATTAATAAGGGGATCAAGGGTTACAGGAGAAGGCAGGGGAATGGGGATGAGAGTCATATCAGCCATGATTGAATGGCGGAGCAGACCCGATGGGCCGAATAGCCTCATTCTGTTCCTATAACTTATGGTCTTATGGTCTGTATGGGGATCCATAGGTCGATAAGTATTCAGAAGCATCATTGCTCCTTGTTCCTCAGTTCAAGACTTAGGACTTAATTTGACACTGCTTCTAGCCTATCATCCCTCCACATAGCTGTGATTGCTCCCTTAACCAAGATTGCAAGTGCAGCCCATTCTTTTTTTTTAATCTTCCTATTCCATCTGAAAACTTTGTAAATAGGAATGTTCCTTTTTTTTAAAACCATGTTTCACTAATAGCTGTGATATCATAACTTTATGCCCTCAGGTCATCCGTCTTATTCACAAGACTCCTTGCACTGAAACACATACCAGTAATCCCTGAATAGTACTCTGGAGTCTCTTTTCTCACCTTTCTTTCCTCAGTCTTCCATACTCAAGTATTCATTTTCTGCCTTGCACTTGCAATTTTGCTTTTCTTCCCTTTTAAATCTATTCAGGTCCCCATCACCTTGCCAAGCTAGTTTAAACCCACTGCAACAACACTAACAAATCTCATCACGCCATTTGTCCCTGCCCCGTTGAGGTGCAACCATCCAGCTCCAACCCTGCCAAAATCTGTCCCAATGCCCCAGTAATCCAAAACCCTCCCCTCTCCTACAGCCGCACTATCCTATTTCTGCATTCACTAGCACATGACACCACATGCAATCTGGAGATGTCTTTGAGATTTTGCTTTTCAATTCCTTCCCTAACTCGCCAAAACCTGCCTAAAGGATGACTCACCATCACTGATACCCAAACTGACTGCAGCGTCTGCCTATTCAAACTCCACACTTAGAATGTTCAGCAGCTGCTCAGTGATTTTGTTGACCTTGGCACCACGGAGGCAACATACCACTCTGGAACCACACTTGAGGTGAAAGAAATGCACACCTGTTCCCCTAATTATTGAACTGCCTATTACTATTGCTTTCCTGACCCCCTTCCCCCACAGCTGTATTCCCCTGAGAAACCCATATCAGTTTTTAAGAATTGAATGGCAGTTAGATAGCAAGAGGCTAGAAAAGAGACAGCAGAGTATTATTCAGTGATTAGTGATATGTATTCTCATGGAATCCTGCATTACCTAGTTCTGTTTGACCATCTGGTGGTCACCCAGCCCCATTCTGCCTTCACACCATGAAGTTGTGGCATGGCCATATCTGGCACTTATCATCTATGTAGCTCTCAGTCTCACATTGAAGACAGCTAATTCTTGGGATGAAGGGGTTGCCTTATGAAGAAAGACTCACTTGATGAAGGAGCAGCGCTCCGAAAGCTTGTGATTCCAAATAAACCTGTTTGACTTTAACCTGGTGTTGTGAGACTTCTTACTGAAGAAAGACTGAGGAGAGAGGTCCTGAGCAGAATGTGACTGAGGGAGACTATAGGTTTAAAAATTATGTTTTTTCTGGGAGAACTAGAACAGGGGGAATAGTTTTAGAGTAAGGGGTCAGATGGAAAAGAAGAGGAATTTATTGTCCAAGGAATGCTAATCGTTTTTTTTATGATCTTATGCTGAAACCCCCTCCCCACCTACCAGTATCTAACTCATAGCTACTGCAGCTTTCAAGAAGGTGGCTCTCCACCACTTTCTCAAGGGAAATAAGAGATGGGTAATAAATGCTGACTGCCAGCAACACTCACATCCCATGAACAAGAAAACATAAAGAGCTAGGACAACATTCACTCAATCCATGCAGGCTCAGACACATTCCACTCAGTTGAGGGGGCAAGCCGAAAATCACTTGGACTAAGTGGAAGTCAAATAGATGAGCCACAAAACACTTGCACTAGCCATGCGTGTTGAGGTAGAGGATTGGTAAAGCACTCAAACTGGAAGAATCAACACCCAGACATTGCTCTATCTATCCAGATTCATTCGAACAATCTTGTGACTTACTTTGAACCAAATCCTTTTTTTAAAAAAAACCTTGAATCTAACCATTAACTATTACACATTCAGCCCAACTACACACACCTCAGATCCAGGTACACCACTACAGCTGACAACAAAACCACATGCAGACAAGATTCAGCCAGAAGATCAGCACAGGCTAAAACCATGTTTGGCCATATTCTAAAGAACTCCAAAAACAGCTGAGACCAAGAATATGGGGGCCAAGTCAAGTCACCCAGCAGAGGTGGTAGGTGCAGCCACAGGAATAGTAGATCCTATTATCTTAACTGGCATGAACTGCAATCAAGTGTGAAAAATCATTTGATGAGATGGGGAGAAAAGGCCAGTACAGCAGGTAAAGCTTCAGCCAGATACACCAGATTGTGGAAGCAAGACCACATATGTAGGTACAAAGGATTAACAGTAAACTTTTTATACAGGTTTATTTAAATGAATGTCTTACAGTTACATTTACCAATAACTTTACAGCCGCTGGAACATCAAACGAGCTTAAATTAATTCTGGTGATTTGATTGATACATTTGTAGTAACTAGCAACTTTTTTAAAAAAATGACCAATCTCATTGTGTCATTTTCCACTGCTTATTTGTTCTCATCATCTGAAGGATGACTGTTGATTTACACATATTTAATTAAATGGATATCCCTTAACTGTTAACATTTCAGCCCAAGAGTTGTAACATCCTGAGGTATGATACTTTCAATTACAGCTTTTCACAGGCATATGACAAATATATTCCAGGCAAATTTCAAGAAGATAATTTTCTTTTAAAATGTGAGGAAAAGTTTCCAAGTATAAATACTCAAAATTCTCAACATCACAAAGTCCATCTCAAACCTCCCTGAAATCAACCATAAAGGTACACAGCAAACCATGAAATACATCAAATCTTCTGTTTTCAACTTTCTGTAGTACAAGTAGAATGCATTCATGAAATCACATTTATTTATTGCTTACTGTGCAACATTATTCAATCTCAACAGCCTTTCATCAGGGTGGCACAGTGGTTAGCACTGCTACTTCAACGCCAGGGACCTACATTGGATTCCAGCCTTGGGTTACTGTCTTTGTGGAGTTTGCATGTTTTCCCTGTTTATGCATGGGTTTCCTCCAGGTGCTCCAGTTTCCTCCCACAGTCCAAAGATGTGCAGGTTAGGTGGACTGGCCATGCTAAATTGCTCCTTAGTGTCCAAAGATGTGCAGGTTAGCTGAATTAGCCATAGCAAATGTGCAGGGTTACGGGGATGGAGCAGTGAGATGAGCCTGGGTGAGATGTTCCTTTGGAGAGTGGGTGCAGACTTGATGAGCCGAATGGCCTCTTTATGCCCTGTAGGGGATTCTGCAATTCTATTAAATGTGGATTCTAATAGTGATTGCAAAGTGCACAAAAATGTATAAAACAAGACACATATTTGCATTGCATCCACCACCATTCTGCTCGCACTTTGGTGCTAACTTCTCAAATTTATGACAATAGCCTTAGGTCAGCACTTCAACAATGCTGTCAAATAAGCAACTAATACTTTAATTACTCACTAAATTCCAATAGTGGTTGAAACGACTGCTCACCTTTCCCCTACGTCCGTTGCCCCCATCTTGGTCTTCCCATTGCCAGTCTACTCCACGTACCACTCGTGCACCAGCAAAAATCCCTCTTGCTGTTATCTTCTTCGACTTCCGTCGAGACTCCAGCAAAACTCTAATCAAAGGAAAACAAAAATTACACTCGAAGGAAAAAAAAATCTTGATTTCAATATAACCCAAATTGGTGATATTCTCTTCATCCTCCCTTCTCCTAATCATCTCATTCCATTATCAATCAAGTCTCTGCTCTTTAGGTCTCCCAAAGTCAGAGATAATGGGCCACAACTAATATGCCAATAACGTAGTTAAATTGCTTGTCAGTCAGGGAGAATCAAGTTTAACTGTCATCTCCAACTCTGTCTACACTTCCCGCTGCCTTGGCAAAGCAGCCAGCATAATTAAAGACCCAACGCACCCCAGACATTCTCTCTTCCACCTTCTTCCGTCGGGGAAAAAGATACAAAAGTCTGAGGTCATGTACCAACCGACTCAAGGACAGCTTCTTCCCTGCTGCTGTCAGACTTTTGAATGGACTTGCCTTGCATTAAGTTGATCTTTCTACACCCTAGCTATGACTGTAACACTACATTCTGCACTCTCTCATTTCCTTCTCTATGAACGGT
Source organism: Mustelus asterias (assembly GCF_964213995.1). NCBI lineage: Eukaryota > Metazoa > Chordata > Chondrichthyes > Carcharhiniformes > Triakidae > Mustelus > Mustelus asterias. The sequence continues at coordinate 86,777,611 of NC_135807.1, read as the reverse complement.
GTGCCTTGTCTGCATAGCGCACAAGAAACAATACTTTTCACTCTGTTAATACATGTGACAATAAATCAAATCAAATTGATTTTAGATTTTCTTGGTATTTTGAGCTATGCCAATTTCACGTTACAATCAACGACCAGATATTGGATATTCTGGCCATTAATATAGAAATATGTCCTTCTCTTTGACACCATTATGTGATTTGTTGTGACTCAGCTATCCAAGACCCATGGACAGAAAATGGAAGAAAGATCAGATGCCACTGTCAGCTTATACATCTCTCCACACTAAGCAAATGGTTCTAAAATACTAAACTTACAACGCTATTCACTTTGGAATGCAATTGGCCTAAATTCTCTACTTTCTGGCATATACCTGGTAACGTCTTATAAGAAACAAGGTCGAAACCCAGCAACTCTTCCGAAAGCCACAAAGGCTCAATTGTAAGAATCTGTGAAAATCCTTCCATTGGGTTTTCTTGCTAATTAATGAAAACTAACTTAAATATTATGGCTGGCTGCCATTTTACTTAATTTCACCAATATGCTTAATCTTACACTGAACTATTTTATTCTTGCTGTTGATGCATCCTGGGTAAAAGCAGCTGCTGAGAGGTGATGTGATGGGTAATTATGGTTTGGACTTTCACTGACCAAGTGGTTTTTTTTTAAACCCCAAAGGTTTGGAAAGGAAGCAAATCGTAAAAAGGTAAACTTCAGCACAAATCTAGTAGAGTGTCAAAACAGCCAGCTTGCTGTGTGGAAACTAGGAGCTAAACATATTTCCATGAACTCAGAAGCTCAAATGTGAATTAGAGTTGAGACAAAATAACAGTATGCCAAGGCCACCATGTTTTCCTTGATTTGGCCAGGCACCTAGCATTGAAATGCTTATGAGCTGATAAGAGTCAGAGCATAGGAAACCAGAGATTTTGAGAGTTTGACTTCACTTGGGCAGGAAGATTGTTCAATGATAGCTCTGTAATTGAGCCTTTCTAATAAGATAGCAAGGTAATAACTGGGCTAAATTGGTTGGCCTTTATATCCTTTCTTAGCAAAAGCTAAGAGGAGACTGCTTGAACACAGAAATTGTATTCCATATCACACTGACTGACAAGGCTGCACCTGGGTTACGACCAGGAACTTAAGTGGAGATCATGCTTTTTCCCAAGGTGTAATAGCAATGCCCTTTTACTGCCCCAACATTACCTTGTGTCAAGTTTAATCATACCGAATAAAATATAACCATTGGCACCAAAAAGGCTCTCACATCAAATAATTTCAGAACTTGAAAATTGTTTCACAAAGACTCTGATACCCTGAGTTATAACACAACATTCTCAAGTGGGCCATATTCACTCAACAGACTACAGAACGGACAACTTAATCTCGGACCATACACCATTCTCTTGTGCAGAGAGCAGGTGGGCAGGTTAATTTTAAGCCTAAACCAACGGCAATAGCGCTCCAAACAAAAAACAGATTTCCACTTCGTTGAAGTGAGAATTTTAATTCCCCTATGGCTAAGTTATCTGTGCAAAGTACATGGACTTGATTTGCCAACATTGTATGATGCACAATAACCTAACCATAGCAGAACTGATGGTCTAGGACTAAATTGTCTAATTTATAGACTGTTAAATGAATATGCCCCACTCAAGAAATTAAATGTAGTCTGGTTTCTCACTGTGCTTGCAAATATGTCACACAATGGGATTATAGCATTCCAAGCTCTACAATTAGATTCTGTAATAAACAATTTCTGAAAAAGACAAACCAAAAAAAAATGAATTTCAGACACCATTTCAGATTATCTGATTATCACATCGGTGAAAGGTGAACAGTCAGTTTCAGAACAAGTTAGCAGCTCCAACCAACTGTACACATAGCTTTCATCTTAAAACCAGACCTGTTGGGGTATCGTTGCACAGGTACTATAGTAGATATTGTCTACATTGAAGCATCATTCATGAGTTTGTCAGATTATTTGACTTGAAATGGAAGACAACATCATTCCTATCCTCATGCAGCATCTACTTTTTTTTAAAAATTCATTCGTGGGACATGGGCGTCGCTGTCTGGCCAGCATTTATTGCCCATCCTTAGTTGCCCGAGGGCAATTGAGAGTCAACCACATTGCTGTGGCTCTGGAGTCACATGTAGGTCAGACCAGGTAAAGACGGCAGATTTCCTTCCCTTAAGGACATTAGTGAACCAGATGGGTTTTTCCAACAATCAACAATGTATTCATGGTCATCAGTAGATTCTTAATTCTAGATATTTTTATTGAATTCAAATTCCACCATCTGCCGTGGCAGGATTCGAACCCGGGTCCTCAGAACACGAGCTGAATTTCTGGATTAATAGTCTCGCGAAAATACCACTAGGCCATCGCCTCCCCTTACTATAAATAGAATGGCTAAATAGTGACAAGGTGCAGAAACTTCTTTAAAGTTTATTTATTAGTGTCACAAGTAGGCTTACATTAACACTGCAATGAACTTGCTGTGAAAATCACCATGTCGCCATACTCCAGTGCCTGTTTGGGTACACAGAGAGAATTTAGCGTGGCTAATGCACGTCTTTTGGACTGTGGGAGGAAACCCACGCAGACACGGGGAGAACATGCAGACTCCACACAGACAGTGACCCAAGCTGGGAACTGAACCCGGGTCCCTGGTGCTGTGAGGCAGCAGTGCTAACCACTGTGCTACCTTACAACCCCATGAATTTTTCACACATTGTTGTGGTCCTACCACAAACTTGGTTAAGATCAGCCATCTCAGCAAGGTCAGGAATCAAACCTCGAGCATTGGTGATCAATGTTGCTCAGATATTCACTGAATAAACTCACCAAACCATCAGGAACCTATTGCCTCCCATTTTAAAGTGAAAACAATGGCATGCCATAACCAATTAAAGCATGCTTTTGCAATATCACATCAAAGGATAAAAATCAACGTAAAAGAGATGACCAAATAAGGGTTCCGACAAGCTTTATACACTTACCTTTCACTACCAGGAATGGTGATTCTATAGAACCTGTGCCTCAGATGGTGCTTATCGCCATGGTAGCAAACTGTGCAAAGATCATAATTGGTACATTCTGCACACTTCCAACGGATGCCAATAATCGGCTGCTGACGGCATGTATCACACATTGTCCCATCATGCTTGATCCCTTTAAGAAAAAAATAATAAAAGTAAATTAGCAAAGATCCAGTCTAAATTGAAGATTAAAACAGTTTTGACTCATCCAAAGCCCAGAAATCTAGACTTACTTTGGTAGCCATGATGGTTTTATGATTAGGAGGGAGGGAATAGGAACAGGCCATCCAGCTCTCAAGCCTATTAATTCATTCAATTAGTTCGTGTTAGATCGCGACACCAGATATCCACCTTGATTTTGTAACCCTTAATACTCCAATCTAACAAAAATCTAATACTCAGTCCTGAAATTTTGACTTGACCTAACCCTAGCAGCAGCTTTTCCCAATGGGGACAGGAGGCGGAATGAGTATTCCAAATTTCCACTACATTCTGTGTAAAGAAGTGTTTCCAGACATCACCAACTAACAGCCCAGCTCTAATCTTAAACATATGTTCCCTTGTCCTAGACTTTGTTATGTACATCAAGGCAGCATTTGGCACAGTGTGTCATCAAGAGACACTAGGAAGACTAAAATCATTTGGAAGGGTCAGGGGGAGAACACTCCACTGGCTGAATCATGCCTAGCGATGGCCTAGTGGTATTATCACTGGACTATTAATCCAGAAACTCAGCTAATGTTCTGGGGACCCGGGTTCAAATCCTTCCAAGGCAGCTGGTGGAATTTGAATTCAATTTTTTAAAATCTGGAATTAAGAATCTATTGATGACCACAAAACCATTGTCGAAAAAACCCATCTGGTTCACCAATATTCTTTAGGAAAAGAAATCTGCCGTCCTTAATTGGTCTGGCCTATATGTGACTCCAGAGCCACAGCAATGTGGTTGACTCTCAACTGTCCTCAGGCAACAAGGGATGGGCAATAAATGCTGGTCAGCCAGTGACATCCATGTCCTGCAAATGAATATTAAAAAAGGAAAATTGTTGTGGTTGTTGAAGGTTAAATCATCTGAATTACTCAGGCCCAATCATCTCTAGCTGTTTCATCAATGATCTTCTCTCCATCATAAGGCGAGGATGTTCACTGATGAATGTTTATCATCATGTGCAACCCCTCAGCAGTTCTTGTCCATATGCAGCCAAATCTGGGCAACACTGAGGCTTGGGCTTACAGGTGGCAAGTAAGTTTTGCACCACACAAGTGCCAAGCAACGACCATCTCCAACAAGAGAAAATCCAGCAATCACCCCTTAAAATTCAATGGCATTACTCTCAGTGGATCACCCACCATCAACATCCGAGGGTTATCATGGCTCAGAAACTGAACTGGACTAGCCATATAAATACTATGGCTACAAGAGCAGGTCAAAGGCTGTAGATTCTGCAGCAAGTAACTCAACACCTGACTTCCCAAGCCTGTCCACCAGTTATAAAGGCACAAGTCAGCTCCAACAACACTCAAGAAGCTGGATACCATCCAGGACAAAGCAGCCTGCCCAAGTGGTATCCCATTCACTGCCTCCACCACTTATGCACAATGGCAGCAGTGTGCACCATCTACCATATGTACTGCAGCAAGCCGCCAAGGCTCTTTGGACAGCACCTTCTAAATCCGTAACCTCCAACACCAAGATGGACAAGGGCAGTGGATGCATGGGAACACCTCTACCTGATTTTTCCTTCCCCCCCAGCCATGCACCACCCTGACTTGGTATTATAATCGCCATTTCTTGGCTATCAAATTGCTGGAATCCCTCCCTAACGGCACTATGGGAGTATCGACACCACATGGAATTTAGAAGTTCAAGAAAGCAGCTCACCATTGCCTCCACAAGGGCAATTAGAGATAGGCAATAAATGTTGGTCTTGCCAGCAATGCCTACATCCCATGAAAATAATAAATAAAAAAGACACCACCAAATCCCAAAATCACCTGAACAATTCAATTAGATCACCTTTAACCATCAATATTCAAGGTAAGACAAGATCTCTTGTCCCCAATACCCCATGTACTCACAATTTAGCCCTTCTTGCTGCGATATCAATCTGGTGAATCTGTGCTACACTGCTACAAGACAAACATATCCTTCCTGAGATGCAGTTCCCAGAACTGAATGCAGCACTCCACAAAGGATCAAATATAGACAAAAAGTGCTGTAAATATCAGTAGTTCAGGCAGTATCTGGACAGAAACAAAGTTACCATTTTGAGTCGAAATGACACTTCATCACAATTGTTCTGATCCTCCACAGATGCTGTCTGGCCTGCTGAGTATTTCTAGCATTTTTGTCTTTATTTCAGATTTCTACATCAACGGGGACAAAGTAGAAAGGGTCGAGAGCTTCAAGTTTTTAGGTATCCAGATCACCAACAATCTGTCCTGATCCCCCCATGCCGACACTAGTTAAGAAAGCCCACCAGCGCCTCTATTTTCTCAGAAGACTACGGAAATTTGGTATGTCAGCCATGACTCTCACCAACTTTTACAAATGCACCATAGAAAGCATTCTTTCTGGTTGTATCACAGCTTGGTATGGCTCCTGCTCTGCCCAAGACCGCAAGGAACTACAAAAGGTCGTGAATGTAGCCCAATCCATCACGCAAACCAGCCTCCTATCCATTGACTCTGTCTACATTTCCTGCTGCCTCAGCAAAGCAGCCAGCATAACTAAGGACCCCACGCACCCCGGATATTCTCTCTTTCACCTTCTTCCGTCAGGAAAAAGATACAAAAGTCTGAGGCCGCGTACCAACCGACTCAAGAACAGCTTCCCTGCTGCTGTCAGACTTTTGAATGGACTTACCTTGAATTAAGTTGATCTTTCACTACACCCTAGCGATGATCGTAACACTACATTCTGCACTCTCTCGTTTCTTTCTCTATGAACGGTATATTTTGTCTGTGTAGCGCGCAAGAAACAATACTTTTCACTGTATGTTAATACATGCGACAATAATAAATCAAATCAAATCAGAATCTAACCAAATCTGTACAGCTGCAGCATAACTACTCCTTTCTTGCTCTCATCCGACTGAGACAAAGACAAACAATATAATCGTAATTTTTTGTGTCTGTTCAATAGCTTTTAATGATTTCCAAATTTGAACCCCTAAATGGTCCATGATCCAAAATTCCCAGCTGCTTGTTTAGAAAATAATGTCGTCTTAGGTCCAAAGTGGATGATCACACAGTTCAAACTGAACCCCATCTGCCACAGTTTTGTGCACTTGCTTAATCTATCAATCGACCTGTGCAATTTTGTACACTATTAACTGTGCCATCTAACTTAATGTTGTCAACAAACTTAGATGTTTGGTTCTCTATTCAGTCATGCAACTAATTTATAAATATAGTGAAAAGCTGTGACCTAAGAACAGAACACTAAGGGCCACCACATCACACCTGCCAATGTGAGAACATCCCCATTTATTATCCCTACTTTGTGTCTCCTACCTCCGAGTTAATTTTCTATCCAAACCAATCGGTTGCCTGCAATTCTATGAGCTTTGATTTTTGTGAAGTCGCTTTTGCAGAACTTGCTCAAACATCTTCTGGAGGGCCACATAAGTAACATCCATCGACAATTCCTTGTCTACATTAATTACATACTCACAGAAAAATCAGATCTTATAGAATCCCTATAGTGCAAAAGGAGGATTTAGTCCATCGAGTCTGCACCGACCACAATCCCACCCAGGCCCTAATAACATAATCCCACATATTTACCCTGCTAAACCCCTGACACTAGGGTCAATTTAGCATGGCCAACCAACCTAACCCGCACATCTTTGATCTGTGGAAGGAAACCGGAGCACCCGGAGGAAACCAACACATATACGGGCAGACTCCATACAGTCAGTGATCCAAACCGGGAATCGAACCCGGGTCCCTGGTGCTGAGGCAGCAGTGCCAACCACTGTGCCACCGTCTGTTGGACATCACTTGCCCCTTTCAAATCCATGTTGGGTTTTTTTCTGATCAGCTCATATTTGTCGAATGCTCAGTCATTCTGTCCCAAATAAAAAGATTTGAGTAACTTCCCCACAACTGGCTCTAGTCAAATAGGCCTATAAATTTACTAGTTTATCTCTGTTGCCATTTTTAAATTGTGGTGTCTGGACTCAAACAGATCTGTCACTTACTGTCAGCTTTGTTCTCTCAGTCTGAGGATGGAATGGAGATTAAACAGAAAGAACTAAGGGGAAAATCAGCCCTCAGGATTTCTTATCCAAGTTGTTATCCAGTCCCATCCACAAATCAGTGAGAACCAGAATGGTAAATTATGTATGCCAGTACATGCTTGATCCAGACTCTCTTCCGCGTTAGAAATTTAGCACACAAAAAAAACATTGCAAGTAGAAAAAGGACAGATTTATCATGTTTGCCATTACATCAAACTAGGCATTCGTCAATTGCGCACAATCCAATGAAACTTTAAAATGTGGTGATAATGAACTGGACTTGTTTCCACTGCACAAAGATTGTCCAGTCTTCATTTCAGCACAAGAGATTGGATACTAATTGAATAATGCTAAAGAGTAGTTGGAGATTTGAAGAGACTGGGAGGATGGGAGAACATACATTTCCACTTTCAACTCGATTACATTTAGTTTGCATAACAAAAACAAAACAAACAGCTCCTCGCTAAATTTAGATTCTTCCCTGCTTCCGGACACAAAGGAATGAATTCCTGGTCCTGAGATTAGCATGGCTCTTTGCTTTTAAATACTGTTACTAGTTCTCTAGCAGGATAAAAGGACAGCATCAATTGTATTTTGATGTGCAGTAGGATTGACATTCTGATCATAAAGGATTCTCAATCAGCTCATGCTGATGGTGGGTGTAGGAAGCTAACAAAATCATCCAAGGAGACATTTTCAGCTGAGACACAATGCTGCAAGTCTCAAAATTGCTAACTCACATTGAATGCAACTAAAAATGAGCAAAGAATGATTTATATTAAAAAAACGCGTTTTACGGGGTAAAGGAGAACTTTACATTGATGTCTCCTGTAATGTCACAACAATGAACATTTTTAAAAAGGCCCTTAATATTTACAGAATTGAAAGTCTAATTAGTAACTACAGTTATAAACAGAACTTTGGGAAAATATATCATAAGATTGAGTAATGGAGAATGTGATGTTAGGTCAATAATCTGGACTTTTCAATTAATTACATGTGGGGATAGAATGGTAGAAAAATTTCACATGGTTATCTTACAAATTTAATCTGCAGTTATTGACTTTGCTGAAGAAATCAATAAATACGACATGACAATGCAAACTAAACTTATAATTTGAAAGTGGAAGGCTCGATATGCTACCTGGCCTGATCTCATTCAATGTTTAACTTTGAGTCCTATGACTCATTGGCAATTGAAACTCTTGCACTGACTGAGAGTTATTTGACATGACAAGCCTTACACAGTCTTCATTTCTTCAGATCATAAGCCAAACATGAAATTGAATACATCTGTAGCAAATTAAAAGAGATCCAGATGTTCGAATGGAAAAAAACAGAGCTATACCATATCCACTGTTGCAAATGTAATGTATTAACTTCAATTATAATCAGGTTCCACGTCATGTCGGACAGCATCTGTGGGAAGAGACTGGAGCCAACGTTTGGAGTCTAGATGATCCTTCTTCAGAGCCAGCTCTGATGAAGGGTCATCTGGACTCAAAACGTTGGCTCCATTCTCTCCCCACAGATGCTGTCTGACCTGCTGAGATTTTCCAGCATTTTCTGTTTTTGTTTCAGATTCCAGCATCTGCAGTGTTTTGCTTTCATCCATGTCATGACCCCCCATTGCTGAATAACATCATGAAAGTTCAAGGCTATAGGCAACTTCCAAACCATGTTGCAGCACAAGTTACTTTGAGGTATGACATAATAGAGATCTTCAGAATGTACAAGAACAAAGACCACCGCAGTCCATTTGAACAAGAAAAACTCATACCTGAACTAGTAAATTCAGAAGAATTGCGAACTTCAATCGCTTGTAGCCAGTCTTCTATTTTGACTTTGTTCCCCCAACTATCTATTTTAATAAATCAAGAGTTTTACAGCACAGCAAGAGGCCCTTTGGCCCATCGTGTCAGCGCCAATGGAATAAGAACAAGATCCATGGGGAATCACTGATTGATCTCTGTGTGGGGCATGTTGAGTACGAGTTCCCCTGGTAAAGGGCAATGGCCCGCCAAGCCGGAACTCATTACCTGAGTCTTTTATAAGGCAACAGTCCCAGGCAGGGATAGTGTGTTTACGCCACAGTAGTAGTTTTACTTTGCATTGTATGATAAATTATGTTCCTTTCCAGTCAGGCATCCTAACTCATCACAAAGATAGAAGTGGGGAATGAATGCTGTAAGAGCAATTGCTGAGTTCAAAATTACATCACCAGGACAGCTGAAGTTAATGATTATATGAAATCTAATGACGTTAAATTAACTCTACTCCTAAAGAACATAAGAACATAAGAAAAAGGAGCAGGAGTAGGCCATCTAGCCCCTCGAGCCTGCCCCGCCATTCAATAAGATCATGGCTGATCTGAAGTGGATCAGTTCCACTTACCCGCCTGATCCCCATAACCCCTAATTCCCTTACTGATCAGGAATCCATCTATCCGTGATTTAAACATATTCAACAAGGTAGCCTCCACCACTTCAGTGGGCAGAGAATTTCAGAGATTCACCACCCTCTGAGAGAAGAAGTTCCTCCTCAACTCTGTCCTAAACTGACCCCCCTTTATTTTGAGGCTGTGCCCTCTAGTTCTAGCTTCCTTTCTAAGTGGAAAGAATCTCTCCACCTCTACCCTATCCAGCCCCTTCATTATCTTATAGGTCTCTATAAGATCCCCCCTCAGCCTTCTAAATTCCAACGAGTACAAACCCAATCTGCTCAGTCTCTCCTCATAATCAACACCCCTCATCTCTGGTATCAACCTGATGAACCTTCTCTGCACTCCCTCCAAGGCCAATATATCCTTCCGCAAATAAGGGGACCAATACTGCACACAGTATTCCAGCTGCGGCCTCACCAATGCCCTGTACAGATGCAGCAAGACATCTCTGCTTTTATATTCTATCCCCGTTGCAATATAGGCCAACTTCCCATTTGCCTTCTTGATCACCTGTTGCACCTGCAGACTGGGTTTTTGCGTCTCATGCACAAGGACCCCCAGGTCCCTCTGCACAGTAGCATGTTGTAATTATTTTCCATTTAGATAATAATCCAATTTGCTATTATTTCCTCCAAAGTGAATAACCTCGCATTTGTCAACGTTATACTCCATCTGCCAGATCCTCGCCCACTCATTCAGCCTGTCCAAATCTCTCTGCAGACCTTCTACGCCCTCCACACGATTCACTTTTCCACTTATCTTTGTGTCGTCTGCAAACTTTGTTACCCTACACTCAGTCCCCTCCTCCAGATTGTCTATATAAATGGTAAATAGTTGAGGCCCCAGTACCGATCCCTGCGGCACGCCACTAGTTACCATCTGCCAACCAGAAAAGCACCCATTTATTCCGACTCTCTGCTTCCTGTCGGATAGCCAATCTGGAAAATGTAGACTCAAATACTCCTCCTCTAGCTCCCCAACGTCCTCATCAACACTCATTCTTTTTTAAAAATTAGCTATACAATGATAAAGTTTTTTTCCCTGCAGCACCATCGACCAGCCATGGATATGAAAACACAAGACAAAAGAAGCTCTCAAGCCTATGATAATTTGGTTTTATGACCAATTGCTGGGAGGTGTGAAAGAGTAATCCTGGACCAACTTTTCAATTTCCTTTCTTGCCAGATACCAACTGGGCTCAAAGCAATTGCTTTGCATTGCATCACTGCGGCATCAGCAGTTCACCAAAGTTAGCATAAAGCAACTTCCACCATTCCCGTTGCACACTATAGAATCTGGATCGCCAATGTACTGCATCATCTAGGCTATAAAATCAGCACCATGAAATTCTCTCCAAAGACGCTCCATATTGTAAATGTTGTCTCTAATTGAAGGTGTGGTACCCAGTGATTGCCCCATTTACACTTGGTTGCCATCAAGCTCATTGATAATTGCAAGCTGTCTGCAGCACCAGATTATTTTCAACAGCTAAGCAATGCACACTGTAACCATACTAGATGTTAAAAGCTACAAGTTTACTCTTGATCTGAAGTTGCTTAACTTAAATTCAGATTTTTTTTTAAATTGCATTAAATTCTGACTTTGCTATGATTTAATAAATTGGATAATTCAATTTTTAGTACATAAGCAATTAATTGTCAGTTTTGTCTTTTACTTAGACCAGCAACTAACTGTGTAAGGTGTTTTCTGCAGTCTTACAAAAGAAATATAGTTGAAAGAACTGCTGTGAATGATCAGATGCTGGCCAAATGTACATTCCAGCATTTGAGCCTATTCCTATAAAATACTTAAGGATGCCAAATTCCAAAGTGGACTTCAAATTTGTGTTGAAGAAAATATATCCAAAGGCTGCCAGGATCAGATCTCTTTCTAAGTTGCATGATTAATAGTTAAAAAATACCACAAAAGACAGAGAAATCTTGTTGGAACCTGTGCAAACAGACTGCATTTGTAGCTTGCATACCTCTAAGAAAAGGTATTTCAAATACAAAGTGACATGCACTTAGTGCAACAGATGTCTTACAAAAAGAGCTTCCGGTTTGTCCCTGAAGTTTGTTCTAAACTACAGAACAGTTCACAAAGATGGAATGAAGCATGAAGGGTTTTACAGCTAAATAACAGAACAATTCAATGCTGATGTTTTTACCATTGTTGCACCTAGATTTTTTCTATGCTGAAGTTAATCATTTGGCTCACTTACCAGGCAGGTGTAACAAGTACTGAAAGCACACTTTTTGATTTGATTAGTTAAGTGTCCATTGTGGGGCAAAACACTAACATACACCAAACCAATTTGTCTGCTTGAGAGAGTAAATGCTCTCCTCGGAAGAAAATAGATCCCAATGGCAGGAAGATGGGTCAACATTTGATAAGATCAGCATGATTTTTCAAAATGGTGGAATAGGCTTGAGGGGCTATATGATGGACTCCTACTATGTTCCACTCAGCTACAATCAAAAATATACCCTTCTGGGAAATTGTGGACAATTCCACTTTAAAGACAATGCACTGAAGCACAAGCAAAACCCGTACCTTTCAATTAAGTGATCCCCAACTGGTTTACTGGCAAAACTATTGTTTGAAGTTACAATACTTAAATAGATCCTCTAACACCTCAATGGTTCACTGCATTCCCTGTTGAGTTTTACTGAGCAGGAGGTCCCAGGTTCATTCTCTTCTGCTGTGCCAAGTTGGCTGGAAAGGCAGTGGAAACAACACACTGTTTCCAGTGTCACTGGGTCGGTGAGCAGAAGATCTTATTTTAAAATCAGCCAGAATTTCCACTCATGAATTTGCCAGAATGTGAAGACTGATGAGCATAGGATTGGGATGTTCCACAACATTCACTGTCTCAATCTGCATACAAGGAACACTCATTTGGGCAAACTACTCAATAATAGCTGATCTCTTTGGAACATGGTTCAGGACTTCAAAATAAATTGGAAGATTGGAGAACGAAACTTTTATTTCTGAAAACCCTCATCATTAGTCCAATGAATTTCATACTTGAACCATTAATTACAAATTAAAAATAAATTAATCCCACCAAAGAATAAGCATTTTAAAACACTACTCATCTGCACTTGCTCATCAGTTGTGTGAATAGATTGAGTGGAAATTTGAGGGGAAAAACTTTTTGAAACATACAATTTTGGATGCAATTCTCACCCATATTATGAATTGCCTGAAGTAGAAACTGCAACCCAATGAGTTTACTTTCTGTCTCTCCAAGTACAAAGGTACTAATTTCAGTTGCGAGAATACATGCTAATCTTAATAGGTTTGCCATAAAAGGTTAAATGCTGAATTCTACCACACTGTCCCTGCTGAAAACCCAACTCGGGTTGCATCACTTTCTACAGAATTGGAAATACCCATGATAGCACGTGATATAAATAACATTAATCTACCCTCTTTACCAAAATGTGATGTTTCTGAAGGTTGACCCCAGGTATAGGCTCCCAGGAAATTCCCAGTAAACAAGAAATATGTAGAACAAAGAAGAGTACAGCACAGGAACAGGCCCTTCGGCCCTTCAAGCCTGCGCTGTTATTAAGTTACTAAGACAGACGACCCAAAACTAGGCCAGAGAAAAGAAAGTCTGCACTTTTTCAATCACAGGATGTCTCAAAGTGCTTTACAGCTAATTAATTGTTTTGAAGTGTAGTCACGTCTCTCATGTAGGAAAAGTGGCAGCCAGTTTGCACACAGCAAACTCTCACAAACAGCTATGACCAGACAATCTGTTTTGTGATGTTGACTCATGGATAACTCTTGGCCAGGATACTGAAGTAACTCCTCAGCTCTTCTTTGAAATTGGTCTATGGCATCTTTTACATCCATCTAAGCCTGGCATTAACATCTCAAAACAGAGCAGCAGACCCTCTGTCCTGCGTTGAAATGTCAGCCTCTGAAGTTGGACTTCAATTCATAACCTTCTGCCTCAGGTGAGGTGTTACAAAATGTGCTATAGGTAAGGTTTAAGGAGTGTTGTGAAGGAGAAGTGAGGTACAAAGGCCGACTTGCAATGAAACACCTTGTATGTCAGCACAGGGCTTTGACCAATGGAGGGTCCTATGCTGGCTGGTGTCAGTGAGGAAACCAGAGTCTGAGAGTTCTGAATTTGCTGATCTCAAACTCTGACTGCCAGACTCCAAGTGCCTGATCCAAATGGCTGTAGCAAGACTGGCAAAGTTTCATTAAAGCAAAAGGATCAAAGCTTCTGCCAACGGTAGTTATGCTAATCTCAGGTAGACCTTGGTCCCCTCATCTCACATGCAGAGAAATGAATCTAAAAGATCAGTGCTGCTCAAGGCTGTTAAAGCACAATATGTTTCTTTTCACAAATTTGAATGAGGACACAGCGAGGTACATATAAATATGCAATAGTGCCATATCTTCTGATGAGATGAAGAGTCTATCAAGTTACTATGACATATGGTATTTTTGATGAAGTAGTTAGAGTTGACTCAAATTATCAAATAAGAGTTAAAAGGTTTGTTCATGTCTCAACGCTTTATATTATTTGGTGGCTTAAATCTCACAACCCACTTCCTTTTAGACTTCTACCCCTATGATGAGTGCAGATGCCAGAGATAAACGTTTGACTGCTCCAGATGTCAAGATAGTAGCTCAAGAAAGGTACATTTCAAGCCTGTATAAATAAGCACAACCCGGTTATAAGCAAGCATACTCTTTGTGGTGGTTATGACAGCATTCACCTTCACAACACCTCTGAAACAGAAAGCAACTTCAGCAGCCCGCACATGCGCAGAGTAACACGTAAATGCAGAAGGTGCTGTCAGCGATCCCTGGAATGCAATCAGTACGAAATCTTTAAATTGAATTTACACTCTGATGCCATTATGCACACTGTAGAAATATTTGAAAAAGTTACACGCAGTTGAATGATGTATATCTGGGTTTTTTAAAAACGGCTTACTGAGCTCATAATTACTGTTAAACACTCACTGGCACAGAAAGGCTCATTTTAAATGTCAAATTTGTCCACTATGATAAAAAAAAAATCCACTAGTTTTTAACTTTATCTTAATTCAATCATTCATTTCATTGTCTGAAATTTAAAATGAAAAAAAAATATAATCAGTACTTTAACCTCCGATCCAAAAGCATAATATTGCAGGTGCAGGAAATCGGAAATAAAAACAGAAAATGCTGAAAATATCCAGCAGGTCAGACAGTAGCTCTGGAGATGGAGCAGTTAATGTTCGAGATTGATGACTTCTTATCAACTTGAAACATGAACTCGGTTCTCTTTGCCCACAGCTGCTGCCGTAACTGCTGATTACTTCCAGCATTTTCTGTTTTTATTTCTTTTAAACTCCTGGTTTGCTGTCTGTGAGAATATGCCAATGTGATTGGCTGCATAATCTTTTTGCTGATATCACTGGTGCTGGCAAACTAGGAGATCCCCTTGACTAGATGCAAAATTAAATCACCACCAAAAAAGGGAATCCACAACATCAATCGTACGTCAGTGACAGCTGTTGCTTCGTGGCGGATCACAAAATTGGGACCTACTTGTTGAGAATATGTACTGAAGCTAACCCTAACAACTTCCTTTTTTTTAAAAAAAGAAAACTTGGATTTGAAAATTTTAAGTTAATATTGGACCACTGGTCACATAATGAACAGTTTTACTATTTTGAACTATAATTTTTTGTAATGTTTAGGTTCTCCAAATAAAATGACCCAAAATAAGTTCGACAGGCAGGCCGGAGTTCAGGGTAACTGAATTATCTGTGCAAACATGTGGTGAGTAAATCACCATCAATAGCTTTAGCTCAAAAGATTGACTGAACAAGAGGTAAGGAACTTGCAAATGGAGCAGCTAATATACAGACACCACTGTACCAGAAACAGCAAATGACTTAAATATCCAATTAATGTATTGTTCACAGACTTGTTGAGGGATAAATGTTGGCTGGGATACTCCCTCACAATTCATCTTCAAGCATTATGGGAACTTCAAAGATTCCACAGCAGACAGGACATCAGTTTAATATCTCAACTGAAAGACAGCACCTCTGACACTGCAGCACTCTCAATGTTACACTAAAATGTTACCATGGAGCTCACAAATTGCTAACTCAGTGGTGAAATGTATACCGACTGAGCCAGACTGACAGTTTTGTAAGGGAGTAAAGGCTGGCTTACAAGAATCACAAGGATGTAAGAAACACTGACACAGTATGACATGGTCTGAAAAATAGTTTAAGGAACCCGTTGATTTTTGTCATGGATACCTTGCCTTATTTATTGCACAGTTTTCACATCTCTTATTTTCAATCAATTGCAGATCACACAAATCCAGAACAATGCAACATAATTTCTAATGTTACAAGGCCACCTTCTATTAACTACATCAACTGTCCTATTCACACTGGCTGCCACTTGCCACCTCCTCACTTTATAAAGTATTTTTAATCGGAAGATAGGTGACAATGGTATTGCCAAATTTACCACCCAATCCTTGTTGTTCTGTTGATAGGCCTTCTTGAAACGTTAGGTAGAATATTCAAGGATGTTGGCCCATTAACGATGGATATCGTACTTTCCAAGGCAGGACAAAATGCCACTTGGGGTTGCCCTCACTTTGTGGTTCTTGTTCTAGTCAGTGGAAAGCGTCGCTGGAGAGAAATGTGCTATTTTAGAAACCACAGATTCTATATATTGTAAACCACTGTGCATTAGCAATGGATAAAGTCCAATGACAGACGTGGCAATCAAGAAAACTGCTATTATGGATTCTATTGAAACTGAAATTGGAACCTACGAGGGAGCAAGCTACTCTAGATCTGGTCTGTGTAATGAGATAGGAATAATTAATGATCTTACAGTTAGGGATCCTCTCGGAAGGAACGATCACAGTATGGTTGAATTTAAAATACAGACAGAGCGTGAGAAGGTAAAATCCAATACCAGTGTGCTTGTGCTTAAACAAAAGAGACTGCAATGGGATGAGGGGAAAGTTGGCTAAGGTAGAGTTAGGAGGAGTAAAGGGCAGAAGGGTAAAGTCACAGTTAGGAGGAGTAAAGGGCAGAAGGGTAAAGTACAAGGGAGGTCTCCAGAGGTGTCTCAAAATAGGAAGGGCTTGGTGACAGGTGTGAGAGGGGAGGGGAGTGGACAGTTAGAAGAAGGGTCACCTGTGGTTGTCCCACTCCAAAACAGGTACATTGTTTTAGATAGTGTGGAGGAGTGTGCCTCTCCAGGGGTAAGACACAGTGACCAGGTCACTGGCACACAGTCAGGCTCTGTGGCCCGGAAAGGGAAGAGAGGGGTTAGGAGAGCGATAGTGGTGGGGGATGCGTCAGTTAGAGGGACAGACAGGCGATTCTGTGGGGGCGAACGGGACTCCAGGACGGTAGTCTGCCTACCTGGTGCTGGGGTCACGGATGTCTCCGAGCGGATAGGAGGCATTTTAAAAGGGGAAGATAAAGAAACGGATGTCATTATACACATTGGTGGAAATGACGTAGATAGGAAGAGTAGGGGGGTCCTAAGAGAGCAATTCAGGGAGTTGGGAAATAGGTTAAAAAGTAGGGTCACTAGGGTGGCCATCTCTGGGCTGCTCCCAATGCCTCGTGCCAGTGAGGCTAAGAATAGGGAGTTGGTTCAAATGAATGCCTGGCTAAAGGACTGGTCCAGGAGGGAGGGCTTTATTTTCATAGACCAATGGGAGGTTTTCAGGAGAGGATGGCACCTGTACAAGAGGGAGGGGTCACAACTAAGTTGGAAGGGCACAAATATCCTGGCTGGGAGCTTTGCTAATGCAGTTCGGGGGGGTTTAAACTAGTATGGCAGGGGGGTGGGGATCAAACTATTAGGTCTATAAGTGTGGTGGCTGGGGACGAGCTTGGGGCTGGGACAAGGCTGGCAAAGAAGAAGAGCACTCTGGGGGAGGACGACCTCACTGAGCCTGGGGGTCTGGAGTGCTTATACTTCAATGCAAGGAGCGTAGCAGGTAAAACAGACGAACTTGGGGCCTTAATGCGCACGAGGAATTTGGATGTGGTTGCGGTGACAGAGACTTGGTTGAAAGAGGGACAGGACTGGCAGCTGAATATTCCAGGGTACAAGTGTTTTAGGCGAGACAGAGGAGGGGCCAAAAGAGGTGGGGGAGTAGCGGTATTGGTTGGAGAGCATATTACAGCGGTGCAGAGGGAGGACAATTCGGAGGAGTCGTGTAGCGAGTCACTCTGGGTGGAGCTTAGAAACAGGAAAGGCGCAGTCACTATGTTGGGGGTGTACTACAGGCCCCCCAACAGCCCAAGGGAAGTGGAAGAATGGATATGTCAGGAGATACTGGATAGGTGCAGGAAATATAGGGTTGTTGTAGTGGGAGACTTCAATTTCCCTGGTATAGACTGGAAATCGCTGAGGGCAGGGACTCTGGATGGTGAGGCATTTGTAAAATGTGTACAGGAGGGTTCGTTGGAACAATATGTGGACAGCCCAACTAGAGAGGGGGCTATACTGGACCTGGTGCTGGGGAATGAGCCCGGTCAGGTCTTCAAAGTTTTGGTTGGGGAACAGGTGGCAAATAGTGACCACAATTCTGTTAGCTTTAGGATAGTGATGGAAAAGGATGAGTGGTGTCCCAAGGGTAAGGTGTTGGATTGGGGGAAGGCTAACTTTATTGGGATCAGGCAGAAATTGGCAGCTCTTGATTGGGAGAGGCTGTTTGAGGGTAAATCCACATCTGGTATGTGGCAGTCTTTTAAGGAACGGTTGTTAGGGCTACAGGACAAGCATGTGCCTGTAAAAAAGAAGGATAGGAAGGGTAGGATTAGAGAACCGTGGATAACCAGGGAAATTGAGGGACTGGTCAAAAGGAAAAGAGAGGCGTATGTTAGGTCCAAGCAGCTAAAAACGGAGGGAGCTCTGGAGGAGTATAATGAAAGTAGGAAAATACTCAAACGGGGAATTAGAAGAGCAAAAAGGGGTCACGAAATGTTCTTGGCAGACAGGATTAAGGAGAATCCCAAGGCATTTTATTCATACGTTAGGAACAAAAGGGTTGTTAGGGAAAAAATCGGACCTCTCAGGGACAAAAGTGGGGACTTATGCTTGGAGCCCAAAGAGGTAGGGGAGATCCTAAATGAATACTTTGCGTCGGTATTCACAAAGGAGAGGGATGTGTTGACTGGGAGTGTCTCGGAGGGGAGTGTTGAACCGTGGGAGAAAATCTCCATTACAAAGGAGGAAGTGTTAGGTTTGTTAGAGAATATAAAGACTGACAAATCCCCAGGGCCTGATGGAATCTATCCAAGGCTGCTCAGGGAGACGAGAGGTGAAATCGTTGGGCCTCTGACGCAAATCTTTGTCTCGTCACTGGACACAGGTGAGGTCCCAGAGGATTGGAGGATAGCCAATGTGGTCCCGTTATTTAAGAAGGGTAGGAAGGATAACCCGGGTAATTATAGGCCGGTGAGCTTGACGTCCGTGGTGGGGAAGTTGTTGGAGAAGATTCTTAAAGATAGGATGTATGCGCATTTAGAAAGGAATAAACTCATTAACGATAGTCAACATGGTTTTGTGAGAGGGAGGTCATGCCTCACGAACCTGGTGGTGTTTTTTGAAGAAGTGACCAAAATGGTTGACGAAGGAAGGGCCGTGGATGTTGTCTATATGGACTTTAGTAAAGCATTTGACAAAGTCCCTCATGGTAGGCTAGTGAAAAAGGTTGGATCCCATGGGATAAAGGGGGAGGTGGCTAGATGGGTGGAGAACTGGCTTGGTCATAGAAGACAGAGGGTGGTAGTGGAAGGGTCTTTTTCCGGCTGGAGGCCTGTGACTAGTGGTGTACCGCAGGGCTCTGTATTGGGACCTCTGCTGTTTGTGATTTATATAAATGATCTGGAAGAAGGAGTAACTGGGGTGATCAGTAAGTTTGCGGACGACACAAAACTGGCAAGACTTGCAGATAGTGAGGAACATTGTCAGAGGCTACAGAAGGATATAGATAGGCTGGAAATTTGGGCAAGGAAATGGCAGATGGAGTTCAATCCTGATAAATGCGAAGTGATGCATTTTGGTGGGAATAATGTAGGGAGGAGCTACACGATAAATGGTAGAACCATAAAGGGTGTAGAGACGCAGAGGGACCTGGGTGTGCAAGTCCACAGATCTTTGAAGGTGACGTCACAGGTGGAGAAGGTGGTGAAGAAGGCATATGGCATGCTTGCCTTTATATTACGGGGCATAGAGTATAAAAGTTGGGGTCTGATGTTGCAGATGTATAGAACGTTGGTTCGGCCGCATTTGGAATACTGCGTCCAGTTCTGGTCGCCACACTACCAGAAGGACGTGGAGGCTTTGGAGAGAGTACAGAGGAGGTTTACCAGGATGTTGCCTGGTATGGAGGGGCTTGGTTATGAGGAGAGATTGGGGAAACTGGGGTTGTTCTCCTTGGAAAGACGGAGGATGAGGGGAGACTTAATAGAGGTGTATAAAATTATGAAAGGCATAGATAGGGTGAACGGTGGGAAGCTTTTCCCCGGGTCGGTGGTGACGTTCACGAGGGGTCATAGGTTCAAGGTGAAGGGGGGGAGGTTTAACACAGATATCAGAAGGACATATTTCACACAGAGGGTCGTGGGGGCCTGGAATGTGTTGCCGGGCAAGGTGGTGGAGGCGGACACACTGGGAACGTTTAAGACTTATCTAGACAGCTATATGAACGGAGTGGGAATGGAGGGATACAAAAGAGTGGTCTAGTTTGGACCAGGGAGCGGCGCGGGCTAATTGTTCCTGGTTTCTCGTTTCAAGGCTTCATTCTATGATCATCTTGCTGGTGCCAGTACAGAGTGAGACTGCGGATAGTTGGGAACCTGTCTCGGGGGCAGGGAATTCATATGGTGTTCGTGGAAGTGGAAATGACTAGGGTTGGGAAGCATTTTCCGATCGGGGCCATTGTGATCTCCTGGACTCGTTTCGATCGCCTCAGGGGGTCGGAGAGGAATTTCCCAGATTTTATTTTCCCCATATTGGCCCTGGGGTTTTTCACTCTGGGTTTTCGCCTCTCCCTGGAGATCATATGGTCTGGAATGGGGGGGTGGGGGTAAGTTAATAGGTTGTAATGAACAAAACATCGTAGCTGTGAGGGACAGCTCGGTGGATAGGATATTGGTATGTAGATAGGCTGGAAAATTGGGCGGGGATCCTGGATTCAGGATTCAATCCTGGACCGGGGAGCGGCGCGGGCTTGGAGGGCCGAAGGGCCTGTTCCTGTGCTGTATTGTTCTTTGTCCTTGTTTGTAGACTGGGAGCAAAAACTTTATGATGGGACAATTGGGGAACAGTGGAGGACTTTCAAAGCGATTTTTCACAGTGCTCAGCAAAAGTAGACAGCAGTGATAAGGAAGAGCTATAGAAAAAAAGAGAGATTACAGCCATCGATATCTAAGGAAATAAAGGAGGGTATCAAATTGAAAGAAAATGCATACAAAGTGGCAAAGATTGGTGGGAAATGAGAGGAGTGGGAAATCTTTAAAAGTCAACAAAAAGCCACGAAAAAAAGCTATTAAAAAAAGAGTAAACTGACTCAGAACATAAAAATAGATAGCAAAGGTTTCTACAAATATATAAAATGAAAGAGTGGCTAAAGTAAACAATGGCCCTTTAGAGAATGAGAAAGGGGATGTGATAACTGGAAATAAGAAAATGGCTGAGGCATTGAACAGGTATTTTGTGTCGGTCTTCACAGTGGAAGACACAAATAACATGCCAAACATTGATGACAAGAAGGCTATGGCAGGTGAGGACCTAGAAACTATTATCACTAAAGAGGTCATGTCGGGCAAGTGTGCAGAGGTCATTCAAAGTCTGCAAAGGGATATAGATAGTCTAAGTGAGTGGGCAAGGGTCTGGCAGATGGAGTACAATGTTGGTAAATGTGAGGTCATCCATTCTGGTAGGAATAACAGCAAAATGGACTATTATTTAAATGGTAAAAAAATTGCAGCATGCTGCTGTGTGGAGGGGCCTGGATCTCCTTGTGCATGAATCACAAAAAGTTAGTTTGCAGGTGCAGCAGGTAATTAAGGCGGCCAATGGAATTTTGTCCTTCATTGCTAGAGGGATGGAGTTTAAAAACAGTGAGGTTATGTTGCAGCTGTATAAGGTGCGGGTGAGGCCATACCTGAAGTACTGTGTACAGTTTTGGTCTCCTTACTCGAGAAAGGATATACTGGCATTGGAGGGGGTGCAGAGGAGATTCACGAGGTTGATTCCGGAGTTGAGAGGGTTGGCTTATGAGGAGAGACTGAGTAGACTGAGGCTATACTCATTGGAATTCAGAAGAATGAGAGGAGATCTTACAGAAACATATAAGATTATGAAGGAAATAGATAAGATAGAAGCAAGGAGGTTGTTTCCACTGGCAGGTGAAACTAGAACTAGGGGGTATGGCTTCAATATAAAAGGGGAAACAGATTTACGACTGAGTTAAGGAGGAACTTCTCCACACAAAGGGTTGTGAATCTGTGGAATTCCCTGCCCAGTGAAGCAGTTGAGGTTACCTCATTGAATATTTTTAAGGCAAGGCTAGCTAAATTTTTGAACAGTAAAGGAATTTAAGGGTTATGTCAGCAGGCGGGTAAGTGGAGCTGAGTCCACGAAAAGATCAGCCATGATCTTATTGAATGGCAGAGCAGGCTCAAGAGGCCAGATGGCCTACTCCTGATGTTCTTACGAGTGTTGTTCCAGCTGCACCTACGTAGGGAACTGGCAAGAGTGCCATTACCCTTTGACTTCAGGACGGAGGAGGAATTTTTAAGAGGTCAGCAGGTGATCTGCCCTTGCAGAATACCCAGCCTTTTCTCCGTTCTTGCAGCCATTGTTGATATGGTTAGGTCATTTAACTTTCTGGCTGTTGATAGTGGTGCTGCTAAGAGTAGGTGAAATTGTCTGGGTGCTCTTTGTTCCAAACATGGTGACAAATTGTGGCTGGGAAGACATGGTGGCACAGTGGTTAGCATTGCTGCCTCACAGCGCCAGGGACCCGGGTTCGATTCCCGACTTGGGCCACCGTCCTCCCCATGTCTGCGTGGGTTTCCTTCGGGTGCTCCGGTTTCCTCCCACAGTCCGAAAGACATGCTTGTTAGGTGCACTGGCCATGCTAAATTCTCCCTCAGTATACCCAGGCGCCAGAGTGTGGCGACTAGGGGATTTTCACAGTAACTTCATTGCAGTGTGAATGTAAGCCTACTTGTGATGAATGAATAAACTTTAATTTTATTTTGCTGATGGTGCCATACTCAGCCGAATACTATCTGTGTTTTGCTCATTCTGTCCTGTTTATAATGCAGGTTGATGTGAATGTAAAAAAGCAATATACACCTTGGATATATGCAACTTCTCAAATCACAAGTGCAACTTTAACAGTTTGACAACTTCTTGTTTCAGTGGCAAATCTGTTCAAGCAAACAAAGCTAAAAGTGCATTACTGGACTTCAGGAGCAGACTGACAGCTAAGGTTCAAGTACTACAGCGACACAGCAATATACAGACAGTAGTTTAAGTCTAACTTAATCTCAAACTTTCAGATGACATCAACTGCCTGAGCAATACATGCATGAATTCTGATGTTCACCAACTCAAGAGGGACGATCTTGGAAACACTCTTACTTAAATTTATTCATTTAATTAAGCCACACACGTATGAATCTCTCGTATGAACTAAAACAAAATCCAATTTTATTTGGGAGACTAAATGATGATGCACAAAACTCCTTTGCGATATATTTAAACCATGGTGTATCATGGAACAATTCTCACTACAGAAAACATGGTGAGTTTCAAACACAAGACTCTAATTAGATAACAATAATAAAAACAAATCCATTGTTTAAAAGTACATTTTTCCCAAGCTTTAACTCAGATTGAGGGAAACCTAAAGAATTGGCTGAAATGCATTGTTGCTATCACAGAGGAATAGGATGTCTTAATGGTAATCCAATAATATGAGATATTAATTCGCAAAGTCTGCCAGAAACATGCTCAAGCATAGACTACATTTATTAGCTAGCTGGTGTCATTTTCATAGTGGTAAGGAAGCAATCATACTCGAGACCATGAGTTATTTGCAGGTTTCTACTGGATCAGATTCTACTAGTAACACTTAATAAACATCGACTTTTTAAAAATCAACATCTTCTGGATCTGTAAGACTTAACATTTGAAATTATGTCAAGACAATAATTCATCAACTACATTCTGTACAAAACAAATCATTTCACCTGATCTAAGATAACCTAGCAATGTTAGTGCACCACAAAACCAAAGCAGTTGAAGATTATTCACCCCACGCTTGCTCATCCATTAACAAAAGGAATTCAAAAGAATACATAAAGCCCTTCTGGTAATTCAAAACGGAAGTGCATAACTAATCAAAAAAGTGTAACAAAGACTAGATTCCATCAAAGATTAATCAAATTATCTGCCTTAACGTAAACTTATTATTGCTGGGTCCAGAAAACTGAATGGCAGCTTAAATCATGCACCAGATGTGTAAACCATACATGCCCTACATTCAAAAGATCATTAGTCTGTAGCAATTGTAGTTGGGGTAAGGGAGGAAAGTGTAATGGTCCCTTAGACATACAGTAATTTTCGATCAGTCAATAATATTGTCCCATCACAGCTTGGTTGTTGATTCTGGAACAGTCGAGACATGTCAACTCCAACCACAACATGCCACATTTTACACAACTGAATGAACCCTTGCCCCCAAAAGACACAAAAACAAGATACAATTCATGAAAACTTGGAAACAAAACAACGTGAGTGAAGGGAGGGGGGCAGGGCTTGTACAAAGCTGCGATTATCTGTCATTCATTAATCTCCAAAACTAATATAAAACGAAGTAACATCAACAAATCAAGTGCAACAACCATGGCGTTCAGGACAATGCCGTCGTGATAAGTGTTATTTTTCATCAGCAGTCACTTTTTTCAATGTCAATTATTCAACACCTAAATTGTTAGCTACTCCAACATTTACTTAATTTTCTTAAGTTAGCCATCATTCAATTCTAATTGTGTTGATGAGGTTACATTTACTGAGCATTTGACTCATGGATTTAGCACTGGAATTGTGGATTTATTTCCAATCGCAGTTAGTTTCTGGTTTGAATTATGATTTCCACCCTTCCTGCGGGTGGGGCCTGCAGCTCAGCTCCATCAGACAGACTGAACACAATGAGGCAGCTGCCCGTCCGCCCGCCGTTAGATCCCCTCACCTGTCGGCGCGCTGTCCAGGATGCGCAGGTCGTAGGCCCCGGAGCAGCGGTAGTTGGCGGCGGTGCCGTTGTCCCACACGACCACCACCTCCTCGGGGCTCTCGAAGCTCCGCACGGTGCCCACATGCCCCTCTCCCCCGTCCTGCTTGCCCCACTTCCAGTCGGGGCCCCGCACCACTCGCGCCCCGACCCCCTCCATCATCACCCGGTTATTCCTGGAGCCGCTCATAGCGGGGACCGGGACCCCGAGTCCGCTTCAAGCTTCACAGGGAGGGGAGGGAGACCCCCGGGAGCCGCTATGATTTGGCGAAATCGGGTTTTTTTTTGTGTTGTTGAGAAATCCGGGAACTCGACAGAAGGAAACGGCGGGGGGAGGGGACCGGTCCGGCGCGTGCGCGATTACTGTCGCTGTTGAGTGTAGGGCGCCGTCATCTTTGATATGGGCAAACGCAGCTATTCACTTGGTCACAGACCAGAACCATTCACAGTGCACTGAGTGTCACAGAATCCCAGCAGTACAGAAGACTATAGAACCAGAGAATCCTACAGTGCAGAAGGAGGCCATTTGGCCCATCGAGTCTGCACCGACCACAATCCCACCCAGACCCTATCCCCATAACCCCATGTATTTACCCGAGCTAGTCCCCCTGACACTTCTGGGGCAATTTTGCATGGCCAATCAGCCCTTCGAGCCTGCACCGACTCAGCATCCTACCCAAGCCCTATACCCAAAGATGTATAACCTACACATCTTGGGACACTAAGGGGCAATTTAGCCAGGCCAATCCACCCGACCTGCACATCTTTGAATGGTGGGAGGAAACCGGAGCACCCAGAGGAAACCCATGCAGACACGGGAAGAGCGTGCAAACTCCACACAGTCACCCGAGGCTGGCATCGAACCTGGGTCCCTGGTGCTATGAGGCAGCAGTGCTAACCACTGTGCCACCCAGTAGTCTAATCAATGTTCAATGCGAGTTGAACATAACTTATCTGCTTTTCAATTCTATCCCTCTATAAAAGAATTCCAGTACCTTGTTTGCTTTTCGATGACTTTATTAACCCGCACTGCTTTTTTAAAGTTTATTTATTAGCATCACAAGTAGGCTCTTTCATTAACACTTCAATGAAGTTACTGTGAAAATCCCCGAGTCGCCACACTCCGGTACCTGCTGGAGTACACTGAGGGAGAATTTAGCATAGCCAATGCATCTAACCAGCATGTCTTTCTTACTTTATTGTTTCTTTTGTATTTAGACTTTAGGATTTCTTTAGTGATCTGAGTATTAATGCCCCCTGATCCCTCTATTCATCTGTTCTAACTTATTTTCCAAAGTTTACTGACCTTCTTATTCTTCTTCTCAAAATGTATTACCTCATACTTTTCTGTATTGTTCTCAATGTGTCTAATTCTATGATTCACATGTTTTGGGAATTGAATTTTTATAGATAAGATAATTGGAGGGAAAACTGGGTTCGAGGAAACACCCCTAATTACCATTTAAAGGATGGCATATGTTTACAAAAATGGGTTAGCTTTAGATGTGTGAAAACATTTTCTGCACCTGGTTTAGGAATGGAGCCAGCAAGTCTGGTAAGATTGTAGATGTTTATTTTGTTTGTTAGTATCACAAGCCGACTTACATCAACACTGCAATGAAGTTATTGTGAAAATCCTCTACTCGCCACACTCCGGTGCCTGTTTGGGTACACTGAGGGAGAATTTGGCATAGCCAATGTACCTACCCAGTACATCTTTCAGACTGTGGGGGGGAAATTGGAGTACCCGGAGGAAACCATGCAAACACAGGGAGAACGAGCAGATTCCACACAGACAGTTAACTAAACCGGGAATCAAACCCAAGTCCCTGGTGCTGTGAGGCAGCAGTCTAAATACAAAAGAAACAATAAAGTAAGAAAGACATGCTGGTTAGATGCATTGGCTATGCTAAATTCTCCCTCAGTGTATTCCAACCGGTGCCGGAGTGTGGCGACTCGGGGATTTTCGCAGTAACTTCATTGAAGTGTTAATATAAAAGCCTACTTGTGACGCTAATAAATAAACTTTAAAAAAAAAGCAGTGTGGGTTAATAAAGTGATCAAAAAGCAAACAAGGTACTGGAATTCATTTATAGAGGGATAGAATTGAAAAGCAGATAAGTTATGTTCAACTTGCATTGAACATTGATTAGACTACTGGGTGGCACAGTGGTTAGCACTGCTGCCTCACAGCCCAGAGACCCAGGTGCCACCATGCTGCCCATTAATGAATGGCTCCATTACAGATATAAATTATTCAGATAATAGCAGATCAAAGAAAATTTGAAAGAAATGGGTGAACAAGGAACAAGGGACAGCGTTGAACTATTCATATACTTTTCAGAACAAAGGACAGGTTTGATAATTCTGAATGATTGGTTTGAATTTCTACCTGGGACATCCCAGATCTGCCACATTGCCGTAGAGATAGGGAGGCAGTCTTTTATTTTTGATTTTATCTGTGTGTTTTTTCTCACAGGAACAGGTAATCAAGTTGGAAGACAATGAGCAGGTAATTGTGCAGAACAACCAGTTAAAACAGCACAGAGGCCATTCGCAACCAGGGGTTGTTCCTGATCTGGAATCACTAAGCAGAGCCCATGCTCAAAATGGTAAGTCCAAAAATATGAGGAATTAAAATTATCAGATCTGCCTGGTAAAGCAAGTGGAATCTTCAGAGAGAGAGAGCTCTGGAGGTCTAAATGCCAGACTGGAAAACTGAAGAGAGTCAAAGTGAATTCCTAAGACCTGTGACACACCTTGGTTTCATCCCAAGAGAACTAAAGGAACACTCAAGATCCTTTAACCTGAAGGACAGTGTTGGAGTTTTTTTCAGAAATTCAGGAAAGCTAGTTTTCACGTGAGGGATTTCCCTTCTTAATTTCTCAGCTAACACAAAGACTTGCGGAGACAATATTCTGGTTAAAAACTTTTCTTTATTTTCCAGGCCTGGTCAACATACAAAGGAGAGAGATTTGGTGCAATGCCAAATCACTCTGAAATTACATTACTCTCAATATTACAATTATATAATTTTCAAAAGTCATTTGCCCACCCTTCTGCTCACCCCAGCTGGGTATGAACCAATCATTATTAGTATGGATTATTTACCTCGGCCAATAAATTTTCCCCCCTGACAGCATGAGAATACATGAAGTTTGTGGACTTTGAGAGTCTTTCTCACAGTCTCTTATCTCTAGACTTTCTTATCTGGTGTAATGTATGATCTATTCATTGGCCTGTCTGAGATTTCTAGTACTGTCCTTGGCTTAGCGAATATTCTATTCATTTAAGACTTTCTAGAGATACTCAAAAGAATTGCTTTCTTCTTTCACTCAGTCGCTGTATTGTTCTGAGGAATGTGGTTCTCTTTACTTGACAACATTCCATCATGCCTCAGTGCTGTGTGCCATTAGCCAAGGTGTGTGCTTTTAATACAAAATATATGTTTGCAAAAATACATGTTTAAATTCTCTAACAGTGGTTATATGTGTTGCTGTGCAAACAGTACCTTTGTAAAACATATTCCAGGCACTTTGTGACTTCTCTATACTGTATTCACTCTGATTGTTCGTCTTTTAGTCCCAGGTTATTCTGAACTCCCTCTTACAGGCAGGGCTGGGTTACTAAAGGACTCAAGGCACAGAATCCCCGAGTGACCCCTCAAGAGGATCAAGGAACCCTAAGCATTCTCATAATTTTAACACCCTTTTTTTGCTACGAAACAGGTGCGAACACAGAAATCAAATATGAAAAGTATTTTCTAGCTATATCTATGCATATATTAATATAATGACTAAAAGGTATCTGATTAACAATATTTAAGTCTTACCAATTGTCATTTTACTGGGAGTAATGATGTTGGAAAGCTGCTTCTAATATTGGGCACATGCACCTCTCTCTCACATTCATGATTCTCACACATTCACAATCACACGCAAGCCTGTCTCTCACATTCACACAAACACTCACATCTCTTTCTCACATTCATACACATATGCATCACTCTCCCTCATATTCACAAACATACACACGTCTCTCTCTCACATTCATACAAATGCACACATTTTCTCACTTTCACATACACTCACCCTCACATCCTCACACACACGGGGCGGCATGGTGGCACAATGGTTAGCACCGCTGCCTCACAGCACCAGGGACCCGGGTTCAATTCCCGGCTTGGGTCACCATCTGTGCGGAGTTTGCACATTCTCCCCGTGTCTGCGCGGGTTTCCTCCGGGTGCTCCGGTTTCCTCCCACAGGCTGAAAGACGTGCTGGTTTGGTGCATTGACCCGAACAGGCACTGGAGTGTGGCGACTTGGGGATTTTCACAGTAAGTTCATTGCAGTGTTAACGTAAGCCTTACTTGTGACTAATAAATAAACTTTACTTTACTTTACACATCCTCACACACACAAACGCACTCAAATTGTCGCACACGCATGCACACACACTCACCTTTCTGAGGCCCGACCCGCACCCCCCCACTTTCCTGAGGACCAAATCCCCCCTTGTTCCTTTCTTGAGGACCGAACCCCCCTCTCGGTCCTTTCCCAAGGCCCAAATCCCACCCGCTGTCAACGCCTGTAGGCCTTTGCCCGCCACCAATCAGAGGCAGACCCTTTGGTGCTCTGAGGCACCTTGCTCTGATTGGCCTACTTGATTTGTCTAATTCTTTTTAAATTTTATGTTTATTTATTAGTGTTACATTAACACTGCAATGAAGTTACTGTGAAAACCCCCTAGTTGCTACACTCTGGCGCCTGTTCGGGTATACTGAAGGAGAATTTAGCATGGTCAATGCACCTAACCAGCACGTCTTTTGGACTGAGGGAGGAAGCCAGAGCACCCGGAGGAAACCCATGCAGACATGGGGCGAACGTGCAGACTCCAGACAGACAGTGACCCAAGCCGGGAATCGAACCCGAGTCCCTGGCCCTTTGAGGCAGCATTGCTAACCACTGTGCCACTGTGCTGTGTGTTCAAACAGATGTTTACCAGTCACAGGGCAGTTGCCAGATTCGTGGACCCCTGGAAGCCCTTCACTTACTCCAGGGAGTCCATGGACCCCTGTTTGGGAACCCCTGGAATAGGGGAACACTCACTTGCAAATTAAAAAAAAGGAAAGTGTCCTGTTGAGCGTCCAATTTCCCAATTTAAAATTGAAGTGTTACAAAACATATTAGCAGTGGCAAAACTTTCTGAACCTCAGAGTCACATAGAATAATCCCCAGACATTCAAGAACCATGAGACACCTTAGGACAAACTCAAGCTGCTTTGGGTAGTGATCTAGGCTCAATTACCTTCAGCTGCTTAATCAATGACCTTCCCCTATCATAAGATCAAAAATGTGGATGTTCGCTGATAACTGCACAATGTTCAGCACCATTCAATACTTCTCAGACACAGAAGTAATCCATGTCTGTATGCATCTTGGGCTGATGAGTAGCAAGTAAAATTAGTGCCAGACAATGATCATCTCCAACAAGAGAGAATCTAACGATCTCATCTTGACGCTCAATGGCATTGCCATCCCTGAACCCCCCACTATCAACATCCTGGGCACTACCATTGACCAGAAACTGACCTGGACCAACCATGCAAATACTGTGGCTACAAGAGCACATCAGAGGCTCAGAATTCTGCAGTGAGTAACGCACCTCCTGACTCCCCAAAGCTTGTTGTTTATCTACAAGGCACAAGTCAGGAATGTGATGGAATCATACTCTGGACATGTGTTGGACACACTATATGTGTCCTAACTACATCCACAACATGGAGTCTCCAGCAGATTTCACAATTCAGACTGACATCCTTGGATAATACTTTAACAATTGACTTAAGTTCCATTCCTGTCCAAGTGCCTTTTCGTCTTGTCCTTGATTACCCGAATGATGTTCAGCTCCCTTCTAGACCGGTCGATTGTAAAACTCCGCTCATTCCACAAGTAATGCAGCTTTTTCCAATCATGTGTTTGTCCCTCCAGTCCTTGTGGGGAGTATTTGCTATCTTTCCTTTCCTCATTCTGGGTTGCATTTAGTAGACGACAATCTGAGTTTTACAGTCTGCTAAAAGTTAACAACGATCAGGAGTCACTCAGGTTGGGGAAATATGTGGACATGCTCTCCAGAGTAAGGACACTTAAAAAAAGAGATTGCCTAGAACTTCCGGTCTCCAGGGTGGTGGGGTTGTACACAGGAGATACCCCAGAAGATGCGCTGGGGGAATATGATGGAATATTTGTTTGCCTGAGTGTAGCTCCAACAACACTTAAGAACCCCAACATCATCCAGGATAAAGTAATCCACTTGATTGGCACCCCATCCACCAATTTAAACAGTCACTCCCTCCACCACCAATGCAAATTGGCAGCAGTGTGTATCATCCACATGATGCACTGCAGCAATTCACCAAGGCTCCTTTAACTACGCCTTCCAAATTCATGACCTAGAAGGACAAGGGCAGCAGATGCATAGGAACACCACCACCCGCAAGCTCTCCTCCAAGTCACTCATCATCCTGACTTGAAACAATATTGCCATTCCTTCACTGTTGCTGAGTCAAATTCCTGGAACTCCCTCCTTAACAGCGCTGTGGTTGTACCTACACCACATGGACTTGAGCGGTTCAAGAAGGCAGTGCACCACAACCTTCTCAAGAGTAGTTAGGATGGGTACTAAATGCTGGCCTAGCCAGCAAACTTTGACATGCACATTTATATCACTATTGCACACACTTCTGTTCCCTTCCTTCTCAGATACCCCTGGTGTTGAATGCTGCCAGCCTGATAGCAGAGAATGCCATGTCTTTTTAAAAGTAAGGATGCCCCTCCTTTCATTTGGATATTTTAAAAATGTTTCAAAACACTGTTATTCAGGTGATAAGCACTGATCCTGCTAGGCCAAATGGACAATTAGAGTTTTATTCATGGGAGCTAGATCCAAACAGTTGAATTGGATTGCTTGAATCGGGATCTTGCCATTATCTGATTGAAGGCTTGGCTGTTGAGCTAGTTATTTTATTTCAGCAGTGTGATAACAGCCATGGTGGACACACTATATGTGTCCTAACTATACCTACAACATGGAATCTCCAGGAGATTTCACAGTTCACACTGACATCCTTGGATAATACTTTAACAGTTGACTTAAGTTCCCATTCGTTTGCAAGTGCATCTACCATCCTTGTCCTCAGTACAGCATTCTGTATGGAATACCTGAATGAGGTTCAGTTCCCTTGTAAACCGATCGATTGTAAAACTCTGCTCATTCTGCAAGTAATGCAGCTTTTTCCAATCGTGTCTTTGTTCCCCCTGTCCTTGTTGGGAGTACTTGCTATATTTCCTTTCCACTTTCTGGTTTGCATTTAGTTGTGGACAATCTGAGTTTTACAGTGTGCTAAAAGTTAACAACAACAGGGGTCACTCAGGTTGGGGAAACATTTGGATGTGCTCTCCAGAGTAAGGGCACTTAAAAAAAGAAATAGCCTAGAATTTCTAATCTCCAGAGTGGTGGGGCTGTACACTGAAGATACCCCAGAAGATTGGATTTTTTTTTTTTTGATTTGATTTATTATTGTCACATGTATTAACATACAGTGAAAAGTATTGTTTCTTGTGCGCTATACAGACAAAACATACCGTTCATAGAGAAGGAAACGAGAGAGTGCAGAATGTAGTGTTGCAGTCATAGCTAGAGTATAAAGAAAGATCAACTTAATACAAGGTAAGTCCATTCAAAAGGACAGGGAAGAAGCTGTTTTTGAGTCGGTTGGTACGTGACCTCAGAGTTTTGTATCTTTTTCCCAATGGAAGAAGTTGGAAGAGAGAATGTCCGGGGTGCGTGGGGTCCTTAATTATGCTGGCTGCTTTGCCGAGGCAGCGAGAAGTGTAGACAGAGTCAATGGATGGGAGGCTGGTTTGCGTGATGGATTGGGCTACATTCACGATCTTTTGTAGTTCCTTGCGGTCTTGGGCAGAGCAGGAGCCATACCAAGTTGCGATACAACCAGAAAGAATGCTTTCTATGATGCATCTGTAAAGGTTGGTGAGAGTCTTCTGAGAAAGTAGAGGCACTGGTGGGCTTTCTTAACTATAGTGTCAGCATCGGGGGACCAGGACAGGTTGTTGGTGATCTGGACACCTAAAAACTTGAAGCGCTCGCCCTTTCTACTTCGTCCTCATTGATGTAGACAGGGGCATGTTCTCCTTTACGCTTCCTGAAGTCGATGTCAATCTCCTTCGTTTTGTTGACATTGAGGGAGAGATTATTGTTGCCGCACCAGTTCACCAGATTCTCTATCTCATTCCTGTACTCTGTCTCGTCATTGTTTGAGATCCGACCCAGTACGGTGGTGTTGTCACCAAACTTGAAAATCGAATTGGAGGGGAATTTGGCCACACCGTCGTAGGATAATGGGGAATATAGTAGGGGGCTGAGAACACAACCTTGTGGGGCACCGGTGTTGAGGATGATTGTGGAGGAGGTGTTGTTGTCTATCCTTACTGATTGTGGTTTGTGAGTTAGGAAATTCAGGATCCAGTCGCAGAGGGTGGTGCCGAGGCCCGGGCCACGGAGTTTGGAGATGAGTTTTGTGCGTATAATAGTGTTGAAGGCTGAGCCGTGGTCAATAAATAGTAGTCTGACAAAGGTGTCCTTGCTATCTAGGTGTTCCAGGGTTGAGTGCAAGGCCAGGGAAATGGCATCTGCTGCGGCGGTAGGCAAACTGTAGTGGATCCAGGTAGTCCGGGAGGCTGGAATTGATTTGTGCCATGACTGACTGTTCAAAGCACTTCATAATGATGGATATCAGAGCCAGCGGCCGATAGTCATTAAGGCACGCTGCTTGGTTTCTCTTAGGTACCGGGATGATGGTCGTCTTCTTGAAGCAGATAGAGACTTCAGATTGTTGTAAAGAGAGGTTGAAGATATCTGTGAATACGTCCTGGGGAACTGATGGGCAATTACCCCGCTCTAGGGACCATTTAATACTCAATTTGAATTGGATACTTCACATGGTTCCAATTCTCATCGTGGAATAGTTACCCAGGAAAAGTTAGCAACCTGGGGCCCGATTCTCCCATCGCGACCTGCAACCTTTCTGACGGGTCTGGTCAGGAGAATCGTGTCGTCGGCCTTTTTCTGGGATTTGTGCGTGCGCGAGGGACGCATGCACGTCTCCCAGAGCCAAAGAACAGTCGGAGTCCAGACCACACTGGAAACCGGCAGGAAGACAGGTAAGTCATTTGATTCTTTTTTGAATGTAGTTTAAATATGTTTTGCATGTCATTATCGGGAACTTGCCAGTCCCGATAGAATCTCCCACCCTGCCAGGAGTACTTCATTCCGGCGGGGCTTAGAGTAGCTCCCCACATTCGGGGAACTAGCGGGAGACCCCGCTGGAATGAAGGGGGGACAATTGGGGCCACTCTGGGGGTCAGGCAGCAGGGGGTGATGCCCCCTGGGCATGGGCACCCTGGCAATGCCAGCCTGTGCCCCCTCCTGTCCAATGGGGCAAAGTGACGATGCCCAGGGGGCACCTTGGCACTGTCCATCGGCTATCAGGCAGTGCCAAGGGGCGGAGCCTGTTGTGGGCAGGGCCTAGGGGTGATCGGTGGGGGTGGGGGGTCCCACTGCCACTCTGCATGGGGATTGGTTTGGGCTGGAGGGAGGCCAGCAATCGGGGCGGGCTGGGGGCAGGGGGGTGGTCTGCCGGGAGGTAGGATCTGACCCTGGTGGGGGAGGAGGGGGCTCTGCCAGGGTGAGGGGGGTGGGGGCTCACCACTGCTGGGGGGGTAGGCTGGACATCAGGGTGCTCTGGGACGGGAGGCGGGGTCAGGGCTGGCCCGGGAATTGTTGTGGGGGCCGCAATCGGGCCATTGGGGGGGGGGCCTGGAGGAGCAGCACTGTGGGGTCCCGGGTTCGTCAGCAATCGAGCTGGCCAGCAAACGGGGATCGGGGGCACTGCGCATGCACAGAATTCCAGAACTGTCAGACTTGGCGTGAATAGGCCCCGCCCCTCCTGGGTTTTTAATGAGATTCATGATTGGGACCTCTGCAGTGCACAGAGTGGGGAGATTCGAGTGAGAAGCTGCACTGAAAAAACAGTCGGGATCTAGAGCAGGTTTCCCACCAATTCAGTAGTTTTGGGAGAATCACCTCCCTGGCTACTTTAGGACTGACCTGATTTGATTTGATTTATTATTGTCACATGTATTAGTTCACAGCAAAAATTATTGTTTCTTACGCACTGTATAGACAAAGCATACTGTACATAGAGAAGGAAATGAGAGGGTGCAGAATGTAATGGTACAGTCATAGCACGCCCCCTCCCGTCGCCCACTACTGGAACCCCCAGCTACCCGCCGCCCCCCACCTCCACACCACAGCCCACCATGCCTTTTCCTTCAGCAAATGCATAGACTGGATGCAAATACTGTGGCTGAGTTAAAGAGCAATGTCAAAGTCCATTATTGAAAGAAATGAGTTCCCAACCTGACCACTGTGTGCAGGTCCATTAGGATAAGATTCCACCTATCACTTCCCATTGATAATTGAACCATAAAGTGAGATTGCCACATTTAGTTGGATGGAAAATCCAGCAGTTAGGACAATGTATCCACCCTGACCAGTCGAAAACACACTCAGGTAGTCCAGATGCTATAGTGTTGTGGCAGAAGAGTTAATTCTTTACTGGCCTCACAATCCGTGTCACTTGGACATCTAGGTAGTGAATGCTGACCTTATAGAAAGCTCAGTTATTTGAAGAATCAAGACAATGCTCCCTTAATTTAGGGAATCTTCATTTCCACTAACACTAGCTAACTGTTACTCAGGGTGACAATCACTAATCCTGGCATGTCAGGCAACTGGATTATTATTTACAGGCGCTTTCTCCAAACAATTACACTGAATCTGGACCTTACCCATTTCTACTTAATTGTTGGCCTGGGAGTTGAGGTGGAATTCCTATCAGATTGTTGTGTGCCAGTAGCATGGTTACAGCCATGGTCAACACACTGCATGTTTCCCAAATATGCCACAATAGGGAGTCACCATCATAGCTCCAGAAGATATCATTTCTTAGATCTGTTTTCACTGATAATACTCACCTCAGCTTATTTGTTCTGGTCACTTAATCTCCATTCCCATACAATTACCTCCAACATCTTTTGTTCTCAGCATTACTTGGCAACTGCCTGAATGAAGATCAACTCCTTTATAAACTGATCCATTGTAAATTCCTGTTCATAATTCAAGTAAACAGTATTTTGCAGCCAAATGCTTGTCTCCAGGTTGATATGGGAAATATTTGCTATGTTTCATTTCCTTATTCAGGGTATTCTTTGGGCATCAAATGTTTTTGTTCTCAGGTGTGCTAAATGTTAACAATGAACAAGAGCCACTAATTTGAGAGGAATACTTGTGGGCAGTGCTCTCCAGAGTTAGGACATTTATAAACATTTATTTGAAAAGGAGATCCTGCCAAAAGGATACCGGAAAGTGTGGCATCGTAGTAATGTCACTGAATCGAGAGGCCCAAGTTAATGCACTGGGGACATGGATTCAAATCCCACCACAGTAACTGGTGGAATTAAAATTCAATTAATGAAATCCGGAATTGAAAGCGAGTCCCTGTAATGTTGACCACAAAGCTATTGTCAATTGTCCTAAAAACCCATCTGGTTCCCTAATGGAAGGGAATCTGCTATCCGTACGTGGTCTAGCCTACATGTGACTCCAGACTCACAGTAATATGGTTGACTCTGAGCTATTTACTAAAAGGGCCTAGTCAGCCATTCAGTTTAAGGTCAGTTGGGGAAGTGCAACAAATGCTGGTTTTGCCAATGACACCCATCAAAGAATAAAGGGAATAAAAAAGATTTTCCCTGGACAAAATGCATCCACAAATAATGTCTGAAGGTGGCAGGAGAACAGACCTGTCGAGATTTTCCAGCGTTTTCTGTTTTGGTTTCAGATTCCAGCATCCGCAGTAATTTGCTTTGATGTAAGGATGGCAGATTTCCTTCCCGAAAGGACATGAGTGAACAATCTGAAAGATTCACGGCCGCCATTACTGATACAAGATTTTTTCCCCCCATTATTTAATTAACTGAATTCAAATCCACTAAATGTCATGGTCTGATCTGAAGTCCTACCTCCTGATTATCAATCCAATGCTCAGGATTATAAATTTAGTAACAATAATCATAATGCCGCCATGATTAATGCGAAGAGATTGGATGAATTAAACCAGTGAATTAAAAGCTAGCACTTTAAAAGAGAAATATTGGAACAATTTTTGTTCAACCTATATGGCACAGAAGTGGACAACCCATCAAAGGCATTCAGGCCATCAAAGAATGATGGGGAAGTGGCGTCTGGTACAGAATTAGACTGGAGATTGTTGGAAACCAGGATATGAGTTTCTGTGTTCAGATGAGTTCTCACAGCTGCCTCTCCATGAGGGTCGCCATTCTCACTATGGAGGGGGATGCGCATTCTGAACTCCGAATCAATGCCCTGCTCAGGCTCCGCATGGACCCTTCCAAGACAGACACCATGGCACGCAGATCCCCAATGATCTCTGCTAGATCCTCCCACACATCCAGCTGGACATTCAGCATCTGTTGCCTGATGGATGATTGCAGAGGCTCATCAACTGCCTCAGACTCAGCATTGTCCGGGTCTCCAGCAAAGCCTCCAACTGCTGGTGCCCTGTGGATTCTCTACCTCCACCAGTACCTCAGGCAAATGCAATGTGCCTTCACCATTGTGCATTACCATCTGATCCAAGACGTTTATATTCACTGACATGGACGGTGCAGAGGGAAGATATGTTGCGGGTGCTACAGGCAGATGTTTCTCCTCAAGGGTAAAGTGGAGGTCCTCAGGGTCCCTTTGGGGTTTTGATCATGAAATATCTGAGATGGAAGTAAAAATGTTAACATCGACCATCATTACAAAGTCTGAGTGCAAGCAGTTTGCTTTCTAATTACAATTAACATCTGGCTGAGCAAATACTTTTGAATGTGTTAAGGCCCAGATCTGAAACTCCAAGGTATATTATGAAGATAGCCGAGACTTCAACTTTTGCTTTGATTTTGGCATTAGGGTGAGCATAAGGTGTTTCACTCCACGTATGATTCAAGTGATCCACTAGAAAGCTTTCATCAAAACAAACTTTATTTAAGAACACAGTTAGAATATAACAAAAAGAATTAGCACAACTTTTATCAATGAAAGTACTTAGAATTGGCAAAGTATAATCCTTAACAGCTAGCTATCTCTGTTGTTCCAATTTAAAGTAATACCCCACAGACATATACCCTTCTTCAGAATTAGTTATCACGAAAACAAGTATGTTCATGTGATGCTGGATTTTCAGCTTTTTAACACTTCTGGACAGAGATCCCAACAGCTGTTTTCAGAGAAGGATATATCCTCAAAACAACACAACGTCAGAGAAGCAAATCCAGCCTTTGGCAGCCCCAAGACCCAAGAGACAGAAAATGATACCTCACTCTCTGCAGCTTCCAAAGCAGCAACTCTCAGAGAAAGATCTACAGAATCTCAAAAAAGAAACTTATCTCCCAGCAGATTCCAGTCTTCAACTTCAGAAACCATCTTCGGAAACCATGGATGAACAGAGATATCCACTGCTTGCTAAAGTCCAGGTCTGAGACGTTCAAGTCAGGCGACCCTCACCTATACAAGAAAGCCAGATACGATCTAAGGAGATTTATCAAAGATGCCAAAAGACAGTATCAAACCAAGCTAGAGTCCCAGGCTAGCCACACCGACCCCCGCCAACTATGGCAAGGTCTGCAAGACATAACAGGCTATAAGATGAAGGCATGTAAAATTGCCGGCTCCAATGCACCTCTCCCTGATGAGCTCAATGCATTCTATGCTTGTCTTGAGCAAGAGGTCAACGATAGCATGCCCTCCACCCTGGAAGCCCTGGATGAACCTGTATCTGGGGTCACCATTGCAGATGTCAGAGCAGTCTTCTCGAAGGTCAATCCACGGAAAGCGACTGGCCCGGATGGGGTACCCGGACGAGCACTCAGATCCTGTGCGGATCAGCTGGCGAGGGTATTCACAGACATCTTCAACCTCTCTTTACAACAATCTGAGGTCCCTATCTGCTTCAAGAGGATGACCATCATCCCGGTACCTAAGAAAAGCTAGGCAGCATGCCTTAATGACTATCGGCCGGTGGCTCTGACATCCATCATTATAAAGCCTTTCGAAAGACTAATCATGGCACGAATCAATTCGAGCCTCCCGGATTGCCTGAATCCATTACAGTTTGCCTATCACTGCAACAGGTCCACAGCAGACGCCATCTCCCTGGCCCTGCACTCAACCCTGGAACACCTAGATAACAATGACACCTATGTCAGACTCCTGTTCATTGATTACAGCTCAGCCTTCAACACTATTATTCCAACGAAACTCATCTCCAAACTTCGTGGCCTGGACCTCAGCATCTCCCTCTGCGACTGGATCCTGAACTTCCTAACTCACAGACCACAATCAGTAAGGATTGGCAACAACACCTCCTCCACGATTATCCTCAACACTGGTGCCCCACAAGGCTGTGTCCTCAGCCCCTCACTATACTCCTTATACACCTATGATTGTGTGACCAAATTCCCCGCCACCTCGATTTTCAAGTTTGCTGATGTCACCACCGTAGTGGGTTGGATCTCAAACAATGAGGAGACAGAGTACAGGAATGAGATAGAGAATCTGGTGAACTGGTGCAGCAACAATAATCTCTCCTTCAATGTCAACAAAAAGGAGATTGTCATCGACTTCAGGAAGCATAATAGAGAACATGCCCCTGTCTACATCAACGGGGACAAAATAGAAAGGGTCGAGAGCTTCAAGTTTTTAGGTGTCCAGATCACCAACAACCTGTCCTGGTCCTCCCAAGATGACACTATAGTTAAGAAAGCCCACTTTCTTAACTTTCTCAGAAGACTAAGGAAATTTGGCATGTCAGCTACGACTCTCACCAACCTTTACAGATGCACCATAGAAAGCATTTTTTCTGGTTGTATCACAGCTTGGGATGGCTCCTGCTCTGCCCAAGACCGCAAGAAACTACAAAAAGTCGTGAATGTAGCCCAATCCATCACGCAAATCAGCCTCCCATCCATTGACTCTGTCTACACTTCCAGTTGCCTTGGCAAAGCAGCCAGCATAATTAAGCACCCCACGCACTCCGGTCATTCTGTCTTCCACCTTCTTCCATTGGGAAAAAGATACAAAAGTCTGAGGTCACGTACCAACCAACTCAAGAACAGCTTCTTCCCTGCTGCCATCAGACTTTTGAATGGACCTACCTTGCATTAAGTTGATCTTTCTCTGCACCCTAGCTATGACTGTAACACTACATTCTGCACTCTCTCATTTCCTTCTCTATGAACGGTATGTTCTGTATAGCGCGCAAGAATTAATACTTTTCACTATATACTAATACATGCGACAATAATAAATCAAATCAAATCAAATCAGAGAGGGAAAAGTGAGAAACTGCTCTCCCTCAACTCAAAAAGCCGTGATGTGGAGATGCTGGCATTGGACTGGGATGCTCCTTCATCAGGTGAGTGTTCACCTAAAACTGCTACAAGAAGCAGTGCTCCGAAAGCTTGTGATTCCAAATAAATCTGTTGGACTTTAACCTGGTGTTGTGAGACTACTTACTGAACTCCAAAAGCAGCATCTGAGCTTGAATATTCTGTGAAAGCCCAGCTTACCCATCACATGACCATAACTGCCAATCATCCCAATCAAGTCCCACTCTGTGAAATCCCAGGGGTAAACAGCAGAACAGCATTAATTCAGGTTAAGACCAACATTCTAGCCATTAGAAACAATGAGGCTGCTGCAACAGCAATACTGGATTCCGGAGGACAGGACGGCTCTGAGTGCATAAAACCGCTGCAACAGATTCTGCACAAGAACATGACTCAAATACATCTCTTACAGGCGCGGTATTGGCACAAATGGATGAGAAATGGGAATAAATGCAATTCATATGTCAGTCTCACAGTGACAGTTAAAGTTTAAAGTTTATTTATTAAAGTTTTTATTTATTAGTCACAAGTAGGCTTACATTAACACTGCAATGAAGTTACTGTGAAAATTCCCCTAGTCGCCACACTCTGGCACCTGTTCGGGTACACCTGAGGGAGAATTTAGCATGGCCAATGCACCGAACCAGCACGTCTTTCAGATTGTGGGAGGAAACTGGAGCACCCTGAGGAAACCCACGCAGACATGGGGAGAATGTGCAAATTCCACACAGACAGTGACCCAAGCCAGGAATTGAACCTGGGTCCTGGCGCTGTGATGCAGCAGTGCCACCGTGCCGCCCCAGGCACACATCTTTGAGAGCCTACACCAGTCTCTTCGCTTTCCATTGGACTTTTACTCTCATCCTATACCCATGCCTCTCTGTGACCCATGGACCTGGCTCCCTACTGGCTTACCATTTCTAAAGTCTGCTCCTCTGCATGACTGGGGATCAGTAGGTGTGTTATCATTCAGCCAGTCCATCCTCCTTCCACTGAATTGTGACTCCACTTTTCCTGTAAGAAAAACAGTGCTTCCATATGTCCCCCCAAACATGCCGCCACACTGCAGCCTCCCCACCCCCAAAGACATTTGCCTGTCATGTTGCAAATCACCCTGACATACAGGCCAGCCATGATCTATCAAGACACATGATATTGCCACGTTGCAATTCATACCCACTGCCACCCACAAAGACATCTATCCAAGGTTCCATCTGGGAGCAATACACACTCTGACAGAGCACAGATGGTCATTGAATTTCTTGTGGCATTGGCAGAGGGGCTGCAAAGCCATGGCCGCTGACCAAGGCCACAACCTTCGTCCAGGCCTTCTGGGTGGTATGCGGGGGCCTCCTCTTGCCATAGCCTGGTATCAGGATGTGACAGCAGTCACTTACAGCCTCCAGTAAGACCATCTGGCACCCATCTGTGAAATGATCCAGTCTGAGGGGGCAGACTGGATCATTTCCGTTTTGCCTGGCGTGGGGATCTGGACATCGATGCCATCAAGCACAGCGGAGCAACACCTCGATTTGGTACTGAGGACCCAAAATCTTGCCACATGAACAGACTGGGAATAGAGGGATACAAACGAATGGTCTAGTTGGGCACATGAGCGGCGCAGGCTTGGAGGGCCGAAGGGCCTGTTCCTGTGCTGTATTGTTCTTTGTTTTGTTATTTGTTCTAAACAAGCTCCCTGAAGCCCTTATCATAGACTCAAGCCTGCAGGTCATTGCAATTAAATCTCCCCCCCATGCCCTTCCTGTTTCAGGCACCCGCCCTCTACCCGGCCTGCCAGCAACTCTCAGCCTGTCTGAGCACGCGTTTCACCCTGACCGCCAGTTAAATCACTGGCCAGTGTGAAATTGCATTTGACAAGCTGATCACGTGTGGGAGCGGATTCCACATCCGAGTCTGGGCCCGCTGGGCGATCTCACACACCACACTCAAAGTTCGGGCGTATACATTTTGCCGTCCAAAACATTGCAGTAAAATGCGAAAGGCTTGGGCGGACCAGAGGCTTATTTTTCCGGTCTGTCATTTTACGTATGTTCTTATGTTTTATTTCAATGACTTAAATGTGAAAAGTTCAACGTCTGGAAATAAACATAGAAGGAACATTAAGTAACTGTGTGTGGTCTGATTTGTACACGGACCCTAGCATTGATCAAATAGAGGAAGAACCAAATTGTCCAGTGGGGGATTGCAGTTTGGGGGTTCTCACACAGTTTAATATTCTGACTAGCTGAACTCTGAGCCACACACCAGGCAAATGCAACAGAGCCTGCTCATAGAAATGTACAAAAAGATGGGCAAATAAAGACTATCAAATCCATCAAGCTTTTTGTTTAATTTTGCTACCATTTCACAATTTTTAAAAAATAGAAGAATAGAATCCCTACAGTGCTGAAGGAGGCCACTCGGCCCATTGAGTCTGCACTGACTCGCCGGCAGGACATCCCACCCAGGCCTTATCCCCGTAACCCCACTAATCCCCTAACCTACGCATCTTCAGACATTAAGGGGCAATTTACCATGTCCCAATCCACCTAACTTGCACATTTTTGGATTATGGGAGAAAACCGGAGCACCCGGAGGAAATGCACTCAGACACGAGGAGAAGGTGAAGACTCCACACAGACAGACAGTCACCCAAGGGCTGGAATTGAACCTGGGTCTTTGGCACTGTGAGGCAGCAGTGCTAACCACTGTGTCATTGTGCCATCTGTGAGTTTATCATATGTATCCCTTATCACTGTCTTTATCCTTATTTTACATTTGTTATTTTATGTATCTGTAGAATACTATTTCTTTTTATATTACTTGACAATTTAATTTCATTGTTTCTCTTTGCCATCCTATTTTATCTCTCTCCACATGTTTTATATTCTTCTGGCCACCCTCCCTTATTTATATATTTAGTTGCCCGCCATTTTCTTTGGTTTCAGTTTTGCTCTTTTTCTTTATTTATTCATGGTATCACATTATTGGCACATTTACTCTTGTTTTACAGTGGGATATATTTCTC
Source organism: Mustelus asterias (assembly GCF_964213995.1). NCBI lineage: Eukaryota > Metazoa > Chordata > Chondrichthyes > Carcharhiniformes > Triakidae > Mustelus > Mustelus asterias. The sequence continues at coordinate 86,733,936 of NC_135807.1, read as the reverse complement.
CTCGACTCTAGCGATCAGCGTTTTAAATGTTTCCCGCTGCTGTTCTCCTTTGCTTGGAATTTCTTTCCTGCTTTTCCCTCGTTCCATTCTCATCACCCTAAAGCCAGCTTTATCCAATTTATTACATTGGTCTTTGTCCTACTTAGTCTTAAACTTTAACCTTGTAGTCTGGAGATGACAAAGGCGTGGTTAAGTTTTCAGCAGCAGATGGGACTTGCATTGTTCCACTCTCATCCATCAAAACATGACCAGCGCATCTCCAGCAAAGGGTTCTCTTCCCACTCTGGCACTAGCATCATACAAGGAACTACTTTAGCTGAAGACAGGCACAGCATACTCACAAACAAACAAAGTTTAACCAAAAATTTACCTCCATTGGATGCTATTGAAATATGTATTTTCATGTTTTCAAAAATAAATAGGTAAAGTCAAACACAAACTTCCAATGCTGGAGATCGAAATAAAAACAGAAAATACACAGGTTTACAATAAATTCAGTTCTGACTGAAAGTCTACATTCAAAACTTTAATCTTTTACTCTTTCCAGCTGGACAGAGACTTGCTATACAAGATTTTTAATGTTTTATGTTAATAGATTCCTCATTAACTTGGTTAGTCAATAGAGTTAATAATTGGAATACCAATATAATTTTAAACTCATTTAACTACAATTTTCAAATAAACACAAGATATTGGACCCTACCTTGGCAGGAGTGGGAGGGGTTTCTGTTGGGAAAACTGGAGTTCAGAGTTTCTTGCATGCTGTGAGTTTCGACTTAAAAGTGCGCGTAGTTTCTTTCTGCAGGTTCACCACCCAGAGGCCAACCTGATTGACAGACTTGGCTTCCAGACAGATGGGGAAAGCTCTTTAGCAGGTTGCAGGGATAATGCAGTTGCTACACAGAGGGTTGAGGGGATCTGATTATTTTCCCGGCAGTGGGAGACCAGTCCAAAGTCAGGGGAGGGGGAGAGGTCTGATTGTCAACCTCATAAAAATATCCAAATGCAAACCTGCCTGCCGGGAGCAAGTTAGCTGTCTGCCCCGGTACATACTTGGCTGAGAGCTCAGACTCATAGTTGGCTTTGCTCAATTGACATCTTTCCGTGGTTATAATAAGTTATTTTCTCTGTAATCTCTTTTGTTAATGTCTTAATGTTTATTTGCACAAGATTAAGAGGTGTCAAATTCTTAAAGCTTCTATTATGGATACATTTTGATTGATGCTTTTGTAGGGTTGTAGGAACAACAGTTGTTTCAAAGAATTATGAATGGATTTTTTTCCAAAGTTTCAAACATGCCATTGTTACTATAGGGTTCACTGATTCTGTATGTAGTGTATACTGGATGACTGAGCATGGAAGGGCCGTAAGTTGGCATGGAAAGTTTGAGGAACCATTAGGGGTGTTTGGGTGGACATGAATTGGCATTGTGGTGGCAGGGTTCCAGAAAAGGCCATGGGGGTGGGTGGGAGGCTTTAGTTATCATGGAGAAGACATGGGTAAGATCTTTTAAACTTAACTTTCAAAAGGTTCCTGAATCCCCACTTAGGTTCCCAACTCCTCTGAGAACTGTGAACCACAAGTCTTAGAGAAGCTGTCCCGACTCGAGCAGGCAGTTCAGAGATGTCTAACCCTGGGCTCACTATCCGCATCCTTATCCCATGCTAGCAAAAGTTAGGACCACCGGGAACAGGGGTGAGAATCCCAGAATTGGGTCTCTCCCACCATTTTAAAATGGCTCCAGTATCCTTTTGCTAGAGACACAGGAACTAGGGAAACATTTCTCCGTCTTAATTTAATCTCATTTTATCTTGTAAAACCAAACAAGTCTAATTTTTAAAGCAAACATTTTCAAAAGAAATGCATAAAACTTCAAAGAAAAATAAATGTAGTTACTTGTAGCAACAAAGTTTTATCCAATCGTAGTGCACCCACTGCGCACAGCCACCGAGACAGTTAACAGCTTTAACATTGTTACACCAGAACCAAATTGCATAATTCTAAAGATTAATTGAAGAGCAGTACATTGCAGTGAGATGTTGAAAATTCTTATCCAGACTGAAATTAAGCATGATGTGGAGATGCCGACCTTGGACTGGGGTGGGCACAGTAAAAAGGCTCACAACACCAGGTTAAAGTCCAACAGACAGGTGAGAGGACTCACCTGATGAAGGAGCAGCGCTCCAAAAGCTCGTGATAAAATCATAGAAACCCTACAGTGCTGAAGGAGACCATTCAGCCCATCGAGTCTGTACCGACCACAATCCCACCCAGGCCCTACCCCCATATCCACCCGCTAATCCCTCTAACCTACACATCTCAGGACACTAAGGGGCAATTTTTAGCATGGCCAATCAACCTAACCCACACATCTTTGGACTGTGGGAGGAAACTGGTGCACCCGGAGGAAACCCACACAGACACGAGGAGAATGTGCAAACTCCACACAGACAGTGACCCAAGCTGGGAATCGAACCCAGGTCCCTGGAGTTGTGAAGCAGCAGTGCTAACCACTGTGCTACCGTGCCGCCCATAAAATGAACCTGTTGGACTTTAACCTGGTGTTGTGGGACTTCTTACTGTAATTCAGCATTGCAGCGGTATTTCTTTCAGTAAGAAAGTCCATGTTCCCTCCTCCTCACAACACCAATAAGGATGCGATGGAGTAAACTTAAGAACTGTGATAAATAAAGTGTCTTTGGGAGCAGAAATAGCTAAACAGCACCACATGCTGGCACTTTTTGAGAAGGTATCTGTTCGGCAGTGAGAACCTGAGAGATGCAGGCCTAGAGGCGGTTCGAGAGCAGTACAAACATCATGTTTATTGGTATGTGGGTATATGTACTCAATCTCTGCCATCTGCTCTATTCACAGAACAAAGAAAATACAAACTGCCCTCTGAAAAAAGTTTGAGCACCGATTATTACTATAAATAATTCTATTAAACTTCAAAACAAGGAGATTTTCCTGGTTCTGTCCACTGAAGTAGTCTTCACCTCGCTGCCATGAATATTGGAAAATTGTTGATTTTGAGAACAAGTCTGTAAAGGAATTGTGCCCAATTTTACTTCCACTCACCGGATGAAGAATTGTTGTTGATCGGCCTCCTCTAAAATATTGGGTGCCATCTTATGAAAAAATTCTAAGTGCCGAATGAGCAAAAAGTGGGAGAGAATCGCACCACTTCCTTTTTCAAAAAGTGCCAGCATGTGGCGCTGTTTAGCTATTTCTGCTTCCAAAGACACTTATTTGTCACAGTTGTTAAGTTTATTCCATCTCATCCTTATTGGCGTTGTGGGGAGGAGGGAACATGGACTTTCTTACCTAAAGAAATACCATTGCAATGCTTAATTACAGACTGGATAAGAATTTTCAACATCTCACTGCAATGTGTTGCTCTTCACTTATTCTTTAGAATTATGCAATTTGGTTCTGGTGTTAAAGTTGTTAACTGTCTCGGTGGCTGTGCGCAGTAGATGCATTGTGATTGGAGAAAACTTTGTTGTTATAAGTGGTGCGGGGATGGGGGGGAGGTGGTGTGAAGCCTAAGCTTGCCCAGGAAGCCGGCTGCTGAGCTCTCAGGCTGCCATTGCGCAGATGCTCCAATCCCTCAGTTCACTGGGATATCTCCTACCACAACCTCCAGCCTGCCCCAAGGACATCAGGACCCCCCTGCTCTGCTGATCGCTCCCTGTGCCAGTCTACCCCCACCATCCACCCCATAGACATCGCGACAGCCCCCCACATCCCACAGACATCTCACACCGTGCCCCCCGCCCCACCGATCACCACCATGGCAAAGTTCCCTTCCCTCCCTAATCACCACCACGGCAGAGTTTGCTTCCCTCCCCAATTACCACCCCTGCTGATTAAACCCATCCCGCCAGCAACTTTGGTTCAAAAAGATCGGGGTGCCATTTTTAAATGATGCAGGAGATTAAAAATAGAAGCCCTTTCTGAACACCCTGCCACCCCTCTCAACACTATCCCCCACGGATCACCCCATTCCCTGCTATGGAACGCCCCCCTCCCATGGAACATCCCCCACAGAACACCTCCCTGCCGCCCCCCACCACCCTGTGAAACTGCCCCCTTTGCAGAATATATAAGGAATATATATATAATTATGCGTTACCAATAAACAGTACTGTTCAACCTTACAAGCCTCTGAACCTCTTAATAAGACTAATGGAACAAACCATTACAACACTTACGTCCTTAAAATAGGCAAACACATGACAGATAATTAAATGCAAAAAGGCTTGAAACATTTTGGTAGGAAGAATGAGAAGTGGCAATATGAACTAAATGGTGCACTTTGAGGATTGTACATGAACTGAGAGACCTGAGGGTGTACCTACACAAATCTTTAATGGACAAGTTAACAAATCTATGCAAATTGTGTCTTTATTATTAACAGAAAAGAGCACAAGAAAGTTATATTAAATCTCTATAAAATACTGCAGACCTCAGTATTGTATTATATTCAGTTCTGGGAGTACACTTTAAGAATGGTGTCAAAGATGGTACAGAAGAGATTTACTAAAATTTTACCAGGAATTTTAAGTGGAATTTTATGTGGAAAGATTGGGGAAGGTGGGGTCATCTCTTTGGAGCAGATAAAGATAAGAAGAGATTTGAAAGAGATGTCGTGAATCTGAATGGTTTTAATAGAGTAAATATAGCGAAACTGTCAATCAGAGGATTGATAACTGGAGGACATAGATTTAAAGTATTTGCAGAAATACCGAGATACATGAAGGAACTTTTTTTAACAGTAAGTTGTGATCTGGAATGCACTGCCTGGAAGGGTGGAAGGAACAGATTCAACTGTAACTTTCAAAAGAAAGTTGGGGAAACACTTGATGGGGAAAGATCAAGGAGATAGAGAAAGATCAAGGGGATGGGATGAGTTCTGGAAAGGTGTAGAGGAGATTTACCACGATGTTGCCTGGGCCGGAAGAGTTTTAGTTTTGAAGAGAGATTTGATAGACTGGGGCTGTTTTCCTTGGAACAATGGAGACTAATGGGGGATGTGAATGAGATGTATAAAATTATGATAGCGTAGACAGGATGAAACTTTTCCTCTTGATGGAGGGATCAATGAATGGGGGGGCATAGATTTAAGATAAGGGAATTAGAGGAGATGTGAGAAGAAATCTTTTCATCCAAAGGGTGGTGGGAAGCTGGAACTCACTGCCTAAAAGGGTAGTGGAGGCAGAAGTATTTAGATGTGCACTTGAGATGCCAAGGCATACAAGTCTATGGGTCAAGTGCTGGAAAATGGGGATAGAATAGTTGGGTGGTTTGTCTTTGACCGATGCAGATGCAATGGGCTGAAGGGCCTTTTTTGTGCTGCAGACCTCTATGACTCTATAATTCGATAGCTCGACCAAAGCATGGGCATGATGGTATAAATGACCTCTTTACGCTTTGTATCATTCCACGATTCCAAGAAAAGGTGATTTAAGTCATACAATATTTTTCTTTAGCATTTCATCTTCTAAACCAAATGTTTATTTAATTTCAAACCGACAACAAACAAACATAAATTATTTCATATTGTTTTATTTATTCAAAGCCATTTCAGGCTGCTCAAATGTGCAGAAAAATAATTGTGTTGCATTTTGCAGGGAAGGAAATGAGTGAGTGATTTAATGTGAGAAAACATCTTTGGTAGTCAAAGTGTCAACACAAATTGACGACGTAAAATCAGAGAGAAAGAAAATATAAGCATCTGGTGTCTTTCTGTGAGCTACCTCCACAAAACATTAATACCAACCCATGCTTAGAGATGCAAGAGCGCCATCTTCTGGTCAAACGCAATCTTAAGAAAATCTTGTATTCAACTTCACACAATGCTGGGATCTCCAGCAAAATCCACAGGGAAATGGCCAAAAGCAGCCATTTCTTCAGACATCCACTGAAGATACAATGGGAGGTTGGGAGAACCCTGTAGGAAATTCTCCATCAAGCTACTTCCAAATGCTGTTGATCACCTGTACTCATTGTACTGATCTCTGGCTCATTGTCAACTTTTGCTCGATAATGCTACTGTGAAGCATCTTGAGATATTTTACAATATTAAAGATGCTACAAGAATGCAAGTTGTTGTTGTTGATGACACTGGCCATTTAGCCCAACTTAAAACATCTATCTGGTTGTTTCTTTCCAAGGTTTGTGCCTTCGGCACTCTGCTGAAGTACATTTCAAGTGCTGATCACACTCTACGTGTCGAGGAAACTCCTTGGGCCATATCTTGCAGGTTCCCAGTGTCACATTTGGGGAGTACCCCAATGATGCACTGGGGAATCCCTCTTGGATGTTCCTACAAAAGGGTTTACTTGGCAATCGTCCAAATGGGCTAACTTCTCCTGGACATGCACTGGGTTGGGAACCATCCATTCTGCCAGTTTTACCCCGATAGTTACTGAAAGAGTTAGAAGGAAAAAAAAGCACTTCTAACTCCAGAGTAACTATTTTAAAGTTAAAGTTTATTTATTAGTCACAAGTAAGCCTTACATTAACACTGCAATTAAGTTACTGTGAAATTCCCCGAGTCGCCATGCTCCGGCACCTGTTCAGGTCAATGCACCTAACCAGCACGTCTTCCAGACTGTGGGAGGAAACCGGAGTACCTGGAGGAAACCCACACAGACACGAGGAGAACATGCAACCTCCACACAGACGGTGACCCAAGCCGGGAATCGAACCCAGGTCCCTGGTACTGTGAGGTAACAGTGCTAGCCACTGTGCCACCCATAAATACCCAGACTGTGGCCGCACAAGACACCCTGCACACTGATGACCCCCCGACACCCTCAGGAGAACCCCCGCCCCCCCAACACCCTTCAATTAAGCATGATGTGGAGATGCCGGCATTGGACTTAGATGGGCACAGTAACATTAGGTTAAAGTCCAACAGGTTTATTTGGAATCACGAGCTTTTGGAGCGCTGCTCCTTCATCAGGTGAGTGTTTAAGCACCCCACCCCTCACAGTATTCCCCACCAGCCCACTTGCACAGGATTCCCCACCTAACCCCCCAACGACCTGACCCCTCTGCCCGCCACTCACTAGGTCCAACCCCACACCAGCCTGACCACCACCCCGACCTGAAACCCACCCCACCCAATGCAAACAACACCCCTGATCCCCCCAACCTGAATAGCCACCCTCCAATCCAAGCCCAACCATCTCAAATGACACCCCCAGCACAAACGACAAAACTCAATCTTACCCGCACACCGCCAACCCTCCCAACCGCCTGACCCAGCTCCCCCATGTCTGATCTGATCATCAATGTCCAACCCGACCCTCCTCAAAGTCCAGACCCCATCCCACCCCCTCCCTGCCAATGTCTGAACTCCCCAACCCACATCCCATTCACTTACCTGAGAAACCTACCTTCTTCCTTTAAATGTGACCTTCAAACTCACCTGCTTTATGGCAGCTAGTGCTTCTTTGTTCCACTTCTTTTGCACTTGGCTGCAGGAGCCACTGACCTGCTTGGCTTCTCACCTGGCCTGAGTCAGGAAGGGCAGGTGAGGGATAAGCGCTTGAAATTCAAGCATGGTTAAGTCACCATGGAGTGGCAATCCACTGCTGATTACATGAATTACAGGCACTTGTACCTTTTTGAAGGTTTGAGCCCAATCCAGTAGTTTACTCCCAAGGTTTCATTTAGTTTCGGTTAACCTTTTCCACACCACTTTTGCATTTCAATGAGACCATCTTCCATCTTCTTCAGGCTGTTGATTCCAAGTTTCTCTGCATCTTCTCCAGCATTTAATGTCTTTCTTGATTCCTGGAAACGAGGATTAAGGTATGGACTAGACAGAGCACTGAACAGTTTCAGCGTGACTTCTTTTTGAGTTGTATTCTACTATTGTTGCTGTAAAGTTCAATCTGGTGCCTGCTTTGTTCGTTGCTGTTCTGGATAATTTGCCAGGGCATATAAAGACACAAACTCAATTTACAGAATAATGAATAATGATTGGAATGCGAGTCTTTACAGCTAATCAAGTCTTAAAGGTACAGACAATGTGAGTGGAGGGAGCATTAAGCACAGGTTAAAGAGATGTGTATTGTCTCCAGACAGGACAGCCAGTGAGATTTTGCAAGTTCAGGCAAGATGTGTGACATGAACCCAAGATCCCGGTTGACCTTATCCCTCACCTGCCCTTCCTAACTCAGGCCAGGTGAGACTGAAGAAGCCAAGCAGGTCAGTGGCTCCAGCAGCCAAGTGCAAAAGAAGTGGAACAAAGAAGCACAGGACCCCTTTTTACAGCACTAGCTGCCATAAAGCAGGTGAGTTTAAAGGTCACATTTAAAGGAAGAAGCCAGGTTCTGCACACATGACGACACCCTCAACCGGGATCTTGGGTTCATGTCACACTAACTGTAACCCCCATAACTTGCCTGGACTTGCAAAATCTCACTGGCTGTCCTGTCTGGAGACAATACATATCTCTTTAACCTGTACTTAATGCTCCCCCCACTCACATTGTCTGTATCTTTAAGACTTGATTAGTTGTAAAGACTCGCATTCCAATCATTATTCATTATTCTGTAAATTGAGTTTGTGTCTTTATATGCACTGTTTGCTGTTTATGAGCAGATCTCCCACTCACCTGATGAAGGAGTAGCTCTCCGAAAGCTAGTGGCGTTTGCTACCAAATAAACCTGTTGGACTTAAACCTGGTGTTGTTAGACTCCTTACTGTGTTTACCCCAGTCCAACGCCGGCATCTCCACATCCTGGATAATTTGGACATGTTTGAATGCTGAGCATATGAAGCCTCTTGATGAAATATATACCTATGCTTATTTATTCTTTTCACATGCAATACTTGTCAACTTTGAGTTTAACCTGCTCTTGTTCAGACAGTCACTTATTTTGTTCAGGTAATTCTATCGTGCTATCTCCTTCAATTCCACTCTGTCTCTTAGTTTGGTATCATCCGTTAAACTTAACCAATTTGCATTGCTTTTCAGAACCCAAGTCCTTGATATAAATCTGAAATAGAAGTGGTCCCAATGTTTAGTAAAGTTTATTTATTAGTGTCACAAGTCGGCTTACGTTAACACTGCAATGAAGTTACTGTGAAAGTCCCCTAGTCGCCACACTCCAGCGCCGCTTCAAGTACACTAAGGGAAAGTTTAGCATGGCCAATGCACCTAACCAGCACATCTTTTGGACTGTGCGAGGAAACCGGAGCATCCAGAGGAAACCCATACAGACACGGGGAGAACATGCAGACTCCGCACAGACAGTGACCCAAGCCAGGAATCAATGGTGTTTGAGGCAGCAGTGCTAACCACTGTGCCACCGTGCCACCCTCTCGTATCCTAGCATCCTCTAACTAATATCCTTTTCCTTCTACCTTTCATCCAAATTCAAATCTGTAAGCAAGATTTGTGTTGAATTCCCAGTTTTGAGCATAATTACTTATCTATCTTATGGAGCTTTGCCAAATGCCTATTGCAGATTTTAGCACATCATGCTATTGGGTTTGCCACAGTCAACCTGCTTTGTCATTTTCTCAAAGAAATCAGATTGGTCAGTTTGGATCTTCCCTATTTCAAGCCAACTACCCTTGATAATCAGTTCACCTATTTTACATGGGATTGAAGTTAGGCTGATGGGGCTGTACCGGCTGTGCTTATTTTGTCTGCAGCGAGTGGAACTTGGTGGTCACATTTGGAATACTGCGTCCAGTTCTGGTCGCCGCACTACCAGAAGGACGTGGAGGCGTTAGAGAGAGTGCAGAGAAGGTTTACCAGGATGTTGCCTGGTATGGAGGGTCTTAGCTATGAGGAGAGATTGGGTAAACTGGGGTTGTTCTCCCTGGAAAGACGGAGAATGAGGGGAGATCTAATAGAGGTGTACAAAATTATGAAGGGGATAGATAGGGTGAACAGTGGGAAGCTTTTTCCCAGGTCGGAGGTGACGATCACGAGGGGTCACGGGCTCAAGGTGAGAGGGGCGAAGTATAACTCAGATATCAGAGGGATGTTTTTTACACAGAGGGTGGTGGGGGCCTGGAATGCGCTGCCAAGTAGGGTGGTGGAGGCAGGCACACTGACATCGTTTAAGACTTACCTGGATAGTCACATGAGCAGCCTGGGAATGGAGGGATACAAACGATTGGTCTAGTTGGACCAAGGAGCGGCACAGGCTTGGAGGGCTGAAGGGCCTGTTTCCTGTGCTGTACTGTTCTTTGTTCTTGTTCTTTGTCTTGGGAGTGGTGGAAGCGATAACAGTCAGTAACTTCAAAAGGAAATCAGATGACATCAGAAGGAAATAAACCTGCTGAGCTATAGGGTTCAAGCAGGTGAGTGGGACTGACTGGATTTCTCCCTGGAAGAGCCATCATAGATATGATGGGCCAAATGGTCTCTTTCTGTGCTCTAAATGACTCTGTGACACCTCTGTTGCTGTTCTCTTGAAAGAGTATGATACTGTTTTATTTTAGTTCCATCAACTTTTTCTTTAGGCTTCTCAGTCTTTCTGATCATGCTTTTAACTTGTTTGGTATGATCCTTTATTCATCCTAGTAACCTCCTTCACCTTACTTCCTGCAAGATTTATGGAGCTTATTTTTCCTCTTTATTTCACCTTTAATTAGGTTGTTAATCTATTTGAGGTTCTGCTTAGTTGCAGTTTGTTGATTTTCAATATGTAGTTGTCTCCACCAACTCCCGCCTGAATCTGATTTGATTTGATTTATTATTGTCACATGCATTAGTATATAGTGAGAAGTATTGTTTCTTGCACACAAAGCATACCGTACATAGAGAAGGAAATGAGAGAGTGCAGAATGTAGTGTTACAGTCATAGCTAGGGTGTAGAGAAAGGTCAGCTTAATACGAGGTAGGTCCATTCAAAAGTCTGATGGCAGGAGGGAAGAAGCTGTTCTTGAGTTTCTTGGCACGTGATCTGACTTTTATATATTTTTTCCGATGGAAGAAGGTGAAAGAGAGTATGTCCAGGGTGTGCGGGTCCTTGATTATGCTGGCTGCTTTTCCGAGGCAGCGGGAAGTGTAGACAGTGTCAATGGATGGGAGACTGGTTTGAGTGATGGACTGGGCTTCATTCACGACTTTTGTAGTTTCTTGCGGTCTTGGACAGAGCAGGAACCATACCAAGCTGTGATAAAACCAGAAAGAATGCTTTTTATGGTGCATCTGTAGAAGTTGGTGAAAGTTGTAGCAGACATGCCAAATTTCCTTAGTTTCCTGAGAAAGTAGAGGCGTTGGTGGGCTTTCTTAACTATAGTGTTGGCATGGAGGGACCAGGGCAGGTTGTTGGTGGTTTGGATCTTCTAAGCAGTGGCAATGATGAAAGACGAGAGATCTATAAAGGGATTGTTGAATTGCAATTCTACTTCAAAATTTAGAACCCTCATTTCCATCTCTTCAATGTCCTGCATCTATCCAGTTTAGGTCCTAAAGATCACTGCGGAAATTCTCAGCCACAACTTTGTTGACTTCTGTGAACTCTTTGAAAAGTAAATAAAGTAAAGATTATTTATTAGTCACAAATAGTCTTACATTAACACTGCAATGAAGTTACTGTGAAAATCCCCCTAATTGCCACACTCTGGCACCTGTTTGGGTACACTGAGGGAGAATTTGGCATGCCCAATTCATCTAACCTGCACATCTTTTGACTGTGGGAGGAAACCAGAGAACCCGGAGGAAACCCACACAGACACAGGGAGAATGTGCAAACTCCACACAGGCAGTGATCCAAGCCGAGAATTGAACCAAGCCAGGAATTGAACCCAGGTCCCTGGCGCTGTGAGGCAGCAGTGCTAACCAATGTGCCACCGTACCACCCCACTGGTCTCCTGTGTTCCACACTACATACACACTGACAGACTCAAATCTCTGCTGCCCACATCACTCCTTGCTGTCAATGCTGTACTAAATCCTGCTACCATGTCAGCAATATTCTCACCACATCTCCAACAAATTAAGTTCAAAATCTTATCCTGATTTACCAACTCTTTCATGGTTTTACCTACAAACAATTGTCTGGCTCTGAGCCAATGTTATTATGGCCGCTTGAGGAGGGGTAAAAATGATTCCATTGGTTTACCACTCAAAGTCTGACCGTAACATGGTTTTGTGTGAGTCTTGAAGGATGAAAGCATTTACCTACTGTCTGTGCTTAACTATTTATGTGCTGATTGCAAAGGAACTAGTCTGGCACGGTGGCACAGTGGTTAGCACTACTGCCTCACAGTGCCAGGGAACCGGGTTCAATTGCGGCCTTGGGTGATTGGTTGTGTGGAGTTTGTACATTCTAATCGTGTCTGCGTGGGTTTCCTCCGGGTGCTCTGGTTTCTTCCCACACTTCAAAGATGTGCGGGTTAGTTGATTGGCAATGATAAGTTGCCCCTTAGTGTCAGGTAAATAGGAGGGTAAATATGTGGGGTTACAGGGATTGGACCTGGATGGGATTGTTGTCACATACACACACACGCACACGCACACACACACATTCTGAACCCAAATTAGGGTTCCCAGTTTAAGGAAAAAACAAAATTAAAAGTTGACTGTTTATATGTCCTTGGCTCCAGCAAAGTTTCTCCAGGGTGGTCTTGAGATTTTCGGAGCTGAAGCCCATGTAAAACTGCAATTGACAGAGCCAATTTGTTTAAAAGATATAATCTGTCTTTTCCAGAAGTTGATGGTTTTTGCACCTGAGATTCCTGTCAATGAAAAATTCTCTATTTCTGTCCTGGATTTTAAACTGGAATAGAGATAGGGTCTTAACATGAGGAAGAATATCAATGCCTAACTGGCATGTCTTTCCAGACTATCACTTTAGCAGCTTGCATGCTATATTAAAACAGATTTAGAAAATGTTTTCCCAGTCATATCACTTCTCTTCCTATAATGATTCCAAACGCATTTGCCTAACTGATATCTGAACCCACTGTGTCTTTTTTCCATGGCTAAGGCAATTACATTCTGTACTGTCCCAGCCATTAATTCCTGAATATCTATCATACTTCTTGGTGATATAGGAAGAACCGTTTTCCATGTACCTATTGAGTTAATAGATTTTCCGTCTCCGTTTGAGAGGTAACCTGACAGAAATGCAAATCTGAGGTCCAGTGGAATTTTCAATAAATACTTTTGAAGTAGGTCTTGAATTAGCAGGTGTGAAATCCCATTGGAGGATGTCATGGCGTGCCTGAACTGTAATTCATTTCGGAACTTTCCTGAAACATGCAATACCAGACGTCAGGTGACTTGCAGCAACCACCTTAAGTCAGTGTCTTTTTTTGCTTTTAAAAAGTCCTTTTTAAACAGTTCAATATATGTTTGATCAGACAGTGAAATTATAGATTGATATCACTCATGTATAAGTCACATTATTGTGACAATGTGTACCCTCAATTCTTCTGACTTCAGGTTCCTTTGCATCCCACCACTTTTCAGTGGCAAAACATTTACCCATCGGGGCCCAACATTTCTGGAATTTGGACCTTGTCTTCTGTCATCTTCCTGAATTCTATTCCAATTAATTCTTGCCATTCCTTTTCACTTCTAAGAATCACCTTGGTGTGCTTTTTTTAATATTAAGGTTGCTGTATAAGTTAATGCTGTTGTGTATGAAATTTATAGCGACAGGCTTTGTTCCTATGTTTAATCCCATCCTCTGAAACCTTGATAGGATTACAATTCAGTAATCACTTTCAGATATTCATTAATCTCTATATAGTATCTCCACGTGTGGTTTATTTCCCTCTTGGTTTTAGATCTTTATTTTATGGTCAACAGGTTGAACACATGTAATGCTGTGAGATTTGGACTAACCTCACTCTGATGTTGGCTGTTATAGTGAAACTCCAGTCTTTTGCTGATTTTCTCTCCTTCCCATTAGAAAGCCATTTTACAAATTTAATGCAAACTCCCTGCCCACATTTCAACGCTTCTATTGAAGAATGGGAAAGTATTTGGGGAAGAAATTATGAACGAGATTCACCTGTTTGCATTCTGAGTGCTCTTGCCTGTGGGAAAACCAGTGTGTTTCCTGTTTATGTCAGTAGTGCCTGTGAAGTGGGATTCACCCACCTGGTCGATGCAAATTTATACGTTGTGGAAAACACAACAGCCAGACCAGTTTTTCAGAGATCAGGTCGCCCTTTAAAAAGCATTCATACATCGGCCCCCTTCTCCCCCAGAATGGAAAAGGTGACCCCCTCCACTGACCAAGGGACTACCCCAATCCCTCAGCACAGAGGGGAACACTTCCCCCCCCCACCACCGAGAGAATGATTACCCCCCTCCCCCCCCCCCCCCCACACCACACATGCATGAGGGTGACTTGACCACCCCCACCAGACAAAGACTCAATATACGGTCCCTCAGGCCCCGCTCCCGTCAGGACCACCCCCAGCTACCCCCCAAGCTCCACCCTCCTACCACCCCCAGGTCCCACCACTTCATGGTGCCAACCTTACACTGCTCCCTGGCAGTGACACCCTGATCTGGTGCATTGGCCTCCAGGAGTAGCAAGGAGGTAAGTAGTCTGCCCAGGTGCCCCACTGCTGCTGCCATGCTTCAGAGAGAGGGTTCCCCAAAGTTCCTGGGGGGACTCAGACTGGGGGTAATGGGTTGACCTTGGGAGCGTCCCTGAGATGGGGGTCTTGTTGGACTGCCCCTTTTAGCCTTTGGAAACCTGAAGATCACTCTTGGCATGATGATTTCAGGCAGCTCTCTGATCAAAATCTTCTTTCTTGCCTGTGCACTGTGAAAACTTTAAAGTGGCCTGCTCAATTGGACACCTGGAAGGCTTCTAAAGATGGGAGAGGACCAGGACCATGCCTGCGGAGATGGTGAGGTCAGTGCTGCACACCCAAGTGAGGACCCTGCACCGGTTCATCCTCCAGACAGTGAGACTGTGAGTGCAATGTAATACTTTGTATTTCGATGCACACACCAATTATCTCTACTCACTTTCACAGGCACCTACACAAAGCGCCCTCAGAACATGGAGAACAAGCCCCTCATTTCCAGCTCCCTTGATACTTTAGATGAGGATCCTGAGGACGCAGCAATTGAGGACCTGTCATTCACTCATCCACATCCTTCACCAATGCAGAAAACACACCTCAGTGGTTCCTGGACTTAGAGCAGGCTCGGAGTCACAATCTGGTGAGCACAGCATAGATTCTGGCAGAGTCAGGGACATCAAAGTTCCCAAGTACTTGGAGGACTGCTGGACGCCAGGATTCTGATAACGAGCCTCCGGACTTGGTCTTAATGCCGACATTGGAGCTGCCGGAAAAGACAATGGAATATTCGGCAGGGTTGTCCAATACATTCCACAGATGTACGATGGAGGAGTCCCTTTGTGTTCAGTCTGAGGTCGTAGTGGCAGCATGCCAGGGCACTGAGGTCAACACTGGTAGGGTGGCTGCCGCCATGGAAACCTTCATCCAGTATTTAGGTCATGCACTGTGCCAGAAGTTGTAGGCATTGGTGGAATCTATCAGTAGCTACGTGAGAGGGTCCAGGGAACCACAATCTCACTCCAGGTGTCTCTTCTCCCCATGAAGTCATCCGGGGGGCCTCGGGCACACATTGGGATGAGGACCAGCAGCCGGACTCACTGGGCCGTCTGCCCAAGTTACTCTGGGAATGTCCAGCCGATTACAATTCCCTCTGCTTGTCACCCAGCACCTCCAGCTTCGCCGACCGAGAAGGGTACGCCTGACCCACAGCAGGAAACCCAAAGCTGGCTGGGATCTCCACGTCTCGGCTCCCTAAAGGATGCCTGTCAAGGTCCTCACAGACACCAGGATGTTGAAGGTGGCAGGCTGCCTCCAACTCCACTGCAGATATCGGAGAAACACAAAATCATTGTGGCAGGGTTTGGGGGATCAGGAAATAGTAGGAGCACAACAAAGGCAAGTGTATTCACCACATGTATATATTTTCCAATGTAAATACAATTTCACCCAATCCGCATTTCCTCTTGTGTATGCCACCTCTGAATGCTGAGTTGTGTTTTGGTCTATCAGGGGTTACACTATGTTCTCTCCCCACACTTATCACAGATTTTGCATTGTTTTGCCTCTGATCCATATTATGTGAAGCCATCTCATTAGTGTGTGTGTGTGTCCCTTCTCCGTTCTTCTCTGACATCAGTGATGTGTCGCCCTCTATGTAAAAAATGCTTTGAGAGGCATCTTGTTGACAAGTGTCCATTCTTGGCTGTGTAAAATAGAGGCACATGTAACCTCCCAACTCGTCTCCAATGTGGAAAGGTGAAAGTGCAGTGTCCAAGGAAAGGTGTGGATCTGCATGGAGAAGGATAAGTTCTTCTTTATCTCCGTGCACTGTCTGTCATCGCTGAGAGTCTGCAATCTGAAAGGCTATACTCAGTGGTCGAGCACACTCCTGTCTGCCATGCAATGATACAAGCAGCATTAATGCAACCTCTCTGTTGGACCATTGAAATAAAACGGTCCCCAAAGGTTCTTTTTCTGTCACTGATTAGTGAGTGATTGTGGCTTGAAGGACTTGCTTACAACCAATGTAATATTGGCCAAGGCTACGAATGCTCTCAGTGTCATAGTACCCTTCCTCTCCCCAAACCACCCTTCCCCACCCCCACTCCCCACTCCTCCTGACTTTCCCCATTGCAGTAGACCTGCTGCTATGAGATAGATTTGACCAGCCGCTTAATTGCTCTATGAGTGTGTGGGATTCTTTTCGGGGGCCTGGGATTCCCATCTCCAAACATGGCAGCTATGAAGTTCTAAGGTGTTTTATTCCAGAAGTCTTCTCCTGATAGTCCAGGTGTGCTCTCCAGATGTTTTTGGAGTCATTATCGCAGAGGGGAATAATTGTGGTAAGAATTACCACACAGAGATCAATAATTGGAACTAATAGTAATTAATCTCACATAAATGCGCTTTTACATTGACGGCTCATTATTGTCTCTTTCTAACAGTGATGCTCCTAACATGTGCATTCCTCCTCATTAGTAATACAGATTTCAGATGGATGCTTATTTGACTTGTCTCCATCTGTTGTGAGGCACTCCTCCCAGAAGCCCTAACAATCCTCCCAGAAGCCCTACAATCATCCCAGAAGCCCTACCAATCCTCCCAGAGGCCCTAACAATTCTCCCAGGAGCCCTAACAATCCTCCCCAGCAGCCTTGTTTTCAGTTTCATTCTTCAGTGTGCCATTGCTTTAATTTGCAACATGGTGGTCCTCAGGTTTTATTACCAGACCTGTGAGTTTGACCCACACCTCTGCCCTCACACTTCCCTTTCATCCCAGAACCATAATAGGGCCGATCTTGTCCTCACTTTTCACCCCACCTATATTCACATTCAAAGAATCATCCTCCACCAACTCAAGCATGATGCTGCCACAGGACACATCTTGCCCTTACCTTCCCATCAGCATTCAGCAGGGACTGCACCCTCCATGACACCTGGTCCACTCCTCCATCACGTGCAACTCCTCATCCCCTTCCCTCAGCACCTTCCCTTGCAATTGCAGAAGGTGCAACATCTGCCCTTTTACCTCATTCCCCCTCACCATCCAAGACCCAAACCTCCTTTACTTGCACCTCCTTCAATTTGGTTGACTATTTGCTGCTCCCAATGCAGTCTCCTCTACACTGGGGAGACTAAACGCAGACTAGATGATCGCTTTGCGGAACACCCTCACTCAGTCTGCAAGCATGACCCCAACCTTCCAGTTACTTGCCATTTTCACTCAGCGTCTTGCTCTCATGCCCACATGTCCGTCCTTGGCCAGCACAAGCATCTCATCTTCCGGCTGGGAATGTTGCAACCTTAGAGACTCAATGTTGAGTTTGGCAACTTTAGATTTTAAACCCCCCTTTTTTAAAATACATGTATTGCCTCAAAGCAAACCCTGCCCCTCCTCCCTCCCACCAAGCTATGTCTTTTGTTCTTAAAGTTGTACTTTCTGTTGCCGTTTCTATAGTTCTAACATATTACCCCTCCCTTCACTTCTGATCAAGAGACTAAGGACTCAATAAGTTAACTCTGTTTCTCTCCTAAAAGATGCTGGCAGACCTGCTGAGTTTTTCTAGCACCCTGTGTTCTGGTGTCAGATTCCAGTAGAATCATAGAAATCATAGAATCCCTACAGTGCAGGAGGAGGCCATTCGGCCCATCAAGTCTGCACTAACAACAACAATCCCACCCAGGCCCCATATATTTATCCCTCTAACCTACACATCGGGGAACACTAAGGGGCAATTTAGCATGGCCAATCCACCTAACCCGCACATCTTTGGAGTGTGGGAGGAAACCGGAGCATCTGGAGGAAACTCACGCAGACACGGGGAAAACGTGCAAACTCCACACAGACAGTGACCCAAGCCGGGAATTGAACCTGGGTCCCTGGCGCTGTGAGGCAGCAGCACAAACCACTGGGCCACCGTGCCGCCCAGTATTGGAAGTATTTTGCTTATTTCAGCTCCACCCTTCCTGTGTGACTATGGACATCCCTCTCATCATCCTGGAGGAGTTTGGGTATTAATCTCAATCCTACCCCTGTAATTCTGATCCCATTGCGGTACCAACTGCAGTACAGATGTGGTGCTTAAAGGGTGGCACAGTAGATAGCATTGCTTCTTCACAGCGCCAGGGATCCAGGTTCAATTACTGCCTTGGGTGACTGCGTGAAATCTGCAGGCTCCCCTGGTTGGCTTTCCTCCAGATGCTCCGGTTTCCTCCCACAGTTCAAAGATGTGCTGGTTAGGTGGATTGGCCGTGCTAAATTGAACCTTATGTCCAAAGATATGTAGGTTAGGTGGATTAGCTATGGTAAATGTGCAGGGTTACGAGGATAGGGCGCAGGCGGGTCTGGATAAGGTGCTCCTCAAAGAGTTTGTGCTGATTTGTTGGGCTGAATGGCCACCTGGAGAGCATACAAAACTCCAATCACTTCATTGTTATTGTCGTTGATATCCCTGTGATACTGCCCTGAGTCATTTGAGATTGATGTTCCTATGCCCCATGTAGATCTTATCTCTTGCCACCTTGAGGCTTACTGCCCTGTGACATATAGGGATCCTCCCCATGAGACCATTGAGTATCCATCCCTACACTACCTGTTCCTGGTCTACAGGCTGAAGATGCCACCCCTGACTGTGACTGTGCTATCCTCAACAGAATGCAATGCCAGAAACCGCCCCTGGACCGCCATGTGAAAAGTGTTGGGTGACAATACCCTCCACATAACATACTAGACACTAGTGATAGTGGACTCACATGCCCTCTTTCCCACTCCCTGATTGGGCTGAGTACAGAGTTTTTTCATGCTCAACTCACTGTTTCAGCATTCCTGGCTTGCCATTCTGCCTGGGACTCTATTGGGACTACTGTCCTCAATCCTCTTTACTATCTGGCCATGAAATTTCTTTGCCCCCAGTCTTGCATTCCACCAGTCATGTGTTTGTGTTCAACATTCTCCAGTCTTCCCCCCACCTCCCAGTCAAGCCTTTTCCCTCCAGCCCCCTCCCTCGCCTTTGTCTTGTCTCCCTCCATCTCGCCAAACCTTTAACTCATAGCACATTAGAAGCCATCGCCACTCTCCCACTGGTCTGGTATATGGAGCCCTGCCTGAAATGGTTCTCAGAAATCCATGTGCTGAAGCCTGGCATGGAGTCTGCAGGGGCGTGAGCACAGCGTAATGTAAGGTAAGCAAACTTAGCTTGAAGTCATGAACCAAAGTGCAGTTCACCAGGTTCATGTTGCTTATAGCTGGTCATGATGCACATGGTCTAATTAGATGCCAACATGGCCTTTTGGTCAGGGCGTGATTCCAGCAAGCTGCCTTGATAATGAGCATTCAATATATTCTAATGTATCCAAATGGCCTTCTTGATATGGCTCAGTGGGATTCGCCATTGGAGGCTGGAGCAGACGATTGCAACTTGTTTTCCCACCCACGAGAAACTGGGCCGAATTTTCCCATCCCGCCCACTGCAGGGACCGTAGCGGGCGGGACCATGCAAAGGTACATTGACTGTGGGCAGGATTTTCCGACCTTGGAGTGAGCGCAACCAGAAAATCCCTGACTTTTTGACTTGCGCGATATTTTCCCCTTCCACCGACCAGTATGCCTGCCATGGGCAGGAGCGGAAAATCCCTACCCCTGAATATGAAACTGATGCTTTCATTGCTCAACTGTAAAAATACTGCAGTAGATTAAATAACCTTGGGGACCGAGTGGCACTAGCTTAACTTTCAGCTCTGGGAATTGGATTGAATCCAACTCAAACTAATGTAATTAACGGGCCCAATATTAAATGACACTGGGCTGCCCTGACTTAATTTTTTGTGGCCACAAAATAAAACAGCTCATAAGTTTGGATGAAATGAGTACTCCCAGACTGAAGCCAAGAACACATAAGTTACATGTTGCGAAATGGTGAGCAAGTTCTCTTTTACCATTTTCTTTTACCCTAGCCCCCAGTGTGATAGCTGCACTACAGAACTGATCAAATGAAAATAAGGTGAAGGTTTGTTGTCAGGGATGCATAAAATTTGGAAAGGTTTAATTACCATTGCTGATACCTGGGTAGCACAGTGGTTAGCACTGCTGCCTCACAGCGCCAGGGACCCAGGTTCGATTCTAGCCTCAGGTCACTGTCTGCGTGGAGTCTGCACATTCTCCCCGTGTCTGCGTGGGTTTCCTCTGAGTGCTCTGGTTTCCTCCCACAGTCCAAAAGACGTGCTGGTTAGGTGCATTGGCCATGCTAAATTCTTCCTCAGTGTACCCGAACAGGTGCCGGAGTGTGGTGACTAGGGGATTTTCACTGTAACTTCATTTAGGTGTCAATGTAAACCTACTTGTGACTAGTAGATAAATACATTTTACCTACAATGATTACAAACAAATCATCAAAACCCAGAAGCAACATATCCTGTAGCACAGCAACAACTGAATAAAATCACTCATTGCACTGTATCAGCAGATTACTCAAAGCAATTTGAAAGCCTCAATGTCATTTCAGTGCAAATGCTCCATACCTTAACAAGTATAACCTTTCTGCATTATGCAAATTGTGATTAAACAACAGCATTGCAAAATAATATGGGAACTAAAGTTGGATTCAAACTTGCACGCTTAACTTCTTTTGGCCTCCAGCAGGAGTGCTGTGTGGCTGTGCAAATTACAGATCAATAGCTGAGTGTAAGCTGAGACTCCATTCCAGCAAGTTTCCCACATCACTTTAGAAATACAGAGCAAAATCTGTCCTGGGAGGGAGCAATACGGGGCACCTGACAATCAACTAAATTATGGGAGGATCCTGTAAAAAGCTGGATGATCGGTCACCCTGTGCAGTTGCATTGACAGCACAACTGTCAGCGCACCCTGTCATTACTATGTAAAACTGACAACAATTTCTGATGTGTGCCCATTGCCAAATTAAATGAGTAAATCATGAAGTTCCTGTCGGTCTTGCTTCTCTTGCAGTCTTGTTGTGTTGTAGCAATCTCCGCAGATGCAAACAGTGATTTAACATCATTGAATCTCACTGGAAAATCCAATTAAAACGTTAAGCCTTGTTGAATGAGGTGTAACTGTGGGTGCGATCTTATGAAAACAATTCGAACGGCCAAGTGAGTGAGAAAACAGGATTGTTTCAGACCTGTTTTGTGGGCGAGTTGCAATCTTATGACACTTCGTGCAAAAAAAGTGCCAGGATGAGATTCTCGCCAGCAATGTGGGGAGTGGAGCTTGAGCTTGTTGGTGAAGCTAGCTGCTGAGTTCTAGGGGCACCATTGTACAGGCACCCTGATCTCCCCGTGTACAGGGAGATCTCTTGCCGTCCCCGTCCACCTACTCTGTGGACATTGGGAGCCCCCCCCCCCCCCCCCCCCCACAGACATCAGGACCCCCACACTGTTCGCCTCCTGTGCTGATCTATAGCCCCCACCCGCCTCACGGACATCAGACCCCCTCCCGCCGATTGCCCTACCCTAGAGTTCCTTCCACCCCATGCCGAATGTCACCTCTTCTGCAGAGTTCCCTCCCCGCCACACGAATCACCCCTCCAGCAGAGATCCCCCCTTCCCTCCCTCCAACCCCTTCTGCAGAGTTCACTTCCCCCCCCCACACTGATCGTCTTCCCAGCAGAATTCCCCCCTTCCCTGCCACCCTTGCAGAGTTCCCCCCTTCCCGCCCCTCCCTGTCATAGCTCCACCCCACAACTCCTACTCAGGCCCCAACTCCTTGGCACTTGTTATTTCTCTCCTGTATTCAATGGTAAACCTTCATTCTGGAAGGTGGTTGAGTTGCTTGGTCCCAATTAGAAAAGTTTTGCCTCACAAGTTTTCAGGAACTGTATTAATAATTGTTTGTGGTCACTGAACTTCTCATGTTACGGGTCCTGACTTTAATGAATTGTGTTTGTAAATAAAGCTATGGCTGTTTTAGATGCTGGCATGCTTTTTAAAAAAGTTTTTGTGATATTGCAGATAAATAGTAATTTTAACAATTTTGCCTAAATCGAGCTGCGTTTTGGGATCCAATTTCCTTTCTTATTTTAAAAGCATTCTGAGCTTAAAAATAAAATCTGCAAAGGAATTGTGTTTTGTAGAATATAGTGGGCAGAATTTTGTGTCTGACATTGGATACATTGAGCTTCACTGTGGGGACTGATGCAATGGGAATCCCTAACTCTTTAATCTGTATATTTTCTCAGGCAGATCAGGGTTACGCTGAGGAGCAGAAATCTGGGGAGACCGAGGGCTAACTGTCTAATATGAAGTGAAGAAAGGTCAGACGTCACATCATTCCTCTGCACCTTCCACCAGTGCAGGAGCTCCCAGATCACTGCGTATACAATTTTTCTCTCACTTGTTTCTTTTGGTCAAGTGCCAATGTCCGAAAGATACCCTGGCTGGATGCCCTTGCAATGTTGGCACTCGTTCTCACCTTCAGCCTTCAGCTTCTGGTTCTCGTGCTACTGCACCCTCCCTGCCACGGCACGAGGCTCCCTCGATGGCTACAGAAGGGAAGCAGCTCTGAGCTCCTACTTACTTCCCATCACCTTCTACTCGATGAGGCTCTGTAGCCCAGTGGTGTCCGTGGGGTTTTAAGTTGCAGCATACTGCGTCATCCTGTCGGTTTATTTCTTATGCTTTTAGAGTGCTTGCACAGAAACACTTAATATAATATCCCAATAATTTGATGTCATCTTGACCCTGATTTCAACACTTTGTGATCTGACTGAACCTGTTACCTCAGCTAAGAAATTTGACAGCCAGAATGGGATAAACATCACTATTCATGAACGATGTGTCTGTAGAGGAAGAAGATTCCAATAACTTTTGCATCGCATACGGTCACCCAGAGTCTCAATTATAAATGTTGCTCTTATCCACTGAATTGATTTCAATTCTTGAGTATCCATTGCCATGGACACATGTGGTGTTTCCAAAGTCAGGCATTTTTGTTGTTCACCCACTTGAAGACAGCGCCAGCCTTTGTGGATAATAGAAATCTCCCATCACCACTGGCTTCTCTTCATTGATTATTTTCACAATGTGATTGCAAGAGCTATCGATCCATTTTCTTCTCTCGGTTCAGTGGTCTATTACACAGAATTGGAAACAGTCTGGTATTTCTTACATTATTTGCTTCAATATCATCTCACTCAGCATTTTTATTTATTTACTGGCAAGCATGGTCATCTCACATCCTTTTGAAGCAGGGTATAGGTGATATTCATTCCCATGCTCAAATCCGACCATGTGAGATCCATCAGATCCTTGAAGGTGGCAGAGGTAATGTTTCACCATTTCTTTGTTAGTCTGTTTGTAAATAACATATCATAAAAACTGATGGCTGGATCTCAATGAAACTTGGTATACAGATATAGTATGGCCAAAGGAAAAATTGATTAATTTTTAGTGACGTTATGGATCTGGATCCTGATCCTGGAATTTTTTAATAGGATCCATTAATTAACATTCAGTGATAGAGCACACTGACTTTTTATTTTATAATGTTGAGGGTTGTTTGATTTAAATTGGTTGTTGATTGTTTTCGGAATGATGCAGATTGGCTCAGCTCCTGTGGTGTAATTTGTTACAGCTGTCAAAAGGTGAGCAGAGTTTTTTAAAGCAGGTTGTTGGACATGGATTGGCCTGAACCCTCCCCTGTGAGATGGAAAAAGATTTATTTCTTCTGCTTTGTAGTTAACATGCATCAACCAGACAAGGAAACACTGGCTAATTGTAATAACATTGAGTTAACGGATGGTGGCAGAGGTATGCACTCCACTGAGTGTCCTTTTCATTTGTTCCTAAAGGAACTTGTTCTTAAGTTTGGTGCAACTTTGCACCTTGATTCCATCAGTTTGTGGTTGACCCAACTGAATAAGTGAACCACATTTTACATTGTTTAAAATAACACCTTCTGTGTTTGGACTCACACTGCTATCTAAGAGAATGTATATTTTGTCTACAGCTTGGTTAGTTAAACAAAAACCCTGAGGAGGACACATTCATTTGCAGCTTTGGAGACTTTAATCAATTCACTGAGATCCCGGACCTCAACCTGTGTAGCCCAGGCAACTGCTACACAAAAGAGCAGTGCTGGATTTAGACTTGGTGAGGCCCTAAGCTATATAAAGCTTGGAGGCCCCTTGTTAAAAAGTTACACTAAAAGGTCTCACAAAGATGCATACCAAAACAGGACCTTGGGTCGCCACAAAAAAATTGAAAACATAATTATGCCTTTTAATTATGTAATAGCAAGGTATTTAAAGTGAAAAATACAAATTATTTTCAAATGAATGCATTTACTGATTACATATTTATCATTTGGCTGGCTTGATCTCTCTCATAGATTTTGGTAATTTTGGTAATTTTTTGAGTTGCTCTTCAAGCTGGTGCTTTCTGTAAAAATTGGCGAGAGTTGTGGCGGACATGCCAAATTCCCTTAGCCTCCTGTGAAAGTAGAGGCATTGGTAGGCTTTCTTAACTTAGCATTGGCGTGGAGGGACCAAGACAGATTGTTGGTGATCTGGACACCTAGAAACTTGAAGCCTGTATTTTTGGCTTGTGTGTGCTCCTTTTTAAAACCATGCCTTGGCAATAAAAGTCTGCTGTTTTTAATGATTGAAATTTGTTCAAGGCAACTAAAATTTGGCTGTATTGTAGTCACAGGTCAAGAATGAGAATACCACCATTGGATTTAATCTTTGGAGCAGAGAAGCACTTTCTTCAAAATGCAAGCAGTCTTGTCTGCCTGCAAGTAGGTCACAGGACTAGTTAATGCATTTCTTGTGTTTGGATAGAAAAGAAGTTTCTGGAAGTTTGCCAATCAGATGCCACTGCATTTATTTGTGTCAAGTCTGCAAGCATGGCACACCTGAAACAAAGACTTTATTTTGCCTGAATTGCTCAACCTTGAATTCCTATCACTTTTGAACTCTTTATCATCTTTCATATATACTGGTGTTGTTAATGCATAGAACTATCAAGAAAATGTTCACTAGACAAAAAAATTGCTATGTCCAATGATGGAGAGTCCATCAACAATATGAACATACCTGTTAATTTACAACCTCAATCAACTGAAGGGGTTAATCTTTAGATTATGGGCCTGAGTATATATAAAAAGTTGAGTAAGTGCTGCAAATTCATTTTACCAAGCTCCAGCGTAGAACTATTCAATGTTTTCTTTTATTTATTCATGGGATGTGGGCATTGATGGGCAGCCCAGCATTTGTTGCCCATTCCTGTTTACCCTTGATTTATCTTCCACTCAATCATTCAAACATACTAAAGGATTTCACAGGTTATGATACCAAAGGAAAGCTAGCATTGCAAGAGGGGGTGAAAGGTTATCAGGGATAAGCAGGAACGTGGGGTTCAAGTTACAACCAGATCAGCCATGATCTTACTAAATGGCAGAGCAAGCTTGAGGGGCTGAGTGGCCTACTCTGGCTCCTAATTTCGATGTTCACATGTTTCTCCATATTCTTTTTCATAGCTCAAGGAATTGACAACCAAATTTCCAGATAGCAGATGACCAAACACTTCACAGCACTAAAGTCAATCACCTGACACAAGCACCAGCACATTGATAACCAATATATCCAGACAGTGATATTCTTGGGACTACATTGAATGTAGTATAAAACATAAGTGAAAGGAATTATAGAAGGACAGAAACTGTTATCTATAGGGCCACAAATTGTTATTGCACAGGGCACATGATCTGTGAGCCTTCTCACTTCATGCAGTGATCTCAGAAATTGCAAGGCATCCTGCAAAGCACAACAGCTACAATGAAGAATCATAGAATCCCAACAGTGCAGAAGGAGGCCATTCAGCCCATTGAGCCTGTACAACAACAATCCCACCCAGGACTTATCCCCATAACTCCAGTATTTATCCTGCTAATCCCCCTGACACTGAGGGTAAATTTAGTATGGCCAATCAACCAAACCTGCTCATTTTTGGACTGTGGGAGGAAACCAGAGCACCCGGAGGAAGCACACACAGACATGGGGAGAATGTGCAAACTCCACACAGACAGTGACCCAGGCTGGAATTGAACCCGGGTCCCTGGCACAGTGAGGCAACAGTGTTAACTACTGTACCACCATGACGCCCCTTGCCACCGTGAGAAGGCAATTTGATGCATCTTTGCTGCAGCCTTTGACTGCTTCACAGAATTGCTGAAAAACCCTGGAATATCTGGGCAGGTCCATCCATGGCAGAACTACGACTTTAAAGCAGTCCTAAATGATTCTCTCAGCAATGTTCAGACTGAGACAATGGAAATCTTGGTCGTCAATGTGTTTTTTTAAAAATCTAGATTCGGCATAACAGAATCCTGTGGACAGAGAAAGAATGACTACAACAATGATTTAACAACAATAATGGCAATAGTAGCTTTAAAATGGCTGTTCTGACTGAGAGTGAAGCATGCTATGAATTTTGGTCAATTTATAGATTAAAACCAAATGCAGGCCGTAAAGAGGCTCTGGTCTGGGAGCTGTGACCTGAAGCTTCCTGTGTTGGTCAGATCAAGGGAGTTGTTTACATTAACTGAGGCAGCGTGGCTCTGATTTATGGCTGCTATGTATGGAGTATGCAGTTTGAACTAAGTGTAATGGTTTCGTTCCGAAGTAATTTCACTGGATGTTCGATCTATGTGACCAATTTCTGGTGCCACAATTGGCTGGATGACAGAATCTTCCGGAAACCAGTGGAGAATTGTGGATAAAAGACATGTGAGTCCTTTGTTTGGCAGCAATAACTTGAAGAGAACAACCATTGCAAGAAGCTTGTACCCTGAAGGATACTTCAGAGAGAAGAAGGTAGATTCTACATCAAGGATATTTCTTGGCCAAGGTTTTCCTAAACTCGATAGTATCTATTTTCAGTTAAATAGTTAAAATTGATGTCCAGTTGAAGTGCAGTTTAAGGATTAAATAGTTAAAGTTGGTGTTCAGTTAAAGTTAAAGTTCAGCAAAGAGTTAATGAATTGCAACTGTTTATGTTTGAGTTGGTACGAGAAGTGTTAAATAAAGAAATAATTGAATTACTGTCCTTGTTTGTCTCATTAAACTGGAAGGTGTTTAAATTGAAGCTTTATAACAATCCCATTTCTCACTGCTGCTTTGTGCTCTGCTCACACAAAGACCAGTGGTTCAGCTGAGGGAGTGCCTAGCAGTGAGGTATACTAAATGGCTGCATAATAACTTATAAAATCTAAAGATGTTAATTGAATATTATTGAAATAGTTCTCTCTGTTACTCCCTTATTGAGAAAGATTCGATAGCAGTCAACTGGGCTGCCAGAAACAGGACCTGTTATCTCTGCCAAGGACATGATTCAAGTACAGGCCCTGGTAAAAGACATTCCTAAGTCTGATCAAATGGGATCTCACATCTAAACCAAAGCATCTGAATAAAGGTTAAACAAGTGATAAGCCACAAGCTGACTTCATAGATTATGGATGGAAAAGAGTTTCTTGAGGTAGTCCAATACTGACTCCGACCTATCACTTTGGTTAGGTCAAGAAGACCAAAAACAGAAGGGAATGCAACCACCAGCTTCATCCACCTATTTGTCCAATATGGGACCTGTAAACAATTCTCACATGTCTTTTATTTTCTGCTAATTGAACCTATGTATCATAT
The DNA here is from genome assembly GCF_964213995.1 of Mustelus asterias. Taxonomy (NCBI): domain Eukaryota; kingdom Metazoa; phylum Chordata; class Chondrichthyes; order Carcharhiniformes; family Triakidae; genus Mustelus; species Mustelus asterias. Next base: position 86,705,747 of record NC_135807.1, on the reverse strand, counting down.
CTAAACCATTGTTCTTGATAAACTGCTTCAAAACCATCAATGATTTTGACCCTCCTTTTGGGTTATATTTGTGCTTTTGAATCAAATCTGACAAGGGCATGGCAGGAATAGAGGAGCTGCCTCTCAATGTGGCAATTCATCCTGTACAGATAACATAAGTTGCTCTGAAAACATGGCAGGACCATTGGAGTATTGGACATTATGCCGGCAGTTATAGGGCCTTTTCATGACTCAGTAAAAAGTGGAATGGGGTCACCTCCATATGGAGATGACACCGGCACCGACCAACAATGCTGAAACAAGTGGGAATGCTTTGAGAGGGCAGGGAAAGACAACGGCAGGAATTTTACCATTCCACCCACTCCAGGAATCGGAGCGGGTCAGGGGCGGACCATGGAAAGGTCTGTTGATCTCAGGCAGAAATTTATGGTTTCAGGATGAACGAGGCTGTAAAATTCTGTCCAATATGGCAATGCACTCTCCTTTTCTCCACCAGCCTGGGTATCCAGAAACATCCTTATAAAATAACTTTCACATTACTGAGCTTTCATACATCTCCTGTAACACACACCCATTGCCTTGCACAACTCCAGACGATTATCCTCCATCCTTTCATCCTCACATTCCAACATCACCCATTTTATCTCTCCCATCACAATCATCATGCATTCCTTAACTGACTGCCTTATTCTTGCACATATAAACCTTCCACCCATCAACCTGTTATTAAATATTTACTTTGAATTACACTCGGCACTTTTTCATGATTTATTTAGAAGCAGTACAGTAAAGCATGAAATAAACCACTCAGCAGGTTCAGTCTTCTTCATGTACTTGAGGTTTCCTGGTAAGGTACTTTTGGGTCACAGAGATTGGTGTCATCTGGTACGATGCATAGAAGAAATTCTGACTGAGGTTCTGTGCAGAAATTGATCCATCAATGAGGACATCCAGCAGGATTTGCTCTCGAATACTCTTGGGTGGCAAATAAGGACATGGCTTGGATAGCCTGACAGGTGAAAAGGACAACCAGGGAATGGAGCTTCTTCTGTCGGAGGCTGTTATGATTGGTAGCAATGTGGAACCTGGTGCCCTGGGGAATCCCGCTATCCTTTAGAAATCTCCGGATCTGTTCCTTTGCTGCCTAGGGTTGATGCTGAAGTGGATGAGTTTAGCTGTTCCACAAAAATTGTTCACCTGTTGGATGTATTCTCTGACAGCTTCCTGGCGAATGTTGTACAGATCACTGTGGCAGCCGTGAGAGTTGAAGGCTTTTGTCACATTAATTGGAAGAGACAACGTAGTTGTGACAGCGGAGAAATCTTCATGTTGCAGTTGGCAGAAAAAACTCAGTAAACTTGTTGGAGAGTTGCAGCCTATTTTTATGCATAGGTTTCCCACTAAAACAAATGTCACTTCAAGGAGGTGATTAGTATCAGTCATACAGTCGAAACTACCAAAAACATTTAATCCCTCATGGTTTGCCATGATGGAAACAATAACAGCTGGATGGATGTTAACACCTGTACAACAACAAAGCACCTTTGAACCATTTCGTTTTTAGGCCAGCCAGATCTTTGACAAATGTGGAAAATCATCACCATATTTGAGCGTATCTTAATCAAGCTACTGGGAAATCTGTAGTAAATTGTCAGGCTTCTGTTTATCCAAGGACATGGTTTTCTTCATGGATGGGTTTTCAATTCTGGGGTTGGAACCCTGACATTGTGATGACTTCTGGGTCCCAGCCTCACACTGCTAAGGTAACATACAGGAGTTGCAATTTAGATTTGCAAACTAATTAGCAACAGGCGACTTGGAAAGTAGATGGACTCAGGCAGCAGTGTCTGACCTGACTGTCTGCCCCTCTAATGCGGCTATATTCACAACCAGGTGTCCCTGGAGAGGGAGCATGCCATGTCCAGTGGCACCATCAAGGCCTTCCATGCTCATTGGGCACCGCAGGGACTGGAATGTATTATTGACCCTTTTAATCACCTTTTGATTTGATGTTTTAAGTTTCAATTGTGCTTTGTTTTTGTTTTGGGTGGTTCCCCGTTAAGGGGCTGCCCTTCTTGCTTTGTCCCTCAGTTTATTTAATTTAGTTTAATTTGTTCCAACTAAAAAGAGTGGCAGCAGTGAGGCTGATTTAAAGGGTGGACGGCAACCATTGTTGAGATTGCCTTTTGTCCAAATAATGAAAGGAGGAGTTAAGCAGAGGGCAATGGGTTTAGAGGGCCCTTGTGCCAGGGCAGTCTCCATTTTTCCCAAGCCTCACTAGAGGTGCTGCTGGAAACGGTGATTGAGTGCCAAAATATCCTGTTCCGTGCCAGTGAAGACAGAAAGTCTGCAAGACCAATCAACCATGAATACATGACTGGATGTGACACATGAGGTCAGCAGCAGAGGAGTGGCGAGTGTCAGAAATGCTTCACTAACCTTCTCAGGTCTGAAATGATGAATCCAAAGAAAACCCAGAAGATATTCCTCCTCGTCGGCATTCATCAGAAGAGTGGACATCCTGAGGGCATGTAGAGATGCGCTGACCAGGGGAGAGATGTGTGCTCAGCAGTTTTATCATAGAATCATATAATCCTACAGCGCAGAAGGAGGCCATTCGGCCCATTGAGTCTGCACTGACCACAATCCCACCCAGGCCCTTTCCCCATCGGCCCATATATTAACTCACGCTAGTCCCCCTGACAATAATGACCAAATTAGCATGAGCAATCCACCTAACCACACATCTTTGGACTGTGCGTGGAAATCAGAGCACCCGGAGGAAATCCACACAGACACAGGGAGAATGTGCAAACTCAACACAGACAGTAACCCTGGATTATATATTTTAAACATGAGTACTGTTGGATGGTAGACTGGTGTGCCAACTGCAGCAGTGTGTGTGAATGAGTGGTCAGGGAGAGAGGCTTTGTCTTAGCTGCATCATTCTTCACTTTGCTGATCAAATGGATATTGAATATCAGGGAGAATGAGAGGGCATGTTTGAATGGTGGTGCACATGTTCATGATGCTGCTGTACTTTGCTGCTGTGCCCTTGATGTGGCCGGACCTGTGTCAAGCCAAAAGCTGGCAACTGAGAAACAGGAAATTACCATAGACAGGGTGAAAACACTGCAACATCTTTAGGCTCAGGGGATGCCTGGCAATGTTCCCAGAGTAATGAGCTGTCAATGCATAAGGAGTCATCTCCTTATTTAAAGTTACAAAAGCATCAGTTGGTTGTTCTGACCTCTCATCACCATCTTCTCTCTGTCTCCCACAGAGTCAGCTGCAGAGGATCAGGAGTTCATGTTCCTGAGGAGTCAGAGGAGGAAGACTCCTTGGAGCCTGGTGCACCCTCCACCAGTACTGATACTCAGACTGTGGTGGGTCCTTGCGCATTATAGAATTGGTGGTGCAGGGTGAAGCTCGCATGATATCAGAGCTGGGGGATTAGGGGAAGGAGAGTTGGCTATGACCAGTCCCCTCAGAGGATGGAGGACAGGATCAGTCCAGATCAGCAGGGTGGATATGCAGAGGCTAGGCAAACAAGAAACAAGCTGTTTTATCTGGAGAATCAGGGTGAGATACCCACACATCAGAGTTACCTAAAGAATTGTGGAGTCATGGGATGAGAATGGAAGAGTCCATTCATCTTATGTGTTGCACATTGATTTAAGGTTCTGAGTGCATGAGTTCCTCTGTTGAGAGAGTGGCCAACCTCATCCTCCTCCATGGTCCCATTGACAGACGAGGCATCTGTGGAGTCACATTCAGTCACATCAATGTTGACGGTGCCTTTGGAAGTGAGCCCCTCTTCCCTTCAAACACCCAATGTCTCCACAACCAGCAACCAGGCCAACCACCATGGGCACCTCAAATCCAGACAAGCACGAGAGAACAGGCTACCTCTCCCTTATCCTCAGCACCTCGTCAGAGTGGCTATCAGTGAAGGCCACCAGATCAGTAATATAATTTAATTTGATTTGACTTATTGTCACTTGTACTGGGGTGCAGTGAAGAGTATTAGGTGGCAGTGGTTAGCACTGCTGCCTCACAGCGCCAGAGACCCGAGTTCGATTCCCAGCTTGGGTCACTGTCTGTGCAGAGTCTCACGTTCTCCCTGTGTCTGTGTGGGTTTCCTCCAGGTGCTCCGGTTTCCTCCCACAGTCCGAAAGACATGCTGGTTAGGTGCATTGACCATGCTAAATTCTCCCTCAGTGTACCCGAACAGGAGTGCGGTTACTCGGGAATTTTCACAGTAACTTCATTGCAGTGTTAATGTAAGCCTACTTGTGACACTAGTAATTACCTTTTATTGTTTCTTGCACACTATACAGGCAAAACATTCATGAAGTACATAGGGGAAAAGGAAAAGGATAGGGCGCAGAATATAATGTTGCAGCTACAGGTAGGATGAAGAGAAAGATCAGCATAATTTGTGGGTCATTTGGGTTTTATGGTGTAAAGCAGTGGTTCCCAACCTTTTGCTTTATGCAAGCCATGAGATCATCATCAAAAGTTATTGCGGACCACAACACATGCAAGCCTTTTCAAACTCCCTCTGCGACTGGATCCTGAACTTCCTAACTCATAGACCACAATCAGTAAGGATAGGCAACAACACCTCCTCCACAATCATCCTCAACACCGATGCCCCACATGGCTATGTTCTCAGCCCCCTACTATACTCCTTATACACCTCTGACTGTGTGACCAAATTCCCCTCTAATTCGATTTTCAAGCTTGCTGATGACATCACCATAGTGAGTCAGATCTCAAACAATGATGAGACAGAGTACAGGAATGAGATAGAGAATCTGGTGAACTGGTGCAGCAACAATAATCTCTCCCTCAATGTCAACAAAACGAAGGAGATTGTCAATGACTTCAGGAAGCATAATGGAGAACATGCGCCTGTCTACATCAATGGGGACGAAGTAGAAAGGGTCGAGAGCTTCAAGTTTTTAGGTGTCCAGATCGCTAACAACCTGTCCTGGTCCCCCCATGCCGACGCTATAGTTAAGAAAGCCCACCAACACCTCTACTTTCTCAGAAGACTAAGGAAATTTGGCATGTCAGCTGCAGCTCTCACCAACTTTTACAGATGCACCATAGAAAGCATTCTTTCTGGCTGTATCACAGCTTGGTATGGCTCCTGATCTGCCCAAGACCGCAAGGAACTACTAAAGGTTGTGAATGTAGCCCAATCCATTACGCAAACCAGCCTCCCATCCATTGACTCTGTCTACACTTCCCGCTGCCTCGGCAAAGCAGCCAGCATAATTAAGGACCCCACGCATCCCGGACATTCTCTCTTCCACCTTCTTCCGTTGGGAAAAAGATACAAAAGTCTGAGGTCACTTACCAACCGACTCAAGAACAGCTTCTTCCCTGCTGCTGTCAGACTTTTGAATGAACTTACCTTGCATTAAGTTGATCTTTCTCTCCATCCTAGCTATGACTGTAACACTACGTTCTGCACTCTCTCATTTCCTTCTTTATGAACAGTATGTTTTGTCTGTATAGCGCACAAGAAACAATATTTTTCACTGTATGTGATAACACATGTGACAATAATAAATCAAATCAAAGCAAATCAAAACTTTTGTTTACATAGCCTATGGCTGACAGGAGTCAAACTTATTTATATATCAACGAGTATTAAAACCCCAGCTATTTTCTAATAGTTTATGATGCATACGCACAAATACATTGCAATGGTCACCGCACATTTTCCTGCAGTAGGCCTACCAGTGGAAACCGATAATGTTTACATAATGAGAAGGCTGATGTTGTTTCACCAACATCAAAAGCTGGACATCAGGTTCCAGGGATGACAGTCTCAATCAGAGGTTTGGTTCAACGTTAAGTTTATTCTGATATTTAATCTTCAGTACGACATGCCCTGAAAATCCACTTTCACGGAGATAGGTTGTAGGAAAAGCCACCAGAAATGTTATTGCCTTGTATTAAGCCAAAAATCAGTCAGGTAGTTGTGAGAAAAATCCAGCTTTAAAGCACTGTCACAGGACAGTTCCACAAGGCTGCCTTGCTCTCTCGAGATCAGGCTTGTGAGGGTGTCATCATCAAGGCTTGCAAAGGATAATTCATATCTAGTTGAACTTTGTATCGGGAACAGGGAAGTATTCGCATAGCTGTGTTTTCAACATTCGCTCTCTAATGTCATGTTTCACACAGTTTGGAAGCTGCATTTCTGCTGAGGACAGAACATCAAACAGATTCGCACATGAGTTGTCATTTAACTGTTCAAGTCGTTTGCCCTACATTTCTATTTTCTGGATCATCGTTTCTATTTTGTCCTGCACATGAAAAACTGTCGCTGATTTTTTGAGACCATTTAAGTAATCGGAAATATCTGCCATACATGCCAATTTGGCAAGCCACTGAAAATCACTGAAGTTGTGAGGGTTCAAACTTCGTGTCAAGTAGAAAAATTCTCACTTCATCATGCAATTTGAAAAGACATGCGAGTTCCTTTCCTTGGTAGAGCCAGCAGACCTCAGTGTGAAGAAGTAGTTGATGGTGATCACTGCCTATCTCATCACATGGAGCTGCAAATATTCGCAAATTCAGTTGATGGGCCTTGATAAAATTAACTGTTCTAACTGCTTCCTCCAAAACGGTCATGAGATCAGCAGACATGTTCTTTCTAGCTAACGCCTCGCCGCTGCTCTTACACGCATAACAACCCCACTGTGTTGGTGTAACATTGCACGGGCCCCATCTTTGCTAACTCCTACACATTTTGACCAATCAATCCCATTGTGAATAATAATGTAACATTGATTATGATAATATGAGGTACACAATTTTTTTCTCTAAGGATCACCTGCAGTACCCCCGCAGGCCACCTGTGGTCCGCGGACAACACATTGGAAACCACTGATGTAAAGAATAGTGAACTCACTAAGTCACAAAGCATCAAGAAAGATGTTGCATTAAGGCTGAGTGTGTCTCCATTTTATGTTCATGAAACGCTGGGAGAATGGGAATTGAGGGTTTGTAGGGCAATGGAGTGTATTGGTGAAGTTTGTGTCAGGTACATACTCAGGAGTCTTCCTGCCCCTCATCCCTGCACCCATGTGCTTCTTGCTGAAGCTGCTCCTCATCTGGTTGGCCAAAACTCAGAAAGGCTTGATCCAATTTCTAATGTCTTTCTTGATATTGGCATTGGACTGTGGAGTCTGCCTATATCCCCCCTCACTCCCAAACCCAGGCAACACCACACCCCCAAAATCCCATGTCAAGAGTGCAAAGATGTGAAGGATATTTTAAACACTGAGCATAACTGCTTGCTTGTGAATGAGTGCCATCTCTCAGACTCCCCTCTTCAATGATGCATCTTGCCTCTGTCTCAACAATCTTGATAAATTCCTATTATGTCACCATTCCAAGTGGGAAAAGCTGACAACCCAGGCTCATAAAAGGATTATCTCAGTGGGGTTCTGGTTTGACAGCTTAAATTACATTTTAAAGTGATTATAGTAAGTTGTTCTTTCCATGATCTCTTTCGTCAATGTCTCAATGTTTATTCGCTCAAAATTAAGAGTTGTCATGGTTTGAAGCCTCTGTTATTGATACTTTAATGGCCTGTCTTATCAATATATTTTATAGGGTAGTAGGAACAGTATGTTTTTGTCAAAGGAGGATTTGTGAATGAATATGTTTTTCTGAGCAGTTCCATACATTCCAATGTTGCTATAAGTTTCATTTGTTCTATACATAATATGCATTGAGTGAATGGGCATGGAAGGGCTAATAGTTGGCATGTGTTGGCATGGGGGTTACATGGGGACATGGAGTGCAAAGGGAGCATGAGTTGGCATGAGTTGACATGGAGATGGCATGGGGAGTGGATGGGTGAGGGGGGTGAAGGGGTGTGCTGGATGAGGGCTACAAGACCGAAAATGCCACAAGACAACTGAGATGAAGTCCCAGAGAATCAAGGTAATCCTGTTAACTAGTCTGCCTTGACACTCACTCGTGGGATTAGCTAAACTGTTCTTGCAGAGAGCTGGCACAAGGGGCCAAATGGCTTCCTTCTGTGCAATAATCATTCTTTGATTCTACAATCCACACCTTCTGTCAAACAACCTTATCTTTGGCCTGAAGCTACTTCTGTTTTATATGCCTTTTTACCAACTTTCTCAACTTGACACTGCACCTTCAACAACTTGTGCACATAGACACTCAGGTCCCTCTGTTCCAGTACTCATTTTAGAATTGTGCCCTGATTTTATATTGCCTATCTTAGTTCTGCCTATCACAATTGCGATGACCATCCCCCTGGTAAGATTCCCAAAATTTGTTATCCCAGACAAGATCTCTCAATTTGTTAAGACCCTGTGTCCCCGCTGAAGGAACTATTTCAGCACAAGACCCTAATTTGTTAACTTCCAGATGAGATACCCCCAAATTGTTATGCCCCCCTTCCCCTTGGGTGAGGAGGGATGAACTGGCTCCCTTTCTTCAGTCAACTCCCTCAGTTGGTCACAAGATATAAAAAGGATCTTTCCCTTGTGGACACCTTTCCCCATCCAAACAATTATTTTTTTAAAGGAACCAATTTAACCAGGCTATTTTGAGTATTAGAAAGAGTGAGTTATTTAACTAATGTGATGACAGCGGTGCAATTGGTATGGATAAATAAATAAATATATTTTATCTTTAAAGAGAATGTTTAAAAATTCAGCTTTATGCTACAAGCAGTCGGTATGTCTGGAATGGAATGCAGCACAGATTTTGGGAGAACAGGACAATTACTAATTTCAATCTTGCTAGTGGCTATGCTAAGTAGAGTTCATGGACTTTTGTTTATCTAAGCTCCCCTGGGATTTTTGACTAGAGTAATTGACAGGGTCACACGGTGATATGGTTTATGTGTAGTCCTGGGTCTGTAGCAAACAGAAACACCTTTTGCAGAAAGTAGTTTAGTTTGCAGCTGAAGCCTGATAAAGTTAGATGGATGTTGCAGACTTCTAGAACTCTATCCCTCTCTGAAAGCTCCAAGACTGTTAACAAATTATAAAGCAATTATGCCTGGGTTTGCTAACTGTATTTGTTTAAAAGTGAGTTTGATTTATGCATGAATGGGTTTATTTGGAAGTGGAACATTCATAAGCTAGAAAGCGAAGTTGCTTCCTTTCATTTTAAAATATTGTTCAACCGTTAATGGTTAAGCTGCTTCATTTGTCAGGGTTATATCAAACTGTGTTATTAAGTAAAGTTTGTTTCACTGTTTAAAAAATCTCTACTTTGTCAGTGGAATCATTCCTGGAGCATCCACATTTATGCCAAAAAAGATTTTAAAATGTTGGGATCTAGTCTGGCATCCGAACGTAACTTAGGGTTTTGGTCCACGACCCTAACACGACTAAATGCAAGAAAATGATAAAACATGTGCAAATACATTCATGCAGGTTAGAAAGGAGAATTGAGTCCAAAGTAAGTAACTTTTTAAAATATGAAATTGTCCTTGACTTGTCCGTGAGGAGCAGATGATGGAACGTTGTGGCCATTCTGATTCATGATTTGTGTAGCACTGACTTCAGCAGGTGTATATTGATTTCAAGATCCTGGTGTTCTGCAGTTTGGCTAAGCAGCTGCCTTATTTCCTTTTCAGGTGTGGAGTGGCTGACTTGGTTTACTTCAACAATTAGAGAGAGAGAGATACCTGCACAGGCTTTCACAGTGGTGTCTGCTGCTGGCTGGGTTTTCATTTCAGTGTCACAGACACTCAGCTCCCCCACCACACGATCACACCCAAACAAGTTTTGCAGCTATCTTTTAGTTTTTAGCTCAATCTTTGTATATTCCCGTCAGGTAAAATCTATAACCTGATCTGAGACATGACTTAGAGGATCATCAGCTATCTTTTAGTTTTTAGCTCAATCTTTGTATATTCCCGTCAGGTAAAATCTATAACCTGATCTGAGACATGACTTAGAGGATCATCAATTGAGATGATAATTATCTCCCATTATCTCCACAGGAGATGGCCATTAGTTTCTGGATGGCTTGCTCTTTACTTGAGGAGGTATCCTTCTCTGGAAACAGGCTGTGGTTCCATTGCCTCTTTTTTAGTACCGCCCACCTTCAATTTAGTCAATGACTGAACATCCTTTACATATCTTTGGCTTATAAACCCATTTTAAAAAAATCAACAGGCCTTATTAAAAGTTTAATATTTCATGTATCATCCATCATCATGACAATGTACCACTTTGCACCTCCCTGCATTAAATTTAATTTGCCACATGTCCACCCATTCCACCAGCATGTCTATGTTCACTTGGAGTTCAGCACTATCTTTCTCACAGTTCCCGATATTTCCAAATTTTGTGTAATCTACAAATTTTGAAATTGTGTTGTGTATACCCAGGTTTAGGCCATTAATACACATCAAGAAAAGCAATGGATTCACTTGAGGAAACCCAATTTGTACCTTCCTCCATGAAAAAAATGTTCACCACTACTGTTTCCTGTTGCACAGCCATCTGTGTAACCATGCTGCCACTTATCCTTTTATTTCATGAGCTTTAACTGGAATGGAAAGTCCAAATGTGGCAGTTATCAACCCTCATCAAATAACTCAAACAAATTACTTGAACACTATTTTCCCTTCACACATTTATACTGGCTTTCCTTAATTAATCTGCACTTGTCCAGTAGTTAATTTTGTTCCAGTTTATAATTTCTGAATTTTCCCAACAACAAGGTTGAACTGATTGGCCTCTAATTGTAGGGTTTAAACTCACACCATTTTTTGAACATCAGTGTAAAATTTGCAACTTTCCAGTCCTCTGGCACTAATCCTGTATCTAAGGAGAATGAGAAGATTTAAGGCTTGTACCTCCACAATTTCCACTCTTAATTCCGTCAGCATCCTTAGATGCATGCCATCCAGTTTTGGTGACCTATTAATTTTAGGTGCAGGCAGACATTCCTGTACTTCGTCTTTATCAAGTTTCAGCCTATCCAGTATCTCAACAAACTCTTCTCTCACTACGACTTTGGCAGCATCTTCTTCCTTGCTTAAAAAAAAGATGCAAAATATTAATTGAGTGCCTCAACTATGCCCTCAGTCTCCATCCCTCGATCCCCTTTTTCATCCCTAATAACTCCACTTTTCCTACTACTACCTGTTACCTGTGATGCTCATAGAAGATTTTTGGATTCCCTTTATGTAAGCTGATCTTTCTCTGTACCTTAGCTATGACTGTAACACTATATTGAGCATCCTCTCCTTTCCTTCTCCCCTATGTACTCTATGATTGGTATTGTGGTAATACAATTAGGGCCTAGTTTTAAGGCTGATTAAATTGGATATCCTAAATTAAAGAATTGGGCATATTAAAATCAAACACAGTCAAACCTCGGGCAGGCCAATTGTACAAATATACAAACATGTCTGTGCCTGACCCATCAACCACCCATCAAAGGTCATTGCACTCTACTGATACTTAGCAGCAAATCATTGCACCCCATTGAAATGTACCAGCCTATTGTTAGAAGCCCAGATCGGGCCAGACTTTCTGTCATTGAGAGCTCTTGCAGTTATCTTATCTGACAACAGGCTACATGTAAGCAACAGCATGGAGATGGACACCTGGGGGCGGACCCTGGTGTCCTGTCAGGCACAGTAAGAAGTTTAACAACACCAGGTTAAAGTCCAATAGGTTTATTTGGTAGCAAAAGCCACACAAGCTTTCGGAGCTGCAAGCCCCTTCTTCAGGTGAGTGGGAATTCTGTTCACAAACAGAGCATATAAAGACACAAACTCAATTTACATGAATAATGGTTGGAATGCGAATACTTACAACTAATCAAGTCTTTTCTCAGTCCTGTCAGGCAGACATCAATAAACCCACTGGGTACTGGAACCCCCTCCTGGGACCTCATTGGCCGGAAGCCAGAGAAGTCTCTGGAAAGGCAAGCAGGCAGGGGGGTAAAGGGACACATTTCAGACACACCAGCAGTGAGGACTCGACGAGGGGGGGTGACCTTGACCATCTGGAAGACTGACCAGAGAAGGAAGGAAGGAAGGAGGAAGTTGCCATCCAGACTCACCTTTGTGACGACAGACCAGAGGGACTCAGAGAATCAGGCCTGCAGTTTAACCAAACCATCCTTGCGGGTAGTATACTTGAATCTGGGGTATCCTCTTGTTTTATGTGGGTAATTTAAAGGTTAATAGTGTTATTATTCATAAACTTATTGAACCTTTACTTGTATTTTGTCCTTTGTCCATCTTGCAAATAAGGGCACTGGGGTAAAACCTTGGAGTAAGCAAACTGGTCGAAAGTATCTGAGAATTAACAGGTACAACAGTATGTTTTGGCTGTATAGCGCACAATAAAAAATACTTTTCACTGTATACCAATATATGCGACAATAATCAAATCAAATCAAATTTTAGCACATTTCTCACTTTGTCTTTGCTTCTCTGGTTTCCTTTATTCCCCCTCAATTTTTCTATATTCAGCCTGGTTCTCACTTGTATAATTAATCTGACATCTGTCATACAACTCCTTTTTCTGCTTCATCTTACTCTCTATCTTTGTCATCCAGAGAATTCAGGCCTTGGTTACCCTCCCTTTCCCCTTGTACCTCGACTGTATCTAAACCATATCCTCTGTAAAGACATCCCATTACTGTTCTGTAATAGTTTTTCCTGTCAATCGTTGATTCTGATTTACCTGGGCCAGATTCAGTCTCACCCTACTGAAATTAGCTCTCCTCCAATATAGTATTTTTATTTTATATTGCACCTTTTCCTTTTCCATTGCGAACCTAAACCGTATGGTGCACTTGACCCACCTCATTCACCAGAACCAGATCCAGCAATGCCTCCGTCTTCATTGGGCCAAAACATACAGGTCAAGAAAATTCTCCTGAACACATTTCAGAAACCTCCCTTTGCCCTTTACACTCTTACTATCCCAATCCGTATGATGAAAATTAAAGTCCCTCATTATCAATCTTTTTGACCAACCAAATAAACTAAATCAAATTAACTAAGGGACAAATTAAAATGGGCAGCTCCCAAAAGGAGGGAAACCACCCAAATCAAAGGTCGAAGTAGAAAGGAAACTTAAAACATCAAATTAAAATGTGATTAAAGAGCTCGATAATGTACCCCAGCCACTGCAGTGCCCAGCGGGCATGGAAGATGTTAACAGTGCCCTCGGACACCGCATTGCTCCCTCTCCAGGGACACCCGGTCGTGAATATAGCCGCTGTAGAGGGGCAGATAGTTGGGTCAGATGACCCCCTCGGTCACCCACTGCCTGGACCTGTTTATGGCGAATATTGCCAGGCCCAGGAGCAGGTTCTCAAGGAGGTTCTCCACCTTCCCTGACCCCCTCCCCGCTCCGCACATGGTGTCCCCTATAATCACTACTTGAGAGTTTGTGCACCTCTCTGTAATTTGTTCATGAAACAGCGATTCTATCCTTTGGCAATTACTATTGTTAAAGACAGGTGATGATTATTGGCTCCACCTCCAAAAGAACATAAATGGACACAGCTGGAATTGTAGGAGAAGCAAATGGAAACTGCTACTATGTTGAGCTGGGCTGAGAATAAACTTGCTTAAAGTAAAATACCAGCTTCAGACTTTCCCTTCACTATATACATGTTAATATGGCAGCAGAAGATGAACATTAAGCCTTGGTGATTGGTTGCTCGAAAAAAAGGTTTTTGTCTTTATCCTCTGCAGAAAAAAGTGGACTGCTGCTAACAAAATTGATTTCAAAATGGCAGATTAGCTCATATCTCTCCCCCCTGCTTCAGTCTCTCAGAAAATCTGGTTGGCTGTAGGGATTCACATTCTAATCAGTATTCTGTAAATTGATTTTGTGTCTCTGTGCCCTGTTTAAGAGCACATTTCCACTCCATCTGACGAAGGAGCAGCGCTCCGAAAGCTAATGGTATTTGCTACCAAATAAACCTGTTGGACTTTAACCTGGTGTTGTTAAAACTCTTAATGTGTTCACCCCAGTCCAACACCGGCATCTCCACATCATGACTAAAGAATACACCCAGTCATGTAAGGGAACCCCAAATTCTTCTTCACTCTAACCAACTAAATTCAGTCCTTGACCCTCAAGGACATCCTCTTTCTCTCTCGCTCTCCATCACTGTAATATTCTCGTTAATCATTACAGCCACACCTCCTCCCTTCTTTCCCTCCCTATTTTTCCTGAGCACTCAGCCAAGAATATTAATTACTATGTTAAACAAGCATCAGAGCAGTCACTGGATGATTTTGATGTCAGTGATAAGTTCTTGAACTTTTTGCGCTTATTGCAGATGAGAGTGAATGGTGTGGGGTAGAGGTGAAGCTTTTCAATAGATTGGTCATGAAATGAAACCACGATGATCCTGTAATCTCGGGTTAATTATTTTAGCATTTCCACATGAAGCCAGCAAAAAGGCTGTTTACTTTGCAACCATCAGAGGATTTCCATCAATGGCGGACATGCAGTCCACATATTAGGGCTCCTGCTGTCAAATTAGACATCTTTGTTAACTGCAAGTTTTCACTTCTTTATCACCCTGTCCATCTGTGATAGCTGGCAATGATTCATGTAAGGTGTGTGCCCAATTTCCAGCCAGCTTTCATGATGCCTACATCCTGTGGTTCCCTATCATTGGCTTGTTATTTGACAAGGAATGTCCAGTCTGCTGCGATATCATAACACCTGGTTGATGACTTTACTCCAAAACCTAGGGCACCAGTAAGGATCAGATGCAATAATGGTTACAACTCAGCCAGAACAGAGACTAGCTGTTCGTTGGGATGCTTAAGCATCAATTCTAGTATGTGGATGAACTTCAGGATGGATATTGGCTGAGGACTGACAGGGGAATGGGCTGTCATTCAGAGTACGAACCATTTGTGTCACTGCCATTCCCCTATTGCGAGAGAGAGAATACATCATGGCCACTCAACATCAGCCTATTCTTCCATTCACAGACGGTTTTCTCTCCCACATTTGCTGCTGATAAACTCACTGGTAAGAAAACTGGTCTTTGATTGGAGATGCAGCTTCAAGCAGATCTTTCATTGAACTTGTCCATATATTTAATAGTGAGACCATGAGCTGGATAGAGAGGCATAGTAGCCTTGATTGTACTGCTCGCCATATGTTGGACAAGGCTGGCATAACATCTGATTTTATAGGTCTTACACAGCCACATGAGCCCCTCAATGCTTGAGCACATTTCCAGTGGGAAATACACAGGATGGCATCTTGAGAGAGGGATTTATGCACATGCCTAGTGTGGATCTACACTGTATTTTCAACATTTTATGTTTTTATTTCAGGTACCAATGTTTGTGCTTTCTAAAAATTACTTTGGGTTGTGTGTTTACGTATTTGAGTCGGGTAAAGTTAATTTTGTTGGAGGTAAACAAATAGTTATTATATTGAAAAAGACTTTGAGAAAACAAAGTCAGGGAAAATTGTCCCTTTGACATTACATTAGCTGGCAAATTTGCTTCAGTTCTAGAAACCTTCTTTCAATTGTCGGTCTTTTATTGAATGCACACTACAGTACTTTAAAAGCTTAACTTGGGTAGAAGCTATATTTAGTTCCCAAAAATGAAATTTGGGAATGTTTTGATGGTGGTTTACACCCCAGCAAAATCAACCTACACATACAAATTACATATTACTTCAGCCAGGCAAATGCGGTTGGCCTGCTAGAGTATGAACTCCTGATTGATAGCCCAATCAGGGAGCCTCATGTTCCATATTTAAAGCAGACGTGTCAGTCTCTCTGCCTGCTGAAGCAAGGATCACACAGAGCACTCTGTTATATAGTATGTCTTGTAAATAAAGGAACTTCTGGTGATGGAACCTTTGCCTCTGTGGATTTATTACAACTTAAACTCCAGACTTCCTTTAACTTTTCACCTGCTTTTGTGGTCAATTCTCTCAAACAATTGTACATTCACCTACTGCCTTCTCTGAAGTCTCAGAATTATGGTCATTTTGTATCTTTCTATACAAATGAACAGAACAAAATACATGTGTTTTCAGATATTTTGAAATATGTTTTTATTGAAGATTTTTTCATATTATACAGGATCAAATACAAGTGGGAAGAGAGAAAAAGAATTCCAACACAGTTGGTTCAGGCTATTCATTGCATCTAGTGTCTCCCACCAGACAAGTAACAAAATGATATATCAGGGGAGGGGAGGGGAGGGGGGGGGGGGTGTGGGTAAATAACAGGATACAGCCATAATTGGCTTAGTGGTGCACAACCAAGCTCACTGGATAACAGACCCACAGAACCTATGGAAAACTTTGCAGGAGTAAACTAGATAGTGCGGAGCCCAGAACGTTAAGATAGAGAAGAAACAAAAGAAATCCCAAACTTTGTGCAATGTATCCGATTTAGCTCGAAGTAAACAAACCAAAAGTTCCATTGGTGTACATACCAGAATTGAAGGGAACTGACAGCTAATCAAAGGATTTTTTTCCATGCTGTGAATGTTAGGATATTGTACCATTCCCATTACCGATCTCTTTAGCCGGGAGACCCAGTATCAGATACAAGGGATTGAACTGTAAGGCCATATCAAAGATCCTCTCAAGCTCTTTAAGAACATTAAACCAATAGGGCTTAATCTTGACATAGGACAAAAGATGATGCAGGTAATCTCTTGCGTCCACCTTGCACTTGTGGCACAATGAGGATATGGCGGGGTCAACCCTGTGCTACAAAGTAATATGATGTGGAGATGCCGGCGTTGGACTGGGGTAAACACAGTAAGAAGTTTAACAACACCAGGTTAAAGTCCAACAGGTTTATTTGGTAGCAAAAGCCACACAAGCTTTCGGAGCTGCAAGCCCCTTCTTCAGGTGAGTGGGAATTCTGTTCACAAACAGAGCATATAAAGACACAAACTCAATTTACATGAATAATGGTTGGAATGCGAATACTTACAACTAATCAAGTCTTTAAGAAACAAAACAACGTGAGTGGAGAGAGCATCAAGACAGGCTAAAAAGATGTGTATTGTCTCCAGACAAGACAGCCAGTGAAACTCTGTGGGGGTTACAAATAGTGTGACATGAACCCAATATCCCGGTTGAGGCCGTCCTCGTGTGTGCGGAACTTGGCTATCAGTTTCTGCTCAGCGACTCTGTGCCGTCGTGTGTCGCGAAGGCCGCCTTGGAGAACGCTTACCCGAATATCAGAGGCCAAATGTAATATGCAGACGGTGCAATATCTTAAGCTGAGTTTCTTCTGTTCTGTTACAAACTGAAATTTTATTAGCACATTCCCAAATATCACTCCATATCTCCACATCAATATTTATCGTGATGTCCCTTTCTTAAGACCACAGCATGTCCAATATATTATCACCAAATTTGAAGCATTGCGTGTTGTAAAATGTACTAACTAGATGCCTGGGCTCCACGGATAACAGCATTTTTTCCACTGGGAAATATTAGCATTAAAAAGAAGAGTTGTCTTGTGAAGGACCAAGTCCCCAAATGTAAAAAAAGGAGTGTTTTGGAATATCAAGCTGCTGTCACAGCTGCTCAAAAGATAACATAGTACTATCAAACACATCCCCCTAGTCGAGAGACCCCTATACCTCCAGACATTAAAACCATGCTCCATAAGACCTGGCGGGAAATCCAGATTACCCTGAATTGGAGAAAGAGCAGACGTTAAATTCCAACCCGTAATAAATCCAGTCTGCTTGCCCCCCTCTGCCCCAGATAGTCACAGGAAGGATTTTCTCCAGGCGCAAAACTAGAACCTTAGACAACACTTTCAAATAAACATTCAATAAAGAAATGGATCCGTAAGAAGTACAGTGCTTAGGATTCTTGCCCAGTTTCGGGATTAAACAAATATTTGCTTAAAGGAGCGATTGCAGTCGCAAACCTATGCCAAATGAATGATTATACATGTCTAATAATAAGTCTTTGAATTCCTTGTGCAATTCACACCCAAAACCATCAGGCCCAGGCACCTTACCAGGTTGAATCACCTTTAGTGCAGAGACCACTTTCTCCCCAGAGATCAGAGCATTCAAAACTGTCTCAAGTCCCCTGAGACAGAAGGGAGCTCAAGAGAAGAAATGCTCCATAAGCATCCTCACCTTGTTCCAATTTGTGCAAATGGGCCTAAAAGCTTGTTAATATCTTTGGCCCTAATTCTCCTATTTCCCTTAGAGTCCACTGAATCAATCATCCTAGAATCTGCTTTCTTCCGAGTAAGAAAAGCCAAATACCTATTCAATTTATTCCCAAAGTGATACAATTTCTGCTTAGCAAACCTCATTCTTCTCAGCATGCTGGGCCAACAATGAGTCCAGTGCCCCTCTAGCTACACCGATTTCCTTCAGCTTCGCATGACGTAGATCCCGACCGGACTCCCTCTCCAATTCAGTTAGCTGGACTTCCAACTGATACTGCTACTCCATCAATCTACAACTCTTCCTAGCTGAGAATGAGATGGCCAGACCTCTAGCAAAGGTCTTGCAGGACTTCAATAAAATAGAGGGACTCACATCAAAAGAAAAATTAACCAAATAAAAAACATCAAATTTGGTCTTGAAGTATGAGATGAATCTATGGCCTTTAAGTTGAGACTCATCAAATCGCTAGGACCTGGGCCAAGGGTGGGACCCTTGGGAAGAAATTCTAAAAAGATTGGAGCATGGTCAGAGATCACAATACTGGCTATAGTACAAGAGGCAACTGATAGCAGGATTGTCTTCGGCAGAAATAAATAGTCAATTCTGGAGTGACACGGATGAGGGGCTGAAAAAGAGTGAACTCTTTATCCTTAGGATGCAAACCTCTCCACACATCCAAATAACTCACCTCCTCACAAGCCAAAGCCAATGCCCTAGCTTGCTGTGTAGGAGGGTTTCTTGTAACGGAGTTTATCAAATAGCATGTTAAGATGGCAATTAAAATCACCACCAATAAATGAATAATCAGGGGCCAGTTCAGTAAAGTCCATAAAGATCTTAGTGACTGTGGTGAACCATCATTGGTTCCCACTGGATAGTACTGAGCCAGGGTCTGGCCAGTACTACAAGGATGTACATATGTTACTGTTGGGTTGTGCTACTTGTTGCTGTTGGGGTTAGGGTGGGGTTGTTACACCTTTGTACTGTAGTGTTGTGGTACATCCCAGTCGGGCTCCGCCTCCTGGGAGAGGTATAAAGGTCCCTGCTCTGGCTGGGACCCCTCAGTCTGGGATCGTGTATATAATTATTGGCTGCTTCATTACAGTAAATAAAAGCCTTTATTTCCCGAGCATCTAGCCTCGTGTTTGATAACGCGCATCAGTGACAAAGTCTGGGGAATAATTAGGGGGACCATAAACATTCATTATCAATACACTCTCCCCATACACCAGCCCCTTGACGACCCCCTTTGTCTTTCACGCAGCTTTACAAACTAAAAGGCAGATTCTTATTAAGCAACACATCTACCCCTCAACGGCTGGTCGAGAAAGAAGCAAAAAACATCTGCCCCACCCAGTCCCTCTTGAATTTGAGGTGCTCCCTGTCATCCAGATGAGTGTCTTGCAACAAAGCTATGTAAACTTTCTCCTTCTTAAAAAAGACTAGATCTTCTTCCTTTCAGCAGGATGATGAAGTCACCGCACATTCCAGGAGCAAAGGTAGTATATAGCAGCTACTGCCACTGCTTATTCAACCACAAAAAATACAGGATATTAACACAGGTAAAATGATGGTTATGCCAAGGATATTCGTGACACACTTGGGCGCACACCAAAGGAAGCTTCCCCATCCCCAGCCACAGTGGAGGTGCCAATGATATAATATGACATCTCTCCCCAGGGTGTATAGTTCGTCTTTATAGGAGTTAAGCAAGGATTCGATAACCCCAAAACAACTAAAATACAAAAACGTTCTGGGGGTGTTTTTCTCACCTGCTATGAGGACTCGTGGACTCCTCCCCACTACCATCATATTAAACACTTGCCCACCTCCCTGCCATGGCACTCTTCATTTTAATCATACTTGTAATAAAGGATATCTGGTGATAAGGTCCACCGCTGTATATACCAGGCTTACAGGGGATACATTAAATGATCAACAAGGATTGACAAAGAACTGATTTGACTCTACACAGGATCGTTGGTTAAATCTGCCTTATGGCTCTGTCACATGATTGCCCCTGCCAATATGAAAGAGCACAGTTCAGGATCAACATAAGGAAATAATTACAGGAGTACAGTCTAGGATTAATAAGGAGCAGCGGATTTTAAAAGGCCACAGCCTCATTAGGATTGTTGAGCATCCTAACAAAGCCATCGAGGGTAACCCCCAGGATAGTGCAGGACATACTGAATTCCAAAAGCCCACAAACATTTTCTGACTATATCGGAACCTTTGTGTTTTTACTGCACCACTGCTGACAAGTCCTGGAAGAATGAGACTTTGGCCCTATCAAAGAGCCAAGTTCAACCAAACCATGTACCCTCCAAAACTCTCTGGTGGTCCCTGAAGCTATGGAAACTTACAATAGGCCGTGGATGTTGGTTGCCTCAAGGATAGGATATGATGTGGCCCTTCGAGCTTAATCTGCCCTACCTTTGTGTTAAGGTTAAAAATGTGGCAGCCAGTTTTCAAAAGATTTAACCAGGAGCCTGCCTTCAGCTCCCTCTGGAAAACCGATCACGTGGATATTCTTCCTCTGGCCCCAGTTTTCCAGATCCATCAGGATATCTGACATACCATGCAGCTGATTCTCTAAGAATTGCAGCTGAGCCTTAAGTGAAGAAGTGGCACTTTCAGCATTAAGGATTCTACCTTCCACCTCACTGAGCCTCTTGCTGGTATTCCGCAGTTCATCCGAGTGAGCATTGATGTTCTGTGTCAAAACACTGAGTTTGTTATCTACAACTTTGATAATGTTTGCAGTCCTCTCCTGCAATATCTTCAAGAGCACCGGACCCAAAACCTGCTCCCCAAACAGTCGCCATGTTGAGGACCCAGTTCCGTCCCGGATGCCTCCGACTGCTCCTTTTTATCGAGGATTTTCCTAACACTCCTCGGCATTCTGTCATCAATACTCCCCTAAAAGTGTTCCAAGGACATAGCATGGAGTACACACTCCAGATAAAGCTACTATGAGTCGTGCATCAGGATAAAAAAAAATTCAAAAACGAGCAGTGCCAGATCTTGCAGAAACACTATTATTCCTGCACTCGTATCACGTGACCCACTTGTTTTCAGATTTTAATTAATTTGTTAATTAGTTTTATTCTTTCTGGCCTTTGCTCATTAACTTGGCATCTCAATTAAGAGAAATCATTAATTTGAAAATTCAATCAACTTAAGGCTACATAATTCTATCTGGTAGTTCAGCACCATTATGCTCAGGGGTTGTTGGGTAGGTGCTTCATCGCATAATTCTCACTCTTTAAGTGTGCAATCTAAAATGTTTTCCTGAAATGAAGAAAATGAAAATCATACGTTTCACCAGGGAAATTTATGGATTGATAGACTGATGAACGAGTTCAGAGGCATTAATCTTATACCCTTCTTAATGGCCAGTTGTGAATGAATTACAGATGGAAGCAAGTAACAACTTGCTTGTTTGCCCAGCTCTCAGGCAAGAATCGGAACTTCATATTTGAGTGTTGAAGATGGCTCAGGAATGTGAGAACAAGACTCCAAAGCAGACAGCCAGATTGAAACAATAAAAAGTATTATTTCTACTCCCACTCACGCTCTGGTTTGGTTGCAACATTCGCAGAATAAGGTTGCAATCTATCCTTTGTTTTTAGATCTAAACATATACAAATCAATCCCAGGATGTTTTATTTATCTGGACCCCCAACTACTTCTGAATTTTTGATGAATTTACATGAAAACTCTTTGGAGCTTCATTTTAATATTTCATAACAATAGCATATTTTGACTTCTCACAGTTGTAGAGATTTTCTTATTTTTTAACATTACTCATAACAATGTCCCAGTAAAAAGCTCTCAGATGCAATGGTCAATGGCTATTGTTCCTTAGTACTAGAACTTGCTCTGATTAGTCAATCGGTAGACTCACTACATAGTGTGCTGTTGAATCATAGAAGCTAAAAATATACTAGGTTCCATCAGAAACCATTGTTTTTGCCATTCGATGGATGTAGGCGATGCTGACAAAACTGCTTTATTGTGCCTCATTAGTTGACAAGATGTTGGTGAGCTTTTTTATTTCAACTTCAGCAGTTTTTGTGGTAATTCACCTGTAAATATAGCGTTTCAAGATCTTGACCTAATAACAAGACGTTGGCCTGTGTCTAAATCAAGATTTGTCGGAGCACGAGGAGATGACAATGATCCAATGGCATTCTGGTTCTTACCCTTTTCAGCAATAGGGGGTTAAAGGGCTGGAAGTTGCATCTAATCTGAATTGTTGCAATTAATCCTGTTAAATTATGCTGCACCCATAAATGTTGATGATGAATATTGAAGGACATGATCAAACACTTGGATCTGGTTACTGATGAGTTTCTTTAGCAATACTATGGACACACTTATCAGGGCAAGTTCTGAGTATTCCATCACACTCCTAACTTGTCACGCGATGAGCCAATCATTGGAGAATACTTGGCCTCCATCCTGCTTTCGTGGCTAAGTATCATCAGCCCAGCTAAACTTCTGCTCAAGAGTAATCTTGATGGTGGATTGCAATGGCGTTGCTGTTGATGGTCAGGGGAAAGTGGTTGGGCTCTTTGTGGCTGGAGATAGTCCTTACAAATCAATTATATAGCACAAATGTTATCAGCCACTTGCCTTCCCAAACGTAGATTATTGTTCACTGCTTATTGTTGGCTTATAATCAAGATTGGAAACGTACCGAACATTGGAATCATCAGCAAATTGGCCAATTCTTCCCCTTGTGATAAAGTGAAAGCTACTGCAGAAACAACTGACAAAGGTTTAGTCCAAAAACTCTACTTTATGAACTCGTACAATGATGTCCTGGGGCTGCCAAACATCTCTGACAACATTAACAACTACTTGTGTATTAAATATGAATCCAGTAATAGGAGATTTCCCTTTTTGAGATAGAATCATCTCTCAGTATATTGGTTGAGAAGTTGGTGATAAACTTGTATGATTTTTTCATATTGAGCTTCCGAACATTTCTTTCCACTTTATTAGCTTGCGAGGTCTCTTCAGAGGGCACTATTGAACTAAGTTTTTCTCATGCTCCCTGCAGCCATATTCATTTCAATATTGCATTGATGTGCGGGAAGTTGTATTAGCCTCTCCTTTGGCATTCAGTTCTGGCTTGCGCTCAGGATCAAGACTGCAGTAAGGTCTGGAACCGAGCACTTCTGATGGAATCTGAACTGACCAGTGATAACAAGGTCTTGGGAACAGGTGCCATTATGGCTGTATTGATTGTCAACCTTTTCCCAATTATCAGAGGACAATGTGGGAAATTGATCAAGTTATATTATTCTGGGTTTTTTTATAGGTAAAACATTCCAGGTTAATTTTACACATTATGAGGGTGGTGCCAATATCAAATTCCCTGGAATAAATATAATGGCTGGAAGGGCAGCTAGTTCTAGTGTGTAACTTGTCAACCCTACAGCCGGGATATTTTCAGTACCCTGGGCCTTGACTGGGGGTTATTTGAACTGTGGAAGATAGTGTAAACTGGGTACCATTGAATAGAACAAGAGTGTAAACTGGGTAATATTGAATATACCGTCAACAGCAACACCATTGCCTGGTCTGACTTCAAAGGAAAGGAAATTTGGGAGTGGTAAATAACAGGTGGTTACTAAAATTTGGGCAATTTACACATTGCCCAAAGTGAAAATTGCTGTAATTGTGCACACATTCACTTCTTGACATTGTGTCAAGTGTACTGAATTGGTTGGACAGTTTGCAGCCTACAGTGCCATGCTGAAAAAATGCTGCACTGTTGGACGTGCCATCTTTTGGATGAGAGGTTAAACCAATGCCCTCTTCTGCACTTTCAGATGGACATAAAAGATACCATGTCACTATTTTGAAGAAGAACAGGGGTTTTATTGTTCTGATCTATATCCTACAACCAACATTACTAAAGATCAAATCTGGTGACAATCACATTATTGCGGAACATAGCATGGCTATGTGTAAATTGGCTGCCGCATTTCCTTCATTACAGTAACGATAACACTTCAGAAGTACCTGATTGGCTGCAAAGTACTTGGGGATGTCCCAAAGTTATGAAAGTCATTTTGTAAATTCAAGTTTCCTCTTTCTAGTATGCATGTGTATCCCTGGTTTTAATGGGTATACATGATGTGGAGATGCCGGCGTTGGACTGGGGTAAGCACAGTAAGAAGTCTCACAACACCAGGTTAAAGTTCAACAGGTTTATTTGGTAGCAAATACCATAAGCTTTCGGAGCGCTGCCCCTTCGTCAGATGGAGTGAAAATCTGTTCTCCAACAGTGCACAGAGACACAACATCAAGTTACAGAATACTAATTAGAATGCAAATCTCTACAGCCAGCCAGGTCTTAAAGGTACAGATAATGTGGGTGGAGGGAACATTAAACACAGGTTAAAGAGATGTGTATTGTCTCCAGACAGAACAGCTAGTAAGATTCTGCAAGATCAGGAGGCAAGCTGTGGGGGTTACTGATAATGTGACATAAATCCAACATCCCGGTTTAGGCCGTCCTCATGTGTGCGGAACTTGGCTATCAGCTTCTGCTCAGCGACTCTGCGCTGTCGTGTGTCATGAAGGCCGCCTTGGAGAATGCTTACCTGAAGATCCAAGGCTGAATGCCCGTGACCGCTGAAGTGCTCCCCCACAGGAAGAGAACAGTCTTGCCTGGTGATTGTCGAGCGGTGTTCATTCATCCGTTGTCGTAGCGTCTGCATGGTTTCCCCAATGTACCATGCCTCGGGACATCCTTTCCTGCAGCGTATCAGGTAGTCAACGTTGGCCGAGTTGCAAGAGTATGTACCGTGTACCTGGTAGATGGTGTTCTCACGTGAGATGATGGCATCCGTGTCGATGATCCGGCACGTCTTGCAGAGGTTGCTGTGGCAGGGTTGTGTGGTGTCATGGTCACTGTTCTCCTGAAGGCTGGGTAGTTTGCTGCGGACAATGGTCTGTTTGAGGTTGTGTGGTTGTTTGAAGGCAAGAAGTGGGGGTGTGGGGATGGCCTTGGCGAGATGTTCGTCTTCATCAATGACATGTTGAAGGCTCCGGAGGAGATGCCGTAGCTTCTCTGCTCCGGGGAAGTACTGGACGACGAAGGTTACTCTGTCCACCGTGTCCCGTGTTTGTCTTCTGAGGATGTCGGTGCGGTTTTTCGCTGTGGCGCGTCGGAACTGTTGATCGATGAGTCGAGCGCCATATCCTGTTCTTATGAGGGCATCTTTCAGCGTCTGGAGGTGTCTGTTGCGATCCTCCTCATCCGAGCAGATCCTGTGTATTTGGAGGGCTTGTCCGTAGGGGATGGCTTCTTTTACGTGTTTAGGGTGGAAGCTGGAGAAGTGGAGCATCATGAGGTTATCCGTGGGTTTGCGGTACAGTGAGGTGCTGAGGTGACCGTCCTTAATGGAGATGCGTGTGTCCAAGAATGCAACCGATTCCGGAGAGTAGTCCATGGTGAGTCTGATGGTGGGATGGAACTTGTTGATGTCATCATATAGTTGTTTCAGTGATTGCTCACCATGACTCCAAAGGAAGAAAATGTCATCGATGTATCTAGTGTATCGCACCGGTTGAAGGTCCTGTGCAGTGAAGAAGTCTTGTTCGAACCTGTGCATGAAGATGTTGGCATATTGAGGTGCGAATTTTGTCCCCATGGCTGTTCCATGTGTCTGGATGAAGAACTGGTTGTTGAAGGTGAAGATATTGTGGTCCAGGATGAAGCGGATGAGTTGTAAAATTGCATCTGGAAACTGGCAGTTGATGGCATTGAGTACTGAGGCCGTTGCAGCAATGCCATCCTCGTGGGGGATGCTGGTGTAGAGTGCCGAGACATCCATTGTGACGAGGAGTGCTCCTGGTTCAACTGCTCCATGTGTGTTGAGTTTCTGTAGGAAGTCCGTAGTGTCGCGACAAAAGCTGGGGGTTCTTTGTACAATGGGTTTCAAGATGCCCTCGACAAAGCCGGAGAGGTTCTCGCACAGGGTTCCATTTCCTGAAACGATGGGACGGCCGGGTGTGTTTGCCTTGTGTATTTTTGGGAGGCAGTAGAGATCTCCAACGCGTGGAGTACGTGGGATGAGAGCACGGAGGGTGCTCTGAAGGTCCGGATCAAAGGTTTTGATCAGAGTGTTGAGTTGACGGGTGTGTTCTTTGGTCGGATCTGTGGGTAACTGTCTGTAGTGTTCCTCGTTGTTCAGTTGTCGGTACACTTCTTTGCAGTAATCCATTCTGTTCAGTATGACGATGGCCCCTCCTTTATCTGCTGGTTTGATGACAATGTTGCGGTTGGTCTTGAGAGCGTGGATGGCGTTGCGTTGTGCTTGGGTGATGTTCGGTGCTGTCTTGTGAGTGCGGCTGATGAATTTGGTGTTGACGCACCTCCTGATGGCTTGGGCATACATGTCAAGTCGAGGGCAGCGGCCTTCCGGAGGAGTCCAATTCGACTCTTTTCTCTTCGGTTGCACTGCGGATCTCTCTGTCTGCTGTTCCGGTTCATTAGCTGTCTCATTGTGTTCGCTGTTGGCCTCTTGGGGTTTGTGGAAGAACTCCCGCAGCCTCATTTGCCTGATGAATTCCTCTGTGTCCGCTGCAAGACTGATGGGGTCTATTTTGGTAGTGGGGCAAAAGTTGAGCCCTCGGCCGAGAACTTCGATTTCATCTGGCTGAAGTGTGTAGTCCGATAAGTTGACAATGGACTTTCCTGCAGTGGTACTGTTTTCTACTGTGGTACCGGGGGAGGCTTGGTTGCTGCTGGTGGTGATGCCGAGTTTCTCAAGTTTCCTGTTCTTGGTGTGCATGTAGATGGTGTAGTTCCTTTGTCTCGTCTGCTTGGCAGAGTTTCGCAGCTGGTCTCATTGAGTTAAAATACCATTAGTTGCCCTGGTAGGATTTGAACTCATGTCCCCAGACCCTGCACTTCTGGATTATGAGACCAGTGACATTACAGTTATGTCACTATTTCCTTCTTTCAAATAGACTTGACGGATGTGTATTCTTTCTCCCGATTTCCAATCTTAGTTAAACTTGCTTAGGACAACCAAGGTGCAAATTCTGAGGGGGCAGATGGTTGGAGCAGGAAATTGCATGTAAATGAAATTAGATTGGGGGTAGCGGGGATGTAAGAAGATCTTGGAAAAGTTCAGAAAGCATTTCAGTCTATTTGCAGCCTCATAAGGTTGAGTGGAGGGAGAATGAATAAGTGACGACAAAAATAAAAGACAAGACAAAACAATTTTCAAGAAGCTGTCTGCAAGCAAATGATGGAGCATTTCAACAACTGCCTGATGTTTGACAGATGTCAAAGTGGAGCTAGTTTCCATGAGGAGGTTATGAGGGAAGTGGTTCTTTGTGCCATTCCATGACACCATCTCATAGGTCATCACAGATTCAAGCAAAGCATCAGGCCACATCCAACAATTGCACTCACTGCATACTTCAATTCTTTGCCATTTGGTAGCTCTCAGGTAATTCCCTCTACTGACCTGGTCTCTGAAAACACATTTCCCCTTTGTCACTGGCCCAAAGATATAGATTGGCATGTGCAGCCCATCAGAGGATGGTGTCAATTTCTCAGCCTGGCAATCCCCTACCATGCATTTCCACTGGTATGGCAAACTCTGATTGAAGTGGTTACAGAAGGTTAACTGTGGTCAGGTACTCACTTGTGTTAATGACCTTATTGTGTCTGCTGTCTCATTTTCTTGGAAAAGAATTCCTCCACAATAGTTTTCAAAACAGAGTCTCTGTCTATATCTCTCTCTGAGTAGAATGATCATCTTGCAAAGATTATTCAAGACAGTATAGATTTTCCACTGCCAGATGTCTATTGTAATGATGTCAATCAGGCAGCTGATAGCAGACACTTAACAGGAGTCCTACCCTCCTGGAACCATGGCTGTTTTGTGCCGCAGTATTGTTTCCAGATGGTAGTGGGGAACAATGACATAGGAAGCACATACCTGACAAAGACAGGCGCTATTAAAAATTGTAGAGAATCTCTTGTGCAGCTTCATTCCTCTGGAACTACCGTGCTCCTCTCCCTCTTTGTTAAAATACTTCAGATGGGGATTATATTATTTTTGACTCAGATCAATATGTAATCCTGAGCTGAGTTTCCTTCCCATATCCAATTCACTACCAAGATAATTTCTTCTATTTTTAAAAACGTTGCTTGTTTCTGGACCTACCTGTCCCCTACTGCCACCTTGACCCTAATCCCCCTATCGTCACCAACTCAAGGTTCATATTCCCCTCATACTTTCCTTGCTGTTCTCCACACATTGCAAGTTATTCATAATGTTACAATTTGCATAATCTCCCACACAAAATCCCACGTACACTGCTCAATGAACATCTTGTCCTTGGAATGGGTGAATTTTAAAATCTTTGTTGCCATTTGTTTATCTTTCGATCTCAGTGATTCTCAAAGGAGAAATTCTATAAAGTTTACATTTTTTTTCTTTAGATTTTTTCTTCATTTTTCTATTTTTCATTCTATCTCAACTCTGGCAGGTGTATATGCAATATTCTTATTCAATTTCTTTCTCCTTCCATTTCTATTTTATCTACTCTTGTGCCTGAATTCTGTTGCAGCTCCAATACCTACCCTTTTTCTAAGGTCACTGCATTGTTGGGGCTGAAAGACATTCAGAGAGATGCTGTTTCAAATCAATTTACATCATGTTTAAAAAATACTTCCTCCGTATTCTTGACATGGCTATGTGGTAGTGGTTTACGAAAATTAAGAATAAAGCAAAATTTTATTTGAGGCAGTTCCATCATAACATTTTGTTTACATCAATGCTAAAAACAGTGCTGTATCTTTTGGGTTCAAATGAGTGTAATATAGAAATACAGTTGTTGAAAGTTGCCAGATGGAAATATTGTTGGATTTATTTATTTTATTCATTTATGGGATGTGGGTGTAGCTAGCTTAATCAGCATTTATTGCCCATCCCTAGTTGCCCTTGAGAACATAGGAACATTTAAATTAGGATCAAGAATAGGCAATTCAGCCTTTTGAGCCCACTCCGCTATTTTATATGATCATAGCTGATCTCCATCTCATCCTAACTCCACTTCCCTGCCTTTTCCCCATAGCCCTTTGTGCCACTTTTGATCAAATATTTATCTACCTCTTTCTTGAATCCATTGATTTGTTTCTGCATCCATTGCACTCTGGGACAGTGAGTTCCATAGATTCACAACCCTCTGTGAAAAGTTAACTTCTCCTTATCTCTGTCTTGAACCTCCCCCATCTTACTCTACAACTGTGACCTCTTGTCCTAGTCTGTTCTAGAAGGGGAAATGTTTGGTTAACATTTACTTTATCAATCCCGTTGAGTATTTTGTATACCTCAAATACCCTCTTGTTCTTCAGAAGTCCAGCGAGTACAAGCCCAAGCTACTCAACCGCTCCTCATACAACAGCCCCTTCAAACCTGGAATCAATTTAGTGAACCTCTTCTGAGCCGCCTCCAGTGCCACCACATCCTTCCTCAAAGAAGGTGACCAAAACTGAACACAATACTCCAAGTGTGGTCTCACCAATGCCTTATACAATTGTAACAACATTTCTCTACTGTTATACTTCAGAACCTTTGCAATAAATACCAAGATTCCACTTGCTTTCCTTATAACATTCTACACCTGCATACGCACTTTCTGAGACTCATACACAAGGACACCCAGATCCCTCTGCGCAGACACCTTTTGAATTTGTTTCCTATTTAAATAGTAATTTCCCCTTTCATTTTTCCAGCCAAATGGATAACCTCGCATTTATCCACATTAACCTCCATCTGCCAGATTCTGGCCCATTCCCCTAGCCTGTCAATATCCATTTGTAAACTTTTTATCTCCTCATCACAGCCTGCTTATAAATGGTGGTGAGCTGCCTTCTTGAACTGCTACAGTTCCTGAGGTGTAAGTACACCCAAAGTGCTGTAAGGGAGAGGTGTAGGTACACCCACAGTGCTGTTAGGGAGGGAGTTCCAGGATTTTGACCCAGCGACAGTGAAGAAACGGCGATATATTTCCAAGTCAGGATAGTGAGTCAATTGGAGGGAGATCTTCAGGTGGTGGTGTTCCCAGGTATCTGCTGCACTCTTCCTTCTAGATGGTAATGTTAGAAGCATTAATATTTGTTCAGGCAGATTTAACAATAAAGGAGATGGCAGAGTAAAGAGTATCTCAAAGTTCAACGATTAAGAAGAAGAACCATAACAAGATAACATCAAAAACTGAGTGACCACAAAGACTTGTACACGTGTTTTCTCTGTATCAAAAAGACTGTGGTGGTTGTTTTGAATAACAAACACAACTTGCCCAGATTAGAACAAACATAAACAAAAACATTTGTTCTATAGTTACCAAGCTGAAATGATGCAAGCCATTGAAAATTTGAATGGTAAACTAACTAATACCTTTGCCAGGCAGTTGTGGAGGGACACGTTCCTACTCTCATAACAGAGCAGTAGGGAAGGCTACTGGGGAAATTTTGAACATGATAACATTCATACAGAATTGCCTTGAATAATGAATCATCTCTGTGATGTCACAGGAAGTGCAATTTTGACACGTAAACAGATCATCCAACGTACAATAATTGAGGATAGTGGTGATTTTTACTGCCATACGCAACAGATAGATGATGGTTTCTCTAAGTTTTTTTGTACCAGGTGTCACAGCCGAGAATGGTAAAATCATCTTTGGCAGTATGTAAGAATAGGCCTTTTACATAGATTGCAGATAAGCTGCATTGTTAAATATTGAAATGCTGAAACATTTAAAAGGAAAAGGATATTTAAATACAGGGGCAAAAGGCCTGGCTTCATTTCTTCCATTCTAATTTGATTCATTTTATACTTAAACACAAGATATCGGATTAACCAATACATGTCATTGCATTAGATCAGTTATAGAATATAGCTAATATTTTATTTTAAAAAATCAAAGGTTAGAAACATAATCCTGAGAAAAATAGTTTTGATAACTTTCTGTCTTTCGGAGTAACAATATTGGGATTGATTCCAATGATTGCAATGCACAAATAAAATAATTCCAAATTAACTGGATTTATAAAAGGAGGCTCAGACATAAATATATTCAAATTTTTAAAGAAGTTAGTGGAGGAATATAATATGGTAAGAGGTGTATAGCTTAACTTTAAAAATACATTTTGTGAGGCTTTTTAGAAGATTTGCGGCTCAAGATAAAGGAGGAATTTGAAGATTGGATAAGGAATTGTCTAGATGCCAGAAAGCACAACAACCAGTAAAGATCGGGGTCAATACTGGGATCTCTGCTGTTTAAAATATTGTGGTGAATAGAATGTCAACATTTACAGTGAACACTCATTTGTGTGAAAAAAGGATGGATTCTTTACAGTTAATATTAAATGTTGAAAAATACAAAGCACATGTGGATCTTCAAAATATCAAACATGATTCCATACTTTAAAGTATAACCTGAGTAAGGTGACTCAGACCTGGTGATAATAAGTGAGTAGACAAAGAAAGTGATCACAGTCACTGCAAGAACAAATGCGGGACATATGAAGATTGATCATCAAATCTATTCCTTCAGCAGACCATGCTCAATTTGGTACTTCATGGTCGCTGTCCAACTCAATCAGTTTTCTCAGTGATGTATTCAACCAGTGTATACTTACAAGTATACACTGTAAAACTCTTAGATAATTCTCTTCAACCTTTTTGAGGCATTATTAAGCAAAATTCCAGAGTATCTGCCTCACCTCCACTGGTCAGCTCCATCTCAGAGGTAACACCTTCAAGTGCCAGAAGAAAATGAATCGTAGCACTTGGTCACCTTCGTCACTCTTTATATATTTCTACTGTATCTCAGCCAGTTACTTAAACAATTCGGTTTTGAAGTAACGGATTGATGTTGCATAAGTCTTTGTATGAATATACGTTACATGTGCATTATTTTTAAAGAGAAAAAATAATTCCAATTTCTGGTCATCCTAATTGCAACTCGTGTGCATGGATTAGTTGGGTTGAATGGCCTCCTTCTCTGTCATAAATGACTTCATGAATCTATGTCTTCTAGTTCTCTGATCACAGATTAAATTAAATACTGTAACCTTTCTTCATCTCAATCCTTATTTTAAAGATGTACTTCAAGTTTTCTCAGAGTATTAAAAAATATGAACTAGGAGGTGACAAGATCCAGTTTTTAAAAACTATGATGGAAGGCAGTAAAACACATATAAAGAAGCATTTGGTTAAAAACTAGGTAAGAGAATCATTATTAGTCTTATCATAAGAAGGAACTTTACCACATTTAAATCATTGATCTGTTGAGTAAACTGCAGCTTAGATTGGTAATAATGCATTAGTTGAACATTTAAAAAGGAACTGCACAGATTTCTGATTCAGTGGGAGTAGAAGATTATAGATTTACATCTAGAAAATTAAAAACAAATGATTATTCATTTTTTGTTCTAAAAGAGAATGTAGATGGCAGAGCAAAATGTTCAGTTTACTATATTTTTTGCTTTTGAACCTTTATTTGTTTAATTTCTTTGCACTTCATTCTGAAGTTCACATTTAATATATTCTCATTCCCAATTATCAGTCAGAATGGTAAATAAAACTTAATTTAATTGTCTTTTTTTCCTCAAACTTCCTTTGAATTACACCTATATGCTTTTCATTCTGTTCCTTTTCCTCTCCTACTGCTCTTTTGCCCTGTCAAAATGAATTCATGTATGCTAAATCGTCACATCTTTACTTTTTTTTCCTCTGCTCACGTCCAAATAGATCCTCACAGAATTCTTTCTCTATCTTTCTCCTCAGACCAGTTTATTGCTCATCTCTCTCTTTGGTTTCAGGGCCAGATAGATCCTCATATGTTTGCTTTATCTCTCTTTTTCTCATTTCTTCACTGGATCCCTCTCTCTTTCTCTGTCTTTCTCTTCTGCAATACCAGGTGGATTCTCATATCTTTACATTCTCCTTCTCTCTTTCTCACCCTTTCTCTCCTTCAATGCTAGTAGATTCTCATATCTTTACTTTCTCCCTCTCTTTCACTTCTTCAATACCAGATGGATTCTCATCTTTACTTTCTCCTTCTCTCTTACTCTCTCCTTCAATACCAGGTGGATTCTCACATCTTTACTTCCTCCCTCTTTCTTTCTCCTCTTCAATACCAGATGGATTCTCACATCTTTACTTTCTCCCTCTCTCTTTCTTTCTCCTCTTCAATACCAGATGGATTCTCACATCTTTACTTTCTCCCTCTCTCTTTCTTTCTCCTCTTCAATGCCAGGTGGATTCTCACATCTTTACTTTCTCCCTCTCTCTTTCTCCTCTTCAATACCAGATGGATTATCATCTTTACTCTCTCCTTCTCTCTCCTTCAATACCAGGTGGATTCTCACATCTTTACTTTCTCCCTCTCTTTCTTTCTCCTCCTCAGTGCCAGGTGAAGTTATTGCTTTGCTGCCTCCAGCAGTGGGTGCTCTCCGCGCCTGCGCCTTCTTTCCCAGCTGAGAAAGGGCCTAGAGTCACCTCTCTGTGTCTGGTAAGGAAATTCAGCCTCACATTTATTTCTCATTTTAGAAATGGGGGGAAAAAAAGCAGGAAAACTCTTGCCCGCGCACCCAGGCGCCCGACTGAAACCATAGAACAGACTTTGTTCCACACTTTTGTGACAGTTTCCTGTTTGTAGATTGCACTGAGTGTCAGGATATTTTAGTTTTAATAACGGTCAATGCGGAATTGCTGTGGACTGGTTTACAAATAAAACTCCTTTAACAATCTGGGGAATGGGAATTTCGGGGAGGAAAATAATTTAATAAATGTTAGAAGTGCAAAATGCGCCAGTTCTTTTTCTCTCAGATTGTTTAGGTTAAAGAAAAAAAAAATCAGCTTTTAAAAGAAAAAAAGGCAATATTCCTCCATAACACCTCTGATTGCATTTCTAATGCACTTACACAAAAACAAGAAAAAGTCAGCCGTCTGGCAGAATAACTGCGGGTTTGCAGGGGGACGGGTTTACAAATGTGACTTTGCAAGTGTTTGTCATTATTTGAAGTTGTTGTAATTTGGGAATCGAGCCACAGTTTCCCCCCCTCAGATGTTGTTTTCATCTAATCTATAAGAGTGCACTCAAAACATTTGCTGCGCTATAAATATTCTGCGCTCCGCCATTTTGACAAATATTCCTCTCCTGTCAAGGTTTTCTTTTTAAAAAAACAAATAAATAAAATAAAAAATCTTTCCCTGTTTTGTCCAGCGTCTGGTTTGGCCTTTTTTTTGCGGGGGGAGAGAGAGAAAGTGAGTGAAGAGGAGTCCTTTCCTGGGCAGGAGGGAAAGGACGCAGCTCGCCTGTGAAGTGTTGTGGCTTGTGCTGTGAGGAGGAGAAGCTGCTGCTAACTGACTGACTGCTGCTGTGTTCAGCGGAGTTCCCACTTGTTTGCAGGTATTTGATGGAATTTTCCACTTATTGCTGCTTTTATTTATCACCTTGCCCCAGCACTTTTCTCACCCTCCACCCCCCAATTTTTTTATTCTGTGTTTTGAAGTGGCTGTCAGTGTCTTTTTGTTTTGTTCTCTCTTTCTCCCCCTCTCTCCGCTTCCCCAGTTTTTTTCTCTTCTGAAGCAGGCGTAAGATGTTTCATTCAATGACATTTTATCA
Organism: Mustelus asterias; assembly: GCF_964213995.1. Classification (NCBI taxonomy): domain Eukaryota; kingdom Metazoa; phylum Chordata; class Chondrichthyes; order Carcharhiniformes; family Triakidae; genus Mustelus; species Mustelus asterias. The sequence goes on along the minus strand of NC_135807.1, from coordinate 86,670,865 downwards.
GGCTGGCAGTGAAAGATGTTGCTGCATTTTGGACACGCCAAGAGTGGGGAGAAAGACATCCCTTGGCAGATGTTAACCATGTTTTATTTTTTGCTTTTCCCCCCCTTCTCTCCCCTCACTGAATACGGAAGTAACATGTTGTGGAGGAACGGAAGCACCTTCACATTATGTAGATTAAAGTTGCGTTTATTTAGTTTTGTCTCGACCTAGGAAGGGTTTTTAAAAAATTTAATGCATTCTTAACGTTCAGCTTGGACAAGTCACTGATCAAGGTGGTGATGAGTGGGAGGAATGCAAAATTGACAGTGCTGTGGATATAAGAATAGCGGGAGCGACTATTGTTGACTCATGTTTAGCAGGTTGAGTCCATCATAAATGTGGATAGTAGTTAATCGGGCTGATCTGAAAAGAGGGCACAAAACGCAGCCTCACAATTACAGTAAAAGCTTCACCGCACTGTGTAAAATTATCCAAGACATGTGTGAGTGCTTTTAAAGCAGTCAGCTGGATTATTGGACATCCTAATTGTCAGCCACTACTAAGTGAACAACTTCTTGTCACCAAATATCAACTTAACCTTGTTAGGCATACTGGGCTGAGCACTGCCAGGAAATCTCGAAGCAATATGAATGAACACGTGTTTAAAATAAAAAAAACAATGTGGAAATGCAATCATAAAAGATTTATGAAATATTAATGAACATGAGCTGAACCGATGTATTTGAGACAAACCAACAGTGTGGTGTTTAATGTAAATGATATCTATTCTGAGGGGAAGTTATTTAATTAATTTTCGGGTATGCAGAAGGATAAGAACAACTTTACGATTTGTAAGAATGAGTTATTGTTTGCTCGGGATTTCCACAGTAACTTCATTGCAGTGTTAATGTAAGCCTACTTGTAACACTAATAAATAAACTTTTATATCAGTGTTCCCTTTCCCGTTGTCTCAAATTTTCCATTCAAATGAAAGCAATGTTTAATAATAGTTTTAGAGGCATGTGGCAACAAACATATTCGGAGTGTGTTTTTAACTTTTGTTTGCTAAGTGTCTTTTAGTTTTGTTATGGAAGGCTAAGGAAGTGACTGTTTCATCAGTGACTAAGAACTGAACTGTGCAGTCATCTTCAACTAATTTCTTGAAAATCAGCTGAACAATATCTCGCACGCATTTGAATGAACGGAAGGAAATTCTTTAATTTGATTCTCGTAACAGTGAATTGTCCTCGAGGAGGGATCAGAATGAATGCTGGTGATATGCTAGAGGGCCCTGTAAGAAATCGGAGTGCAGATGGAAGTCTCCCGTTAGAATCAAATGCCATCTCCACACAAATGATGACAGAAGTTGGCCAACCCCTCAATCTGTCAGGTGGGAGGAATTTTATTTTACATGCATTGTTCAACCTCAAGAGGGTTAAACAAAACTTGCACAGTGAATACTGAAAATGTATTTTTTTGTTGTATGTGGCTCAATAGATTGTGCAATATTGCAAATACATTTAGTAACAGGAGCACTTGCTTTCAATGGTATGTTTGAAGATTGTTTCCTTTGTAAACTTATTTGTTTGAAGATATAGTTGTGGATGTAAAGATTTGCGAACTGTCACAAGGAATTATTGTGACTTGAAACTATCATTCTTTCTCGTGGAATAAATAACTTTTCAATTGCTGCTGCTTCTGAATGACATATATATAAAAGGCAAAGAACACAAAATTCTTCAAACATAATATAACTGAATTCATAAATTTGTGTTTCCCCAAGGTGCTTTACAACTTGGGTAGGCTAGTAAACAAATGAAGTCTCGCTTCAAAGGCAATTGAACTGTGAATTTGGTAAAAGGTATATAATAAATCTTACAATGGGATAATACCGAATGGATTTGTTGATTTGAAATATCGATGAGCCAAAGGAACCGAAATATTTTTCATAGAAATCAAGTAACCCATTCATTATTTCAACAAAAATGTGTGGCCAATAATTGTACAAAAGCTTTTACCAGAGTTCGCCAAGTTAGCCATTTAGTTAATGTTTTGAACTCTTACATAGTAAGGAAGGGAATAGCTGAGTATAGATCCTATCCTGAATGAACCAATATGTTGTACAATGTATAACAGCCGCTTTCCTTTTCATAGTATTGACACATATATACTTGATGTTCATAATTGTCTACTTTCTGTCCATAAGAAAAACATTTTTTGCCTTAAGTTAGAAAGAAACTAAGCAGATAAGAACGGCATGATTCAGAGCTTACACATGCTATTGGGGCAGCATGGTGGCACAGTGGTTAGCATTGCCTCACAGTTCAAGGAACATGGATTAGATTCCCGGCTAGGGTCACTATCTGTGCAAAGTCTGTACGTTCTCCCCGTGTCTGCGTGGGCTTTTTCTTGGTGCTCCGGTTTCCTCTCAGTCTGAAAGACATGCTGGTTAGGTACACTGACCATGCTAAATTCTCCCTCAGTGTACCTGAACAGGTGCTGGAGTGTGGAGACTAGGAGATTTTCACAGTAACTTCATTGCAGTGTTAATGTAAGCCTACTTGTGACATTAATAAATAAACTTTAAACTTTTATTAAAAAAAACTTTGTGATTCTTAGGAATATAAAGAAGGAAAAGTCCATTGCCGTTGTGGTGATTGTGGGTTCAAGCCCCATTTTGAAGCCATGAGCACGGTAGAGATACTAAGCCACCTGCCGCCTTGTACTATTTCAAAGAAGAACAGGGAAGCTCTTCCCTGTTTCCTGACCAACATTTATCCCTCAATCAACATCACTGAAAACAGATGTTTGCATGACTTTGCTACATGTAGATTGGGTGCTGTATTTCCTACATCACAACACTTGTGAATTTAATTGGTTGCAAAGTGGTTTGGGACAATGTGAGGCGGTGAAAGGCACTATATGAACGTGGTTTTTTCATTTTCTATTGTAAATATTTTGTTAACTGCTTTTTACGCTCAACACCTCAGACTTGTATATATTAAATAACTAATGCAGCAGTGTTCAAACAAAGAAATGATAACATGGAGCGACATGTAAGACGAACAGTTTACCATTCCAATTGACGGTACTGTTGTAAACTCCTAATTAACAACACTAGTTGTTGTTATTCGAGGTGTCAGACACCACCAATGTAGACACTATTCAGATTTGTGTCCAAGAGCGGCTAAGTTTTTGCTATAAACGCCAGGAGGCACTGCTGTCAGAAGCAAAGCTTGCCAAGAGTCATGGCCCAAGCTGCCTGGCTGAAATGCTTTTCTACTCTGCTATTTCACTATTGCTTGACTGTGTACTTTTTCCAGCTCATGAGGGCATGATATTGTTACTGAAGAAAATAGTCATAGATGGATTCCAAAGCAACTTCCCCATACAAACTGAGCTATGAGAGACAACACCATGTACAGATTAGAATTTGTACTAGGCCATAATTCAGTTGCATACTTTTTACCTTTCAAGCTTTGAAGTTTTTTCAAAAGTCTAATGTCTAGATATCAAGTCCAATATCATCAATGCCTATATCAGGATTGGTTTGATTAAAATTATCAGGAAGTCACAAGACTTTCTGCGTCTGGCAGAATGGTCCAAAATCAAAGCAAAATAAACTGGTTAACCAGCAAGTAAACTCTGAGGTACCAAGGTGCATCCGTGATATGGAGAACATGTGGTGGGTAGACAAGACAAATGAAATTCAACATCTTGCTAACGCAAATGATGTCTGTGTTTTTTTTGCTGCCACAAAGACCATTTATGGCCCAGGTAGTCAAGCACCAGCTTCTCTGAGGCCTAAGGATGGGGGAGAACTGATCAAGGAAATGGAAACTGTTCCTGCCCAATGGAGGGAGCATTTTGAAGACCTTTTCAATTAACAATCAATTGTTGACGAGAGTTCATCCTGCAGCACCCAGTTAGAGATGAGCACAGAACTCTACCAATGCCTATGGAGGTGATGAAAGCCAACACACAAGAATGAAGAAAACAAAGCAGCAGGAGGTGATAGAAACCCTGCTGAGATGTTTTGAGCACGGAGGAGAGGAACTAAGATTACAGCTCCATGCCCTTAGTCTACAGATGTGGAATGACGAGGAAGTCCCAATTGATCTCAAGGATGCCATGATTGTGCCAACCTTCAAGAAAGGGGAGAAATGCAATTGTGGAAATTAGAGGAATCTGCTTTCCATTGTGTTAGGAAAACAAAGGTAGTTTTAAGGGATTATTTATATTTGTATTGATAAACATTAGAAATTGGGTATAGTTAATGTTAAGTGGGTTTAATTTAATGCCTCTGTGTCTGGAAGGATAAAACCGAGAGTTAGGTTCAAGCTGGACAAAGCTGTTTGTTTGTGTGAGGGTTGGTTAAGCTCCAGCTGTATTTCTATTGCGTTTAGAGTGGGCTACAGCATGAAGTATAATTGCAGTGGTGGAGTGCTGCTTAACAACAGGAGACCATCTTCCAGAGGGAAGGGCTTACCTTTGTTCTTAGTTTTAACGGGAAGTTAGAGCAATTGGAGACAGGACACACTGAGCTGCAAAGATGCAAGCCTCCTAAGGAACAAGATATAATCCAGATAACCAGAGAATGGGGATGCAAAGCATGTTCAAGATGACTGAAATTAAGTGAACTGAGACTAAGGTATTGTTCAGAAGAATTCAAGGAAGAGTAAACAAAGTATTCGGAGTTAAATAGACAATTGCCATAACTCGAGTTAAAGTGGGGCATCAGACTTCAAAGGGAGATGAAACATTTGATGTCATTTTAATAAGCGTCTGGGACTGATCGTTAAAGCAATTGTGAACTGTTTGGATGGCAGTCAAGACAAAAATCTTAAAGGTGTAAAATCCTGGACTGGATTTGCTGTTAAAGGTCAAGCGGAAGCATTGGTTAAAAGTGTCGGACCTAATCTGGATTTTGGAATGCAAACCACTCAGGGAAAACATTATTATAAGAGAAGATTTTAAAACTTGTTTTTGGGAATGGAGTTGGATACTCTCATGTAACAATCATAGAATCACAGAATCCATAGAGTGCAAACAGAGGCCATAAGGTCCATAGAGCCTGCACCGACAATAATCCCACCCAGGCCCTATCCCTGTAACCCCACGTATTTACCCTGCTAGTCCACCTGAGACGTGGGGGAATTTTTGCATAGCCAATCAACCTAACCCGCACATCTTTGGAGTGATCATCTGCGAGATTCTGCAGAGAAAACCACAGACACTAACTTGGGTTCAGGGGGGCATGTGCATTTGACCACAGGCATCGTGTGTGCGTCAAAGGGACCTTGTATGTTAATGAGATCATTGTAATTTACGATGTACGCTGAAATCTGTGTTAATCTTAAAATCTGTGTGTAATTGTTAAATTATGGGGGAGTAAAGGAGTATTGTATAATAATGCAACGTTTTATGTTGAACAATTTTTTTCTCTTGTTAAAACTAGTTAGTTGTTCTGTGCCTCTGTTCCTCTATATTTTATTTGAGTCAGGGTTCCATCTGGGGATCTTCCTTTCCAGTTCTAACATGAACTGGGATTGTAACAACTGCAAGAAGGACCATTACAAGAACTCTCCTGAATTGAATTATTACACTAGCTGAAGAGCTACTCCCCAATCTTGATGTGGGTTTGGGTCATCAAGGGGCATAAGCGACATAATGTCTACAGTTCAGCAACTAGAAGAAAGAATATTGCGCACATCAACCCCTCTGCATAGCATTCTTTGACTTTACAAAGGCTTCTGACTCTAAATCGTATGGCACTCCGGAAGATTCCGCTGTAGTATGGATGACCTCCAAATTCTGTTACCATCCTTCACCTGCTTCACGATGATATGAGAGTAGAATGGTAATCCTCAAAAAGTGAAAAAAACCAGCCTCCCATCCATTGACTCTGTTTCCACTCCCCGCTGCCTCAGAAAAGCAGCCAGCATAATCAAGGACCCCATGTACCTTGGACATACTTTCTTCCACCTTCTGTCGGGAAAAAGATACAAAAGTCTGAGATCTTGTGCCAACCAACTCAAAAACAGCTTCTTCCCTGCTGCGATCAGACTTTTGAATGGACCTATCTCGCATTAAGTTGATCTTTCTCTACACCCTAGCTATGACTGTAACACTACATTTTGCACTCTCTCCTTGCCTTTCCCTATGTACTGTATGCTTTGTCTGTATAGTGCACAAGAAACAATACTTTTCACTATACCAGTACATGTGACAATAAATAGAAGTGATCCATTAAAGACCATTTTGAGCTTAAGGCAGGAAGCAAAAATTGTGTGATTGTTCCAACTCTTGTATTTTCTATCTTCCTTGCTGCCGTGCTCCATCTGACTGGAGACAAACGTTCTGCTGGAGTGCAACTTATTTATTGAATGGACGGTACACAATTCAATCTCGGACAATTCCAGTCAAGAACTAAAGACCACCCTGATCTCAATCATCGAGCTCCAATAAACGAATAATGCTGCAGTAAGTGCTGTGCCCAAAGCGGATCTCCAGATAATCATCAGTGTGTTCGCTGAGGTATACGCAAAGACGGGACTTACACTCAACATTCAGAAGACCAAAGTCTGGCATCAGCAAGCGCTGAATGCATACTCTCCAGCCCCATTGATTAGAATTCAAAATGTGTGCCAGGAAAGTTTGGAAGAATTCCAGTACCTTGAAGTTATCTTTCACAGAATGCTGGCATTGACAAAGAAATCCAGCATAACTTGAAATCTGCTAGTGCAGCCTTTGACTACTTGAGGAAGTGAGTTGCTGAAGGTTACTATATCAAAACTGAAACCAAGCTCATGGTCTACCATGTGGTTGTGATCTCTTTCTTACTGTATGGGGCTGAATCATGGACAGTGTATAGGACGTACCTCAAAGCTCTGGAGTCAAAAAACAAAGAATAAAGAAAATTACAGCACAGGAACAGGCCCTTTGGCCCTCCAAGCCTGCACTGACCATGCTGCCCGACTTAATTAAAACCCCCTACCCTTCCGGGGACCAGATCCCTCTATTCCCATCCTATTCATGTACTTATGAAGACACCCCTTAAAAGTCACTACTGTATCCGCTCCCACGACCTCCCCCGGCAACAAGCTCCAGGCACTATTCTCTGTGTAAAAAATCTGCCTCGTACATCTCCTTTAAACCTTGCCCCTCGCACCTTAAACCTATGCTCCCTAGTAATTGACTCTTGAACCCTGGGAAAAAGCTTCTTACTATCCACTCTGTCCATGCCTCTCATCATCTTGTAGACTTCTGTCAGGTCTCCCCTCAACCTCCGTCGCTGCAGTGAGAACAAACCAAGTTTCTCCAACCTCTCCTCATAGCTAATGCCCTCCATACCAGGCAACATCCTGGTAAATCTTTTCTGTACCCTCTCCAAAGCCTCCACATCCTTCTGGTAGTGTGGCGACCAGAATTGAACACTATATTCCAAGTGCGGCCTAACTAAGGTTCTATAAAGCTGCAACATGACTTGCCAATTTTTAAACTCAATACCCCGGCCGATGAAGGCAAGCATGCCGTATGCCTTCTTGACTACCTTCTCCACCTGCTTGCCACTTTCAGTGACCTGTGTACCTGTACACCCAGATCCCTTTGTCTATCAATACTCTTAAGGGTTCTGCCATTTACTGTATATTTCCTATCTGTATTAGACCTTCCAAAATGCATTACCTCAAATTAGTCCGGATTAAACTCCATCTGCCATCTCTCCGCCTAAGTCTCCAACTGATCAATATCCTGCTGTATCCTCTGATGGTCCTCATCGCTATCCACAAATCCACCAACCTTTGTGTTGCCCGCAAACTTACTAATCAATCCAGTTACATTTTCCTCCAAACATTTATATATATATTACAAACAGCAAAGATCCCAGCACTGATCCCTGAGGAACGCCACTTGTCACAGTCCTCCATTCAGAAACGCACCCTTCCACTGCCACCTTCTGTCTTCTTTGACCAAGCCAGTTTTGTATCCACCTTGCCAGCTCACCTCTGATCCCATATGACTTCAGCTTCTGCACCAGTCTGCCATGAGGGACCTTGTCAAAGGCCTTACTGAAGTCCATGTAGACAACATCCACTGCCCTAACCTCATCAATCATCTTCGTCACTTCCTCGAAAAACTCGATCAAGTTCGTGAGACACGACTTCCGCTTCACAAAACCATGTTGCCTCTCACTAATACGTCCACTTATTTCCAAGTGGGAATAAATCCTGTCTCGAAGAATCCTCTCCAATAATTTCCCTACCACTGATGTAAGGCTTACCAGCCTGTACTTACTTGGATTATTCTTGCTATCCTCCTTAAGCAAAGGAACAACATTGGCTATTCTCCAATCCTCTGGGACCTCCCCTGTAAGAGTTTTAACAACACCAGGTTAAAGTCCAACAGGTTTATTTGGTAGCAAATGCCATTAGCTTTCGGAGCGCTGCTCTTTTGTCAGATGGAGTGGAAATCTGCTCTCAAACAGGGCACAGAGACACAAAATCAAGTTACAGAATACTGATTAGAATGCGAATCTCTACAGCCAACCAGGTCTTAAAGATATAGACAATGTGAGTGGAGGGAGCATTAAGCACAGGTTAAAGAGATGTGTATTGTCTCCAGACAGGACAGCCAGTGAGATTCTGCAAGTCCAGGAGACAAGCTGTGGGGGTTACTGATAGTGTGACATAAAGCCAACATCCCGGTTTAGGCCGTCCTCATGTATGCGGAACTTGGCTATCAGTTTCTGCTCAGTGACTCTGCGCTGTCGTGTGTCGTGAAGGCCGCCTTGGAGAATGCTTACCCGAAGATCAGAGGCAGAATGCCCGTGACCGCTGAAGTGCTCCCCCACAGGAAGAGAACAGTCTTGCCTGGTGATTGTCGAGCGGTGTTCATTCATCCGTTGTCGTAGCGTCTGCATGGTTTCCCCAATGTACCATGCCTTGGGACATCCTTTCCTGCAGCGTATCAGGTAGACAATGTTGGCCGAGTTGCAAGAGTAGGTACCGTGTACCTGGTAGATGGTGTTCTCGCGTGAGATGATGGTATCTGTGTCGATGATCCGGCACGTCTTGCAGAGGTTGCTGTGGCAGGGTTGTGTGGCGTCGTGGTCACTGTTCTCCTGAAGGCTGGGTAGTTTGCTGCGGACAATGGTCTGTTTGAGGTTGTGCGGTTGTTTGAAGGCAAGAAGTGGAGGTGTGGGGATGGCCTTGGCGAGATGTTCGTCTTCATCAATGACATGTTGAAGGCTCCAGAGGAGATGCTGTAGCTTCTCCGCTCCGGGGAAGTACAGGACGACGAAGGGTACTCTGTCCACCGTGTCCCGTGTTTGTCTTCTGAGGAGGTCGGTGCGGTTTTTCGCTGTGGCGCGTCGGAACTGTCGAGCCTCCCCTGTAGCCAGTGAGGATACAAAGAATACTCTCAAGGCCCCAGCAATTTCCTCCCTTGTCTCTCTCAGTATTCTGGGGTCTATCCCATCAGGCCATGGGGACTTGTCTACCTTAATGTTTCTCAAGAACCCCAATACCACCTCCTTTTTGATTTCAACATGACTCAAACTATCTACACATCCTTTCCCAGACTCATCATCCACCAAGTCCTTCTCTTTGGTGAATAGTGACGCAAAGTACTCATTTAATACCTCGCCCATTTCGTCTGGCTCCAAGCATAGATTCCCTCTCTTGTCCTTGAGTGAGCCAACCCTCTCCCTGGCTACCTTCTTGCTCTTTATATATGTATAAAAAGCTTTGGGATTTTCCTTAATCCTGCTGGCCAATACTTTTTCATGACCCCTTTTAGCCCTTCTTACTCCTTGCTTAAGTTTCTTTCTACTTTCCTTGTATTTCACACTTGCTTCATGTGTTCCCAGCCTCCTAGCTTTGACAAATGCTTCCTTTTTCTCTTTGACTAGGCTCACAATATCTCTCATTATCCAAGGTTCCCAAAACTTGCCATACTTATCCTTCATCCTTACAGGAATGTACCGGTACTGAATCCCTATCAACTTATGCTTGAAAGCCTCCCACATGCCAGATGTTGATTTGCCCTTAAACATCTACCCCCAATCTACATTCTTCAGTTCCTGCCTAATATTGTTGCAATTAGCCTTCCCCCAATTTAGCACCTTAACTTGAGGACTACACTTATCTTTATCCATCAGTACCTTAAAACTTACTGAATTGTGGTCACTGTTCCCGAACTGCTCCCCTACTGAAACATCGGTCACCTGGCCGGGCTCATTCCCCAATACCAGGTCCAGTATGGTCCCTTCCCTAGTTGGACTATCTACATACTCTTTCAGGAAGCCCTCCTGGATGCTCCTTACAAACTCTGCCCCATCCATGCCCCTAGCACTAAGTGAGTCCCAGTCAATATAGGGGAAATTAAAATCTCCCACCACAACAACCCTGTTACTTTTACACTTTGCCAAAATCTGCCTACATATCTGTTCCTCAATCTCCCACTGGCAGTTGGGTGGCCTATAGTAAACCCCCAACATTGTGTCTACACTCTTCCTATTCCTGAGCTCTACCTATATTGCCTCGCTGTACGAGCCCTCCGAGGTGTGCTCCCGGAGTACATCTGTGATATTCTCCTTAACCAGTAGTGCAACTCCCCCACCCCTTTTACATTGCCCTCTATCCCGCCTGAAACATCTGTATCCTGGAATGTTAAGCTGCCAATCCTGTCCTTCCCTTAACCAAGTCTCTGTAATGGCAACAACATCGTAGTTCCTAGTACTAATCCAAGCTCATCTGCCTTACCTGTTACACTTCTCGCCTTGAAACAAATGCACTTCAGTTCACCACACCCTCTCTGATTAGCAATCCCACGCTGCCTGCTGTTTCTCTGAGTCTTACTGGCCCTACTCTCTGGTTCACCTTCAGCTAATTCACCTTTGCTTTGGTTCCCACCCCCCCTGCCAAACTAGTTTAAATCCTCCCGTGTGACACTAGCAAACCTCCTGGCCAAAGTCAGCGAACAAGACTGCCTGCAAAAGATCTTGCATATTACATTGGAGGACAGATGCATCAACATCAATGTCTTTTCATATGCAAGCATCACCAGCAGCCGGGCTATTACCCACTATTATTGGGTTGGTCATATAGCTCAGATGTCAGATACCAGGTTCCCAAAACAGGTGGTCTTCTCCCATCTCGGTCAGGGCAGATGCACCAGAACTGGACAGAAGAAGCACTTCCAGGTTGTGCTGAAAGCCAAGGTAAAGAAATGCAACATTGACATCAACTCCTGTGAGACTGTTGCTTCAAATCGAACCAGGTGGCAGCAGAGACTGTGGGAATGATCCCAGGATTTTGAGACCCAACAATGTTTGGAGCTGGATCATGGACAATTTGGGCGGCACAGTGGTTAGCACTGCTGCCTCACAGCACTAGGGACTTGGGTTCGATTCCTGGGTTGGGTCACTATCTGTGCGGAGTTTGCACATTCTCTCCATGTCTGCATGAGTTTCCTCCGGTTGCTCCGGTTTCCTCCCATGGTCCAAAGATGTGCGGGTTAGGTGGATTAGCTATGCTCAAATTGCCCCTTAGCGTTAGGGGGACTAGCTAGAGTAAATACATGGGGTTATGGGGATAGGGCTTGAATGTGATTGTGGTCGGTGCGACTCAATGGACCAAATGACCTCTTTCTGCACTGTAGGATGCTATGAATGGCAAAATGAAGAGGAAAGGTGAGAGTGGCGAAGAGAACACAACCACACATTCCACATGATGACAAATGCCCTAAGGTCTGCTGTTCCTGAACCAGCCTCATCAGCCATCTTCGGATACATAGAAGACAGTCAATTCTCGCTCACAAGGAATAGCTAATAGTTCACTTTTAATCCATAGTTTAAAGAGCAAGATGATTGTGTATATTGAAATTGGCATACTTTGAAATCCTTTTACAATGCAACAGAAGCAAATCTGTAAATGCTTAAAAGCTGGTGTGCAAATTAGTTGAAAATTAAGATGCTAACCCATACTTTTGTTATTCTGTGTTTATGGAAAATCTGTTTGTATCTAAGTAAACGTTTTCTGCGTAATTCTTAGACATGTTTAAGCAATTAACGTAACGTATCTGTAACAATCTGAGGATCGTGGGATTATATTCATTGGAGTTTAGGAGGTTGAGGGGAGATCTGATAGAAACTTACAAGATAATGAACGGCTTAGATAGGATGGACGTAGGGAAGTTGTTTCCATTAACAGGGGAGACTAGGACGCGGGGGCACAGCCTTAGAATAAAAGGGAGTCACTTTAGAACAGAGATGAGGAGAAATTTCTTCAGCCAGAGAGTGGTGGGTCTGTGGAATTCATTGCCACAGAGGGCTGTGGAGGCCGAGACGTTGAGCGTCTTCAAGACAGAAATTGATAAATTCTTGATTTCTCGAGGAATTAAGGGCTATGGGGAGAGAGCGGGTAAATGGAGTTGAAATCAACCATGATTGAATGGTGGAGTGGACTCGATGGGCCGAATGGCCTTACTTCCGCTCCTATGTCTTATGGTCTTATGGTCTTAATGTAATGCTTCCTGGGAGGATTCCATCCCATTCTCCCAGTTTCTCTGCCTCTGTTGCTGCAACCTTTGAAAATGGCGCCTCTGACATCTCTGCCTTTTTTCCTTAACCAAGGTCCCCACCCTCCTGTGGTTGACAGGGCATGCAACTTGGTTTGGCCCATTTCCCATATCTCTGCCCTTGCCCCTTCCCTCCCAATACCATGATAGGGTCCACCCCTTACCCTCACATTCCACGCACCAGCTTCTGCATTCAAATAATTATCCTCGGCCATTTCAGTCAATTCCAGCATGAGGCTACCATGAAACGCATCTTCCCCTCACCTTCCCTGTCAGTATTCTGCAGGGACCACTCCCTCCATGACACCTTAGTCCACTCCTTCATTACGCTCAACTCCTCTTCCCCTTCCCACAGCACTTTCCCTTGAAACCATAGAAGGTGCAACACCTGCCCCTTTACCTCCTCCCTCCTCTCCATTCAAGACTTTATTTGTTGCTCCCAATGCAGTCCTCAATGTTGTGAAGACTAAGCACAGGCTGGGTGACCACCTTGCGGAACATTTTCACTCGATCTGCAAGCATGACCCCAATCTTCCTGTTGCTTGCCATTTCAACTCAACATCTTGCTCTCATGCCCACATGTCTGTCCTTGGCCTGCTGCAATGTTCCAGTGAAACTCAACGCAAACTGGAGGAGCAGCAACTCGTCTTCTAAACAGGCAGTGGTTAGCACTGCTGCCTCACAGCTCCAGGCACCTGGGTTCGATTCCTGGCTTGGGTCACTGTCTGTGTGGAGTTTGCATGTTCTCCCCGTGTCTGTGTGGGTTTCCTCCGGATGCTCTGGCTTCCTCCCACAGTCCAAAAGGTGTGCTGGTTAGGTGCATTGGCCATGCTAAATTCTCCCTCAGTGTACCCGAACAGGCGGCGGAGTGTGGTGACTAGTGGATTTTCACAGTAACTTCATTGCAGTGTTAATGTAAACCTACTTGTGACACTTATAAACTCTAAACACTAAAAACTTTAAACGTGTTACACCCCTCAATATTTGAGTTCAACAACTTTGGACTATGATCTTCCTCCTCCATCTTTATCTTTTTTTAAAATATCCCAAACATTTTTTGTTTCTAGGCCAAAAACCTGCCATCCCCACCGGACCAACGGTCACGTGTTCTTAAATTTTGCAACATCTTTGTTGCAATCTCTCCTAGCTGCCACGAATCACTGACCTTCGACTGTGTTCCAACTATTTCACCTCCACTTATACAGTATATGATCCAACACATTTCTCCCTCTTTTTACCTCTGAATAAGAGCTAGACAGACTTTTCTCTCCCTACAGATTCCAGCATCCACAGTATTTTGCTTTTGATACAATGTAATTATATCTGTGTCATCGTGAAATGCGAACAGAAAGTTAAACAAAAAATCCTAGCTTTTAGAAAAATATTTTATTCCTGGGATGTGGGTATTACGGCCAAGGCCAGCATTCGTTTAAAAATGATGACTTGCAAGACTTGTTTTTAACTGTGCCCTGTGTTAATGCAATAAACTTGGGATAATCCCAAAGAGCAGATGCTTTAAAGAATTTTTCTTTACCTGTTTTATTTTTTTGGAAAAGAGCTTTTCCCTTTTTTTATTTTTTAGATCCTTTCATATCCGAGAATTTGAAATTGTCTAACCTGAAGTGTTTTTCTGAAACCGTTTTTTTCCTTTTCCAGTCATGTCTTTCACTTCTTTGACCATAACCTTCACAGGGAATTGGTCTGTGGACAACTGTCTGCTGTTGCATTCCCTCATGGTCATTCTTCACATGTGACTGTGAATCGCGATAGTGTCAGTCGGTTATGAATGCAGATGTATTGCAGATGAAGATGATGCTTTCATCGTAAGTCCATGCACTTGAGTCATGAATTTTCAACTTGATCAAAGTGAACTCCAACCTATCTCCCCTTCCCCAGTTTCGGGACATGGGGGAATGATAGTAGCACTTTCCAGACACTCCATCTGAAATTAGTTGAATTACCACTGAGCACAGGTCTCGTGTGAATGCGCGAGAAAGCTGGTATTAAGGGAAACTTGTTTGAGGCAGTGATATCAAGGAAGCTCACATATTTTCAGCACATGATTTGAACAGGAGGGGAGTGCTTGGGGGACAAAGAGGGAATGTAAGGCAAAACACCTGGAAAATGTGCACAAGGAGGACCCAAGATGGTTTGTATGGATAATATCAGAATGTGGACTAAACTCTTTATGGGAAAGGCACTGAGCGCAACTGAAATCGATGCAGAAAGATTGTTCATAATGCAGCCAATCCTCGGAACGAGGACAGATAGAAGACAAGACGGAAAAGACATAGGTCTGAAAAGAGAAGCTTCGAAAACACATAATGAGCCATTGGATATCCAAAAGAATGGGCTTGCTCTTGACTGAGCACTAGCTGACATTCTGTTCCTGAGAGGTTTTTTTTCTCTGCCCTGAGGAAGTACTTCATTTCTGCTTAGCAGAGTCTCTGGTGGTCTGAATTAGATCAGGAACTGACATATTGGAACTGCAGAGTGATCCTGCAGCCTTTCTTCTTTGTTCAACCTAGCTAAATGTCTTCTTGATTAGAAAGCTGTGTTTTAAATGACATATTTAATATTTCCTACTTTGTACAACTGTCAGAAGTAGTTTCATTTTATTTTATAATCATCAGTCCTCCTGGATGCTACCATTTATGATACTTAAAAGGAAAAGCAGAGAACAAGGCAAGGATTTTTGAGTAATGTGCTGCCCCATCTTCCCCCTCAATGTTTAAAAAATCAAAATGCTTTGTGCTATGTTGAGAGTTTGCTGCATTTTCTCCTTTATGGACACCAATCATTTGATGCATACGTTACTTTTTTAACTTGCCACAATAATGCAGGTTGTGATTGGCCCATGTACCTCCTGAAGTGATCTCATTGATTTTAATAGCAGCCGATACTTCACATAGAATGAAGGCACTGACATGGCATTTCCTCAGCATCAAGAAAACACGAACAACTCCGGAATGATCAATAAAATGCTAACTTTTGTTCTGGTGATTTTTATAGCAGCAGCGATCTTGCGCAATGATCTTGTAAAATCCATCCCTTACTTTACAAATGCATGTGCTAGTGATGTCAGTGCTTCAGTGTTGCCAGGGCATTAGTTAACCCCTTTGTACGTTTGCCCAGGCAGTCATCATTTTTCATATTTTGAAGACTGCAGATTGTGTTGTGAGCTTTCTTTCGCCGTTTGTTCTTAGACTCTGAATTTCCGTTACAGATACTAAAGTGGCTACTAACTTTTGCCATTGATCAATGATTATGCTCGATTAAGAAGAATCCTTCAGCATCTTTTAAAACCATTCATTGTGCATAAAGATATACAAAAAATGGAAATATTCAAATGCATAGAAAGTCATCTATGCATTTAAACAGTCACTATCTGAGAGAGCGTGCAGGTAGCTGGTGAAGGTGTTCTGATGACTGGTCCCACCTAGAATTCTGAGCATTCTCCTCCTCTCTCAGGTGTTTCTGTTTTCATGTGATTTCTGATATGATTTCTAGCATTTTTAAAAATCTCACCATGTGGCTCCCTCAGCAACAGTAGCAACGACAACTTGTATTTTATGTAGTGCCTTGAACATGGTTGCACAAGCTGAGGATCATGATTAAATGTGAACTAGAACCACATGAAGAGATATTCGAGGAGACGATCCAAAGCTTGGTTGAAGAACTAGGTTTTAAGGAAAATCTTAAAGGAGGATGATACAGGGATTGTTTTGGAAGGGAATTCGGAACTTTGGGCCTTGGCAGCTGAAAGCACAGCCACCAGTGGTGCAGTGGCTATGCTCAAGAGTAAGAAGTTTAACAACACCAGGTTAAAGTCCAACAGGTTTATTTGGTAGCAAAAGCCACACAAGCTTTCGGAGCTCCAAGCCCCTTCTTCAGGTGAGTGGGAATTCTGTTCACAAAGAGGGCATATAAAGACAAGACTCAATTTACATGAATAATGGTTGGAATGCGAATACTTACAGCTAATCAAGTCAGGCTACTAAGCCAGTTTCACTGGCTGTCTTGTCTGGAGACAATACACATCTTTTTAGCCTGTCTTGATGCTCTCTCCACTCACGTTGTTTGTATCTTAAAGACCTGATTAGCTGTAAGTAATTGCATTCCAACCATTATTCATGTAAATTGAGTCTGTGTCTTTATATGCCCTGTTTGTGAACAGAATTCCCACTCACCTGAAGAAGGGGCTTGGAGCTCCGAAAGCTTGTGTGGCTTTTGCTACCAAATAAACCTGTTGGACTTGAACCCGGTGTTGTTAAACTTCTTACTGTGTTTATCCCAGTCCAACGCCGGCATCGCCACATTATGCTCAAGAGGCCAGAATTAGAGGAGTGCAGATACCTGAGGGTTGTGGAATTGAGGAATCACCGATAGAGAGGGACGAGGTCATGGTGGTGGGGAGGGAGGGACGCGGTCACGGCAGCGGGGAGGGAGGGAAGTGCTCGCGGCGGGGAAGGAGGGAGAGAGGGACGTGCTCACGGCTGAGGGGGAAGGAGGGAGGGACGCGCTAGCAGCAATGTGAAAGCGTGAATGAGAATTTTCAAATCAAGTTGATAGTTTATACTGAGCCAATTGAGATCAGTGAGAATGGGTGATGGGTGATTGAGACCTGTTAGCACAGGCTGAAGAGTTTTACATAATGAGTTTGTGGAGGTTAGAATTTAGGAAGCTGGTCAGGTGTGCATTGGAATGGTAAAGACTAGAGGTAACAAGAGTATTGATAAAGGTTTCTGCAGCAGGTGAGTTGCGGCAGGGTGGAGCCAAGTAGTGTCACAGAGGTGGAAATAGGCAGTATTATAATGCTGTGAATATGTGATCAGAAGCTCTTCCTGTGGGTCAGATTTGACAGCAAGGTTGTGAACAGTTTGGTTCAGCCTCTGACATTTGTCAGGGAGGAGGATAGGATAGTGAGCAGGGAATGACATCTTTGGTACAGATGTACCAAATGGCTTCTATCTTCCTAATGCTTCTTTGGATGAAATTTCTGGTCCTTCAAGCAGAGAGCGGGTTTGCACCGGAATAGAGAAGACCCTTACAATATTGACTAACATAGATATGAGAAAAGAGGTTGAGTGGTCAGTGATTTAATGGGAATAGGACTGAGGGAACATAAGGTGGTTCTCATATACAAGATGAGCTCAGAGGGCATGAATGGAGACGCGGATAAACTGGAGAAAGATACAGATTTAGGGCTACAGGAGGGGAGAATCTTAGACAACATTTCGGGGAAGAGGGTGGTGTAGTGGTAATGTCACTGCACTCGTAATCCAGAAGCCCAGGCTCCTCTTGTGGGAACACAGGTTCAAATCCCACCAAGACACCTGGTGGAATTTGAATTAGACCATAAGATGTTGGAGCAGAAATAGGCCATTTGGCCCATCGAGCCTGCTCTGCCATTCAGTGACATCATCACTGCTCTGATATGATACTCCTCAACTCTGCTTTCCTGCTTTATCCTCATAGCCCTTCATTTCTTTACTGATTAAAAATCTGTCTCAGCCTTGAACATATTTAATGACCTAGTCTCTACAGCCCTCTGCAGTAAAGAATTCCACAGATTTCACTACTCTCTGAGAAGAAATTCCTCCTTGTCTCTATCTGGAGTTCATAGAATCATAGAAACCCTACAGTGCAGAAGGAGGCCATTTGGCCCCATCGAGTCTGCACCGACCACAATCCCACCCAGGCCCTACCCCCACATATTTACCCACTAATCCCTCTAACCTACGCATCTCAGGACTCTAAGGGGCAATTTTTTTTTTAACCTGGCCAATCAACCTAACCCGCACATCTTTGGACTGTGGGAGGAAACCGGAGCACCCGGAGGAAACCCACGCAGACACGAGGAGAATGTGCAAACTCCACACAGACAGTGACCCGAGCCGGGAATCGAACCCAGGACCCTGGAGCTGTGAAGCAGCAGTGCTAACCACTGTGCTACCGTGCCGCGTTAGCAGTGCTAACCACTGTGCTACCGTGCCGCGTTAAATTAATGTTACCATTACTGAGACTATCCTCAATTGTCATAAAAACCCATTTGATTCACTAAAATCCTTTAAAGGAAATTTGCCATCCGTACCTGGTCTGGTCTACATGTGATTCCAGACCCACAGCAATGTGGTTAATTCTTACCTGCACTCTGAAATGGCCTAACCAGAAACTTAGCTCAAGGGCAGTTGGGGGATGGACAACAAATGCTGGCCTTGCTAACAATGCCCACATTGCATGAAAGAATAAAAAAAGGTCCAGTGGGCTATGAGAAATAAAGGAAATGATGTCCGGTGGTCTCACTCTTAAGAGACAAAGAATCATCTGTAATGAAAACAAAACAAATGCTGGAAATACTCAACAGGCCAGGCAGCACTTCATCTGCCTGACTAGTTACCCCCTGAAACCCTCCCCTGACCACCTCTATGAGGTCTCTGACATATCCTTGTGGCCTCCCATTCCCCCTTACACACTCCCCAGCAACACCCCACTGCCTTGTTCTCTGGATCCCATTGAACTTTCAATCAGGCTTATTTTTGGGGGAGGGGAGAACTGTGGAGTTAAAACACCATGGCATGCACCAGAACCCCAACGTCAGATTTCCCATGCCCCTGGTGTGTTAATTGTACATTGCTTATATTGTTAAGGCAGACTGGTGAAGGAAGTTTTTGGGCAGACGATGGCAAAATGATAATCACTCGCAATCCAGAAGCTCAGGCTAATGCTCTGAGGACATGGGTTCATATCTCACTAAATGCCCTTTAAGGGGCTGGTTAATTTGATTAATTATCGAGAGACTGCTGGGATATGGTGTAAATAGGTTGGAAGTAGAATATGTCCTGTTTCATACTTCACCAAGAGGCTTGGAAGCGATTTAACATTAGCAGATAATGGTTGCCTAAAGGTGAAGATTGGAAACTGAGAACATTTATTTTTTAGACAGAAGATTGTGATCTGATTTACTTGCGTGGAAAAAAAAATGTCTAAAGACAGGTATAAAGTGTCAGGATGTGATTACTCAGTGTTACTATCCATAGCTGAACTTTATGAACAGTGGAAAAATAGAATGGATATGCGAGCACGGGCCACAGCTTTACCAAAGAGAAAACAAGTTATGCCTTGGCATTGTCACTTCCTGACAAAAGCAAAATCAACAGCAAAGTATTTTGTGATCTGGATGCCTGTCAGTTGGATGCTGATAAGGGTTTGGATATTCTATTTCATGGGTAAAATTTATAAGAAAGCAGATCTACTGAATATCTTTTGAAGCATGGTCAGACTTTAATAGATTTAGAAAGACGGAGGTTATTCTATTGACGAATATATATTATGAACTTTAATTGATTATATCAAATATTGCCAAAATTAAATTTGGAAATTCCTTGTTCGGTGCTTGCCTTGAAATAAAACAGAAAATGCTGCAAAAACCAAGTAGGTATGGCAGTCTCTGTGGAGAGAGAAACCAAGTTAACACTTCGAGTCTGTAAGACTCTTTTTTAGTGTAGAGCTTTGAAATTGTTGGTTATGCTAAAGTGTCGCATGTGGATAGACTCCTGGTCTTGGAGTTGGATTCTCAGAAAGAGACATACTTTTGGATCAACGTTTGATGCTTTAAATATATTGCTGGCAAAGCAGTCACTTCCAGTAGCCTTCGTGTCACAATTGCGACACTCGGTGGTGTCACAGAGGATGAAGGACTGTATGATCACGGCCTTTGAAAATTGTTCAGATATGGGGTGTAGGCATCAGTGCAACAGAAAACTTGCTAACAAAGGAAAGGAGAATGAATACATTTTTGGCAGACCTGGCAGTTGACAGGATTGGAGTACTAATGGATGAATGAATCCTGGGAACAGTTAACAGGCGTTTCAGATGGGATCCAAAATATGATAATGCGGCAAATTGTCCGAAGTGGAAGAACATAGTTTTTGAAAGAATGTATGAGTCAGAAAGTTTGGAAGTTGATAATGTTGGATCAGCTGGAAGGAATTGTACTGGTCACAGGCTTCTGCCAGTAGTGACTAGTAGTTGTGGATTCATTTAATTGCACTGTGTTGGATAGTGGTTACACGTCAGTAGCATGTGTAATAGATTGTTTCAAATGTTATTTAGGTTCAACCAGTAGTAAGGATCATTCACTCAGTAGTAAGCATCAAAGTAAGATCAGGGAATATGAATATTTTATTTGGTTTGGGTTCGGAGCTGACAACACTGAGGTCACTGAAAAGAATAGCATGGATAAGCCACTTTATTAGTACAGATGTGGTATCTAATGAAAGATACCATTGCTACTGAGCAAGCTTTCCATGAAAAAGGCACAAATGAAACTGGACATGGAACATGATAAAGCAATTATTGGAAAGTCAGTAGATTTGTAATTTACCCAAATCAGGGCATTGTTACATCTCTTTACCAAAACCTTGCATCAGGATGTCAAATAATAGCATCAGGTGACAGGAATTACAGAGAAAAAAAATTGTCTTGAATTTACATCAACAATGTGAATTGTCTTGAATTTACACCTCTTGTTACAGATTAAACTATACTAAATTAGTATATTATATATACTAAGGAATGCAAGGATGGTTGATGTTGAGTACGCAAAGCACATTGAAGAGATTACTAAAGATTTTGATATATGCAAAAAGTATTCGAGGCCAATTGTAGGCCTATTGAGGGAAGTGGGTGTCACTGGCGAGGCCAGCATTTGTTGCCCATCCCTAATTGCCTTTAAACTGCTTACCAGGCTATTTCAGAGGGCAGGCAAGAGTAAACCACATTGCTGTGTGTTTGGAGTCACATGGACTCCAGACCAGATAAGCACGGCAGATTTTCTTCTATTACAAGGTTGCATGTTGCCTCATGAAGAGGTCTAAAGCTTTGTATGGTTGAATGATAACTGGTTATTGATAACAGACAACTATATACATATATGTATACATAGGATTAGATCTTGCATTGGTGCTATCTTCATGTTGACTTCTACCAGCCTTGCTACTACTACATTCAACTACTCCCATGTGACTCTCTGTCATAATGTGGACTCGTCCTATATTAACCCGAATAGTCCCAAACACCCTAATACTAAATCTTTCCTAAAGGACATCAGTGAAACAAGTGGGTTTTTATAACAATTGATGATAGTTGCCATGGTCACCATTACTGAGACTAGATTTCAAATCCAAATTTATTAATTGAATTTTAATCCCACCAGCCATGGTGGGTTTGAACCCATGTCCCCAAGAATTAGCCTGGACCTTTTGGATTACAAGTCTAGTGTCATTAGCACTACACCGCCATCATCCTGTCTCCATGTTGTAAGTCTCTCGTTAACATAAGGGTTTATGAAGTATTGGCGAAAGATAAAATGATTGTAGATAAAGTCAGAGTAAAATGGATGGGGATGGGACTGGGAGCACCGGCTAACTTGCAGACTGACAATGGGAGGGATGTTTACCAGCGCTGAGTTTAGAGACGTGTGAAAATATGAACATTATTATGAACACTAGTTTAAAGTCCTTTCAGAAATGGACTCTGAAAGAAATCACACAGTGATCAATAAGATATTCCATAGGTTCTTAGTCAACCTAGCAAATAGCAGTCTAACATCTGCACTGGTGTGGGCAGTCCATGCAAATAATTCACTTCAAATGATTTGGGATTGTAGTTTGTATCACTTGGTCTGTGGGATGGGATCGCAAAATACCTTCTGTAATGTGTGATAGTCCCCTGACCCTAGAAGGGACGACAATGAGTTCCACTTTATCTGTGCATTTGAATAGCCTACATCCAGGAAAAAGTTTCAAGATAAAATTCAGTGACCTTTATGGCATCACATAAGACTGCCCAAGATCAATTTTAATCCTAGGGATTTAGCGAACTATAAGAGAGAGAGAGAGTCCGAAAGAGTGGAGATGTCTGGTAAGGTGATAGGCTGTGATGGAAAGATATGGTGGTCAAACTATTAAAATCCATTCATCTTAGTTAATCATTAGAAACTTTCAGAAATTGAGCAATTAGCAGGAGGTGATGAGGCACTCTGTACTTTACACTCATGTGTTCAACAATTATAAGGAGTAGAACATGGTAGATAATGGGATGGATGACAGTAGACAAAGTGATATTGATGCACGGAACAGGGCTCTCATACCTAAATGACAACAGTCTAAAGTCAGTACCAGGATGACGTATATACCAGAAGGGTGCAGTGAATGGAAGGATGTGACTATTGTAGGAAGAGCAGAGAAAGCCACCAGCAAATTCAAACATTGTCTAAATGTCCAAGATGATGGCCAAAGAGATAATATCAATACATGGGCAAAGTGAGGTGAAACAGTGGGAAGTAAGAAAGTGCAGTGAACGTTCCTGTATTGGGTATGGGGATGACTGTCAATAGGAAGCGGTCATGGAGTGGTGACATAACCTCTGACCACGGGAGGGAGAGATTCAGTAACAATGATCTAGCAAGAGATAGAAGTGCAAGTCAAGGCTGTAGCTTGATTAGTCACATGAAAGAATAAGGACTACAGAACAGTCTAGGAAAACTACTAGAAATAAAAACCCTAATGATCGTGAAGCTTTGGTGGTTGCAGACAATTAATAGGTATTTTAATAAAAGGATAAACAAAAAGAATTGAATAGTTGAAAGGAATTTTGGACTGCTCTGAAGCGCCAGATAGGGGACAGTCAATCTTGACCTATATATGGAAAAAAGTACTCCTAGATAGGACATAGTAGGCCCCAGTGTCCTGGGGTTTTGAAGAGAGAATTGGAGATCATGATATTAGAGGGGCCTCCCCCATAGCAGGTAAAGCAATCTTGAGAATTTTCTTAGCTCTGTTGGCCACGTATTTGTGGGAATGTAGGTCAATCAATATAAAAGCTGCATATTTGCAGTGTGAAAAATTTCAGAGAGAAAGGTTTTTGAAACTACCTAAAGAAATGAGCGATGGAGAAGGGAAGCTGGAAATTAAACAAATGCATTTATGGATTAAATGAGGCATCAAAAGGGTATGGTATTTTTCAGTGAGGTCTGTCTTGCTGAAAGTAGGCTGTACTTAACTGAAATCAGATCCAGCATTGTTTTGCTGGTATGATAAAGAGAGACTCTTGGGAAACTTTGATGCACGGCGATGATTTTACATGGGGAGTCTTTGCAGAATTTGAGTGATTTTGTTGCATATATGATCTGTAACAGGAAAATTAAGATTGGAAGTCAGGCTTCAGAAACCTTTGAATATGAAGGCCTTGATGTTAATCAGAAAAAGTTGGAAGTAACCTTGAATCAACAATCATGTCTAGAAAGTGCGACATGAATCCTGATAAATCAGGCTAGTTCATCACAGAAAGATGATCTTGCATCCAAAGAAGAAACAGCAGTTAAAAAGCTTGATTGGAGAGTTCAACTGGCTGAGGTCAGACAAAGACTCAATGCCAGTTATGGCACATTGGAACTTAGTACTATGAGCAAACACGCTACACAACAATTGAGGAGGTTTGAGGACAAATAAATAATTAAATTAATTAAATTTGGGGGAAATGTGTGCTCCCGTTTATCTGCTTGGTTGACCCAAAGGACAGGAAATGAATCCTTTTTAGTGATGCTTCCCATGCTGATCTTTTGAATTGGTTTAAAATATTCTAGGTGAATAAAAATGCCAAGTGTTGTCCCTTGGCCTCGAAAGTCAAGAAAATAAAAAGGGTGATTAAAAGCATCCTAGCCACAGAAACACTGGCTCTGGCAGAAATGATAGAAACACGATCATAATCATCAAACATCTTGAGGGAAATCCTACTCGAGGCATTCTGAGAAATGTTTGCTCGTTGAATACATGTAGATAAGCGTTCTGTATGGGATCATGAACAATTCAAACAAAACTGAGAAAAGGCTAAGGATTCACATTGCTAATATAAAAGCAATGTTGAAGCAGAAAGAGACCTCTAAAATAATGAAGGTCGACACAAATCACCAATTATTGGACTGCTTTATAAAAGAAATGCTGGAGGTCCTTGAAGAGGGATATCTTTTGATGGGTTCAAAGAAACATGGAAAAACAATTTTTCTCTTTGATTTGTTTTGTAACTATTTGTGGTGTACAGTTTTTTTGTCTAAATAAAGGAAGGGTATCTGAAAGTGGTGTAGAATATTAAGAAGCATAGGTGAAAGGCATTGTTTAATTCAGTACCTGGAGCACTTATACAGAGAGACTGCTAGGATAATGTGGGGAGAGCAGGTAGGAAGCAGACATACGTAACGCTGCATTATGTACAAACAGATTTATTAGTAAGAAAGATGTCGGTGTCTGGTTTCATACTTCAGTTGGCTTGGGATTGAGTTAACACACTGCCTCCAGTGTGTCAGGCAAGTTAAAATTCAGCCCATTGTCTTTGTTTTTGTACCAAAAATATATTTGCAAAGCAGTTAAAATCTTCCCTGTCACATTTAACATTTAAAGTCAGTGGAACATCGTTATAAAAGTGACTCATAAAGGTTGCGGATGACAGATATTGGACAGATATGGAACACAAACTGTAGACAGTGAAGTAGAGCTGAGCCAAACCAACACTTTGTAAGGGTCTGAACACTAAACTAGTATTTGAATTTCTTTTTAGGTTTTTATTTTCAGTGGAAAATGGAAACTTGGCACTGAGTCAACTTTTCCGTTTGCCATGAAGCTGAACGCAGCGAGTGATGATTCGAATACTTTTGATATTTGTCCTGAAATTCATTTGGCTTGGATTTGATGTAAAGCCGTTCACTCGTGTAATACAAGTACACTTCTGATGTATTTTATCTGCTTTATTTAAATACAATTGCTGTTGAAAAATTAATTGGAGTGAAATTGCTCTATTCATGTACCTGTCTTATGTATTAATTAATAACTCGATCAGTGTTCAACATTAATATTCCTCTTGAAAACATTTTGGACTATATTTTGTTGCTGTTTTGCCAGCCAGAAATTGCATTTGCATCACAATTGGTGATTTATGTGTTATTGAGGCATGTGAACCATGCATCATGTTCCTTTTTTGTATTAAAAGAGCACATTATGCTTTTAGTAAATTACTGGATTTAGGAGCAAATCATACAATATCATCATGCAATTTTTTACTTCAGAGGTTACCTGGGACTCAGCCTGGCACCTAGAAGTTACATTAAAAATAGCGCTATGCCAAATTGAGGTAGAAAGATTTTATCATTATGATATAACAGTGTTGTAATTAACTTACTGAAACTGAGGGATGTGACCAAACTTTGAAGTTGTGATTGATTGAGCTCAAAGCGGATTTGTGTTTTGCGTAGTTCATATTTTTTTCTTCTTGTTCTTTTGATTCCTGCAAACTGGGTTCTGCTAAGGAAGGCAGACACATCTATTTTACACAAGTGGTTTCAAGGAGATTAGCAGATGCAAACCTCACATTTGGACATGTTTATCTCTCCCTATTTGTGAATTTATATGGTGCCTTTGCTGACATCAAGACACCCCAAAATGCTTTCCAGCCAACAAAGTAATTTTGAAATGTATTCGCTATTATTTTACAGGAATCAATTGAGCTTCACTTTACACCTCCCTCAATGATCAACCAATGCTGAATTTATATTTAAGAATGGCTGCCTCAAGTACTGCTTCAATATTGGCTTTCATTTCTGCAACTGTAGAAAACGCCTTGTTTTATCTTGCTCGGATCTGCTGAGAGAAGCTGCGTAGAAACAGTTACATTAAAACTACAAGCCACAGCTAGCTGGCAATGACTGGGACCTTCCCCAGTGACGGTGGAATGCTCATGCAACATTAGGTGGCTCAAATAGTTCTGGTTTCCTACAATATAAATATAGCTGCTTTGAATAACAAGTTGTTAGGTTTTAGGCTGCTGTCAGTGGCAACATTGTCATGGATTGAAAGCACCTGTTTGGCCGATACACACTGCGTTTGGCAGAATATGCACTCCTGTTTATATTCATAGATTTGAAGCAGAATTGCAGAGCAGCTGAATATGGATGCGCTGTAACCTTCCTTTGTGAGGAATGGAGATGTGAGCTTGCGCTCTTCCATTCAGCAGCAATAGAACATTGATCAGTTAGAACCCATTTTCATTGGCAGCCATTGTTGTTAATTATATGTACTGCAAGGAAATTCTTTTACCCATATGACTTCCAACATTGCTATGCTGAAATTGTTGAACATGATGTGGAGATGCCGGCGTTGGACTGGGATAAGCACAGTAAGAAGTCTCACAACACCAGGTTAAAGTCCAACAGGTTTATTTGGTAGCACAAGCTTTCGGAGTGTCGCTCCTCCTTCAGGTGAGTGAGGAGTTGTGTTCACAAACAGGGCATATATATCGACACAAACACAATTTACAAGATAATGTTTGGAATGCGAGTCTTTACAGATAATCAAGTCTTAAAGGTACAGACAATGTGAGTGAAGAGAGCATTAAGCACAGGTTAAAGAGGTGTATATTGTCTCCAGCCAGGACAGTTAGTGAGATTTTGCAAGCCCAGGCAAGTCGTGGGGGTTACAGGTAGTGTGACATGAATCCAAGATCCCAGTTGAGGCCGTCCTCATGTGTGCGGAACTTGGCTATCAGTTTCTGCTCAGCGATTCTGTGTCGTCATGTGTCATGAAGGCCGCCATGGAGAACGCTTACCTGAAGATCACAGTCATTCAGTCACGGGCAGTCAGCCTCTGATCTTTGGGTAAGCGTTCTCCAAGACGGCCTTCACGACACACGACAGCGCAAAATCGCTGAGCAGAAACTGATAGCCAAGTTCCACGCACATGAGGACGGCCTCAACTGGGATCTTGGATTCATGTCACACTACCTGTAACCCCCACGACTTGCCTGGGCTTGCAAAATCTCACTAACTGTCCTGGCTGGAGACAATATACACCTCTTTAACCTGTGCTTAATGCTCTCTTCACTCACATTGTCTGTACCTTTAAGACTTGATTATCTGTAAAGACTCGCATTCCAAACATGATCTTGTAAATTGAGTCTGTGTCTATATGTGCCCTGTTTGTGAACACAAGTCCTCATTCACCTGAAGAAGGAGCGATACTCGGAAAGCTTGTGCTACCAAATAAACCTGTTGGACTTTAACCTGGTGTTGTGAGACTTCTTATTGAAATTGCTGACAGACAAAGCGAGTACACTAATTTATATTCCCATGATAACTGCTGTACAGTTACTACAGGGGAAGCTGGATAAGTGCATGATGGGGGAAAAGAATAGGACACGTTGATGGAGTGAGGAGAAGTTAGTTGGGCAAGCATTGTGTGGGGGCATACAGACCTGTTGGGATGGATGGTCTACTTCTGTGCTATAAAATTCTACATACGTTATTTAAGATAAATGCAAAGTAACTTTTATTTTGTTCAGTAATTGGAGAATAATGATTTCAACAAACAATTTAGTCATTGGGTCTTTTTAAGTTAGCCGATAAGCATTCTGGCGGTGATTGAGAAAATATTACAACCAGTTGTGGCTTGTTTATATTACTGAACCAATGATTGGTGGGGTGTGGGGGAACAAGCACATATTTGAGATTGTACTGCTGCCATTGAAGACAGTAATGTCACTCCATGTTAAAGTCCTAGAGCCAAAATACCTGGCAATGTGGAGAATAGCTCAGGTCTGCCCTGCCCACAAATAGCAGAACAAATCCAACTTGGCCAATTCCCACCCTATCAGTTAACTCACAATTATTGGCAAAGTGACGGATAGTGCTATCAAGTGGCACTTATTCAGCAATAACCTGCTCACTGACACTCAGTTTGGGTTTTGCCAGGTGCGTTCAGCTTTTGACCTCATTACAGCCTTGGTTCAAATATGGACAAAAGACCGGAACTCCAGAGGTGAGGTAAGAGTGACTGCCCTTGACATCATGACAACATTTTGCCAAGTGTGACACCAAGGAACCTGAGCAAAACTGGAGTTATTGGAAATTGGGAAAGATGCTTCTACTGGTTGGAGTCATTCCTAGCACAAAGGAAGATGGTTGTAGTGGTTAGAAGTCAGTCACCATAGTTCCAGGACTTGACTGCAGGAATTCCCCAAGGTAGTGTCCTAGGTCCAACCATCTTCAACTGCTTCATTAATTATCTTCCCACCATCACAAAGCCAGAAGTGGGAATATTCGCTGATGAATGTTGAGCACCATTTACAACTCCTCAGATAATGAAGCAGTCCATGTCCATATGCAACAAGACCTGGACCACATTCAGGCTTGGCTGAACAGGTGGCAAGTACCCTTCGTGCCAGGCAATGATCATCTCCAATAAAAAAAATCTAACCATCATCCCTTGACATTCAAAGGAATTACTATCACTGAATCCTCCATTATCAACATCCTGGGGGTTTCCATTGACCAGAAACTGAACTGGACTAACAATATAAAATACTGTGGCTACCAGAGCAGATCAGAGGCTAGGAATTCTGCAGTGAGTAACTTGCCTCCTGACTCCTCAAAGCCTGTTCACCATCTACTAGGGACAAATTGGGAGTATGCTTGAATAGTCTCCCCTTACCTAAATGGATGCAGCTCCAACAACACTGAAGAATCTTGATGCCATCCAGGAGAAAGTAGCCACTTGATTGGCACCCCATCCACAAACATCCACTCCCTCCTCTACTGATACACAGTGGCAGCAATATGTACCATCTACAAGGTGCATTTCAGCAACTCTCAGATGGCCT
The DNA here is from genome assembly GCF_964213995.1 of Mustelus asterias. Taxonomy (NCBI): domain Eukaryota; kingdom Metazoa; phylum Chordata; class Chondrichthyes; order Carcharhiniformes; family Triakidae; genus Mustelus; species Mustelus asterias. The sequence continues at coordinate 86,641,603 of NC_135807.1, read as the reverse complement.
TTGTATAGCTCATTGGTCTGTGCACCCCACCGTGAGGTTATTACTGTTTCTTCAGGGATAACAAAGTGCAAGTTTCTTCAATACTGCCAGGTAACTCTTTTTTGTTGGCGGGTCACAGACAGACATGGAACCTGCCATTTAAAAGGTCTTTGTCCAGTTTTTAAAATAATTTTAGAAATAGCCACGGGATATCTATAATATATACATTTATCATAAAAATATTCAGAGTGAGGTCTTAGTCCACTCTCAATTCCACTCAATATATACTAACATTGGACCCTGTTTCATTTTTGTAGCTGGTAGCTTATTAAAGATTCCATGTTCAGCATGACTGTGTTTATTCCACAAAATGTAAACTTGTCTTCCTCTAAACTTCTGATAAATTTATCTGAGTGAAACGGATTGGGGTTTAATGGAAGTGTAAATTACGGTCGCATTTCTTTACAGTCACGTTTTATTTACTTACAAGATTCCCATCCTGGCCATGTTTGGAGTTTTTCAACATCCGTGAAATTTTGTTTCAAAATCGTGGCGTATCTCAAAATCAAATGTCTTTGGTCTGTGATCGGCTCGAGTAAACTGTGGATCTCAGATGTACAACAGTCTGGCTCAGCTGATTTGTTTGGTTATGTTTCTGTATAAGTGAGGTTCCTTTTACTGTATGAGTGAATATTGTACATCCAAGATAAGTATAAACTAAAAAGAATATGCAGAATCTCTCATTTAGTTCTTAATTTAATCTCAATTTGCAAACAATTTCTGTATGTTCTATTCACGGTCTCTTGTATGGTTTTAGTTAACACAGAGTGTTGTAAGTTACAGGAGTGATTATGACCGCGTGTCTGTATTTATATAAGCATGCAATCCTAATTGCATTATTCCTACATCAGAATAATTCAGCAGCATGTTTAATGTATTGAAAAAGTATATATTTTTTAGATTCAAAGACATTGAACAGAATGAAAATATCTTTGAGTAGTTTGTAATAATTCCTTCCCTTATTTCTCCATGACCTTTAAGTAAGCAATTCAGGAGGAGGGAAGAAAATGTCTGAAGAAAAAGGCTGGCAGGCTGTACCAATCAAAATTGAAAGAATCGATGAAGAAGCTGAAACAAGCAATGCAGCTAATGTGCAGGACTTTGATATATATAGTGCCATGGAATGGAAAAATGGAGTGGGTACCTTGCCTGGCAGTGACCTAAAGGTATGCATCATTAATTTGAGTTTTAAGTTTTCAAGTCTTTAATTTTTCCAATGCAAATCTTTGAATGCAATAATTACAATGACAGTAAACTTTCCCCTTCGAACAGTCAGACAAATGTCCAGACTCAAGCTGTCTATGTAGCAAATTAAAGAATAGATAAAAAAAAACAAATAATCAATGTACATTATAGGCAAGATTATTCAGCTAAAATCTATGATGTAGTATTTATTAAGGAAACAACCTCATTCAGAATTTACTGATACTGTTGGTTTGGCTGGTGTTTGGGAGTAGTGGCATCTGCTGCTTGGAGCTACTCCTATCAAGAGAACTGCTGTCATGGTATGTCACACTTGTCTGTCTTGTGCCATCCTCACATATCCATTATAGCTCGTCTGACATCCGTCATCCAGCAACACCTGGGCCCACCCTTTGTTCTGCTGCCCTCCACTTTGCCCTTTAGCTCTGATCAAATGGCTTGCTGAAATTTTATTTTCTGGAAGTCATTTTTTAGAGTTCTGTCTGTTCCTGCAATTTCAATCGCCTCAGCATTTGTCTTTTGTATATGGAATTTTCAGCACACTCCTCAGCATCCATTTCTTTCCACACATCTTACTGCGTCTTCTGAGGCACACAAGAAAGTGGATAGAATACAGCATCTTGCAAATTTTTTCCTTGTTAAAAGCTTGAATTTTCTTGTTAACACATCCCTCACCTTCACAAAATTATTTCTGGCTATCATCATCATCTACCATCTTCAGTTATAATTTGTCTTAAACAGACAAACTTATCGACCAGTTCCAGTGCGGTATCATCCACTTCAATCGTCACTGGGGTTTCTTCTAATGTAGTCCTTCTAAGTACCATAGTTTCTGTCATTTTGATGTTCATACTCAATCCATATTCTAAACTTGTGGATTCTACTTGTTCTGTGATATTTTGGAGGGCCTCTTTTGATTCTGCAAGTAGTGCTGTGTTGTCAGTGTACTGCAAATTTGCTATGTTCCTGCCTCCAATTTATATCCCAAGTACACCTAATTCTCTGAAGATTTGTTCTGTGTACAGATTGAATAATTTTGTTAACAGTATGGCCTTTTCACACTCTTCTTTTCACTTGAAACAATGGCAATAGTAGGGTGGGGTACACTGCACCTTTCACCTGTGTGCACTTTCTGGAAAGTTAGCTTGGTAGATATAGTTACAGCTGAATTCCATTATTGTCTAAATGACTCAGAGCTATACACCAGCAACTTTTCTATGTTTATAACTGAAGGTAATAAGTAACTGCAAAATCTCATCAATATGGGTTAAACTTGAAGCTTTGTTTGTTTGCAAGTCATTTTTTGAGGTTGACTTTGAACTTGGTGCTTTGCAGGAACAGTAAATGTCATGCCATTAAACTACCATTGAGCATATGATGTTTATGGCAATAATGGGGACTCGGCTCAAAAGTTTGGTGTTCAATACTTTTGGAGACAAGGGCCAGAATTTTATGTTGCTCAGGCAGGTGTGCGTCCGACTTGGAAGAGCATAAAATTGTGTGAGAGGATGTTGGGTGCATGTCCTGATATCATTGTGCCCTTGTGCGATATTTTGGTTGGTGGGCATGAGTCAGAAACGTGCCTGTCGACAATCAGGAAGTCAATTTAAATGAATTAACTAGCAGTTGACTGGGATTTTACATTGTCTGTTTGCCATTACAGCTGGCGGGCAGGCCGATTTTTACACTTTCAACCTCGATCCAGGCGGGATGAAAGTCAGGGCTCTGATTAAATTAATAAATATGTCTGAGGACTAAGGCCTGTGTATGATTATGCTCCTTCGACACTTGTGGCATAGTTTTTCCATTGATCTTCATGTTTTAAAAATCAGCAGCTCCCTCAGACTGCTCAACAGTGGCTGTCCCCGCTGAGGGAGCACATTGGAAATGCCACCCCTTTTCTGGGTGCACAACCTCCTTCTGCCCTCCCCCAGAGCTTTGAACCTTTTGTAGTGCATGTTTCACGCCGCATGGCCATTAATTGGCCAGCCAGCATAATATCATGCTAACAATGTAATTTTGGGCGAGAGCGGGTATCACATCCGCTCTCACCTGCATTGACTTTGGATGCTCCCCACACATAGAATTCACGCTAAGGTGTTCAGGAAAACATGGGAAAGAAAGAGGAGGGCTGGCAGTATAGATTGGAGAGAGGATATCCTCGATGGGTCAAAGACTGAATCTTAAGAAACAGTCGAGGTATTGTCACACTACTGGGTGTATTCCAGAGGCAACCAATTAGTGAGAAAGATACAGTGGAACAAATCTTCAAGGAAATTCCAGAGAAGTTCAAGAACCAAAGAACGGTTATAATGGAAGACTTTAATCATCCTAAGACAAACTGTGATAGTAATGTAAAGGGCAAAGAGGTGGTGGTGGGAGGCCTTGTGAAGTGCATTCAGGAGAATCTTGTAAATCAGTATGTTTCTAGCCCATCAAGGAAATTGACGTTGCTGGATTTGGCAATTGAAGTGGGCACAATGCCAGCAGGGGAGCATTTAAGAGACAGCGATCATAGTATAATACGCTGTAGGTAGCTGCGGAAAAGGACATGGAGCAATCCTGATCAATAAATAATTGATTGGAAGAAGACTAATTAGAATGAGGTGAGAATAGATCTTGCCCATTGGAATTTTAAAAAAAAGAAAGCAAAATAACATGAATGCTGGAAATCTGAAATACAAATAAAGTACAGAAATACCCCAGCCAGGCAGTGCTGCGGTGAGAGAAACAGATCAATGATCTTTCATGAGAAATGGAAGAAGTTAGCAACAGAGATTTTAAGCAACTGAAAGGGGAAGGGGTGTTGGAATAAGAACGAAAGAGAAGGTCTGCAATAAATGGAAAGACAGGAAAGATTAAATGACAGTAGAGATGGTGGTGCAGGGCTGAAGGGATTGGTAATGAAACAAAACCCAAAAGATATGTCTAGAAGAGATGTGATTGGCAGCATGATAAACAACTGCCATCTGTAAGCAAAATCAAAGGAAAAGCAAGAATAAAACTTGCAAAGAAAAAGGGAACAAAATAGAGGCAGGGATTATGGTCTGAAATTGTTTGAGGAAAACAGAATGGGTGAGAGTAGAAGTGAAGGAAATGGGATAGATGTTGACTACAGTGGAGCATATCCTTGGTTTGGAGAAAAAGGAATGCTTTGGAAGATTGCGTGTTCAGAACAGATGCGACTGACCCGGAAAAATGAGGAGAAAGGAATAGAGTTCTTATGGGAAGCACCGTGAGAGGAATTGTAGGCAAGGTAGTCAGTGGGATTATAGCAGAAAATGCTGCAAATACCCAAGGTCAGACAAGATCTGTAGAGCGAAACAAAAATATTTGGCCCACCCGTGGCATTTTCCGGAGGCAGCTCACCATTGGTCGCCAATGAATTTTTCCGGTCCCACCAATGTCAACAGTGTTTTGCGTGGCTCGCCTGTCCAACGCCGGGGAAACCGCTGCAAGGGGTTGTATTAGGCGGGACCAGAAGATCCTACCAGTGGGAGGGGCCAGAAAATCCTACTCAATGTTTCAGGTCGATGATGACCTATCAGCTGTTCTGATGATGTAACATTTTAAAACCTGCTCTTCTGATATGCCCCTTGTCATATGCGGATTAATTAAAGAAATCCAGCAGAGGTTTGTTGAAGGCAAGTTGTGTTAATTGAGTTTTTTGATCCCTGCCTTGATGTGGAGGATAAAGGTGTTTGAAAAAAAAGCCAAATAATTGACTTGCCAGCAAGGTTGAACAATCTGTGGAATAAAAGGCACAATGACAGTTTGCTGAGTGACAGGAAACAGGATGGTGAATGGTTGGTTTTGACCTAGAGGAAAGTATACAATGGAGTTCACAATAGTTGGTATTACAACGTCTGCTTTTCTTCATATATGTTAATGACCTAGACTTTGGGTGCACATTTGCAAAATAGGCAGATGATGTAAAACTTGGCTGGACGATGAACCATGAGGAGGATGGCGATGACAAAGACAGGCTGGAATAATGGGTGGAAACGTCGCAGATGAATTAATGCAGAGAAGTTTTCTTAGGAAGAAGGAGGAGGGGCAATATTAAATGAAGGTTTCAGTTTTAAAGGGGATGCAGGAGCTGAGGGACCTCGGAGTAATGTGCATAAATATTGGTATCAGGGTGGGTTGAGAAAATGACTGCTAAGGCATATAGGATTGTGGACTTTATAAATAGAGGCATTGTGTACAAAATCAGGAAGTTTTGGCAAACACGTATAACATACTGATCCCGCCTCAACTGGAGCATTGTGTCTAGTTCTGGATACTATGCTTTTGGAAGGATATGAAGGCAATAGAAAAGGTGCACGATTGACATGAAGAAAAAAGCATTTTTATGTAGTGAGTGCTTGGGATCTGGATAGTACTACCCGAGAATGTGGCTGAGACAGATTAAATTGTGGCTGGCAGAATGGAATTGGATAATTATCCGAAGGGAGAAAATTTGTCGGGCTATGGGGAAAGGATGGGAAGTGGCATTAAATGAGTTGTTCTTGCAGAAGGCCAGCACAAATATGATCTTTTTCTGTGTTTGTAACCATTTTATGATTCTATAGCTGTATTAGTTGCTGTGAGTTATGCAGAACTTCATTATGTAAACTGTAAATGTGGGTATATTCATGATTGGCCTGTTAGTCTTGTTTATAGTAGTACAGTTACAGATTTATAGCTGAACCATGGAAACTGGTCAGGTTAAGAAGCCAGCTACTAAATTGGGTTGTTTAGAATAAATTTGGGTTGTTTAGAATAACACTTCTCGATAATGTACTCGATATCAACGTTGGTTTGGAGTACAGAGCGAGGTAGTCACGTGAGGCAGATAGCTGATTGCTGCAAGCACTCATCTGTTTTTGCTATGAGCTGAAGTCGCCATGTTTGTCACACAGGTTCTGCCCCTAAACGCAAAACTAACTTGGATTATAAATCCCAAACGTTGCCATGAGGTTATACCCCTTTTGTTGAAAATGTGATTTTTCAACCTTCAGCTGACTGGAAATTTTGCAATTTGAACTGAGATGGAGCAAATTGCTTAAACATGCAAGGCCACATTCCGAGGTGTAGGTGAGAAACAGACACATCACCCTCAAGGGAAGTGTGAAGAGAGTGGCATTTCCTATAATCTAGACATTCAGTGAAACTCATAACCGTCTCAGGAAGGGACATTAAAAATGCAAAGTACTGGATATTGAAACAATGGCTGCCACAGACACACATCCAAAACCTCTTGGAAATACATAATGGGTGAATTATTTCAAGTCAAGACTGCCCAGTTGCTTCAGAGAGATTGCAAGTGACACAGTGTCAAGAAATTATTCAGCAGAGGAAATGGGCTGAAGGTTGCTATTTCTCCCCCTCTTTCTTTTGGAACACGAGTATTTGAGAAGCCAACGGTACCAGAAATTTGTCAGCAAACTGAGATCTTGTAATGACTGTAACAACTTCTACATCCAAGAAACCAGCTAAAGCAAATTGGCCACAGCATTTTAAAATCTGCGCCTCGAGGACAATCAAAGGACTTAATCGTTTATTATTTTACCTTTCTTATTTGGACTCTAACTCTCTTTATTTATGATTTATGTGCATGTGTGTGTGTGTAACTGAGGAGGTTAAATAGAAGGGAGCCAGTTAACCCTTTCTAACTAAAAAATGATAGTAAAAGCTTTTACAAATATATAAAAAGGAATAATAGCAAGAGTGAATATTGGACCCTTAGAGGACGAGAGGGGGGATTTAATAATCGGAAATGAGGAAATGGCTGAAACTTTAAATAAGTTTTTTGTGTTGGTCTTCACGGTAGAAGACACAAATAGTTTACCGAATATTAACGATAGAGGGTTGGTAGGAGGAGAGGTACTCAATACAATTAATGTTACCAGGGAGACAGTGCTTGGTAGACTAACGGGACTGAAGGTGGACAAGTCCCCGGGCCCGGATGGAATGCATCCCAGAGTACTGAAAGAAATGTCAGAGGTAATAGCGGATGCGTTAATGGTTATTTATCAAATTTCGTTGGATTCTGGGGTAGTGCCGGCGGATTGGAAAACGGTTGTTTAAAAAAGGAAATAGACAAAAGGCGGGTAACTACAGGCCGGTTAGCTTAACATCTGTAGTTGGGAAAATGCTGGAATCCATCATTAAAGAAGAAATAGCAGGCCATCTGGATAAGAATGGTTCGATTAAGCAGACGCAGCATGAATTCATGAGGGGAAAGTCGTGCTTGATGAACTTGTTGGATTTTTATGAAGAAGTGACTAGTGCGGTTGACGGGGGGGGGGGGGGGGGGGGGGGGGGGGGGGGAGAGAGAGAGAGAGAGAGAGAGAGAGAGAGAGAGAGCCGGTGGATGCGGTGTTTTTGGATTTCCAAAAGGCATTTGATAAGGTGCCTCACAAAAGGTTGCTGAAGAAGATTGGGTCACACGGAGATGGGGGTAGGGTGTTAGCGTGGATTGGGGATTGGCTATCCGACAGGAAGCAGAGAGTCGGAATAAATGCGTGCTTTTCTGGTTGGCAGATGGTAACTAGTGGCGTGCCGCAGGGGTCGGTACTGGGGCCTCAACTATTTACCATTTATATAGACGATCTGGAGGAGGGGACTGAGTGTAGGGTAACAAAGTTTGCAGACAACACAAAGGTAAGTGGAAAAGTGAATCGTGTGGAGGATGTAGAAGGTCTGCAGAGAGATTTGGACAGGCCGAGTGAGTGGGCGAGGATCTGGCAGATGGAGTATAACGTTGACAAATGCGAGGTTATTCACTTTGGAGGAAATAATAGCAAATTGGATTATAATCTAAATAGAAAAAAATTACAACATGCTACTGTGCAAAGGGACCTGTGCATGAGACGCAAAAACCCAGTCTGCAGGTGCAACAGGTGATCAAGAAGACAAATGGGATGTTGGCCTATATCGCAAGGGGGATAGAATATAAAAGCAGAGATGTCTTGCTGCATCTGTACAGGGCATTGGTGAGGCCGCAGCTGGAATACTGTGTGCAGTATTGGTCCCCTTATTTGCGGAAGGATATATTGGCCTTGGAGGGAGTGCAGAGAAGGTTCACCAGGTTGATACAGGAGATGAGGGGTGTTGATTATGAGGAGAGACTGAGCAGATTGGGTTTGTACTCGTTGGAATTTAGAAGGCTGAGGGGGGAATCTTATAGAGACCTATAAGATAATGAAGGGGCTGGATAGGGTAGAGGTGGAGAGATTCTTTCCACTTAGAAAGGAAGCTAGAACTAGAGGGCACAGCCTCAAAATAAAGGGGGGTCAGTTTAGGACAGAGTTGAGGAGGAACGTCTTCTCTCAGAGGGTGGTGAATCTCTGAAATTCTCTGCCCACTGAAGTGGTGGAGGCTACCTCGTTGAATATGTTTAAATCACGGATAGATGGATTCCTGATCGGTAAGGGAATTAGGGGTTATGGGGATCAGGCGGGTAAGTGGAACTGATCCACTTCAGATCAGCCATGATCTTATTGAATGGTGGGGCAGGCTCGAGGGGCTAGATGGCCTACTCCTGCTCCTATTTCTTACGTTCTTATGTTCTTATCACCTCGTTACAACAAGGCACAGTGGCCCTTATTCTAAATTGACCTTGTGTAGTAAATGTTTAGGGTTTTAGTGATAATTTAGCAGCACAGATCACATGCCTATTATAGAATCTATCCGATTTTGTAGCCAGTGCAATGGAAATCAGATGCTATCTGGAGTAATAGCATGCAAGCCAGCTCAGAGGAGTACTGCTTTGACACAGTACTGAAGTTGGAAACTTGCAGGTGTGAATCAAGAGTTTTTGCTGATGAATGGGGAAAGCAGCATGGAGGGCAGCTCAACAGAGGACAGTTTGCACAACTTACTGAAACCGGGAATTGGGTAAATGAGGGAACTTGGTGCAGTGGGGGAAGACTTGGGTGATTCTTTGTTCTCTTTCAGAGAACAAAGAGTCATCCAAGAGAGAAAATGAGCATCATCAAGACCTGAAAACTGTAGTCTAGAGTCATTAATTAGGTACGCAGGTATGAGATCGGTTGTTGAGTTTTAAGGTTCATTTTTCTCTAAATTGGGAGGTAGTTTAAACTAATACCAGGGAAATAAGAACTGTGTTCAATTAGCTCAACTAGTTAAACCGCTTAGAGTCAGAGAGGTATACAGCACCAAAACAGGCCCTTTGGCCCAACTTGTCCATGCTGACCAGGTTTCGGAAACTGAACTAGTCCCGTTTGCCAGTGGTTGGCCCATAAAATATCATTCCAAGTTATTGTTAAGTGATATTTCTGAATGGGAATCCTAATTAATTAAATAAAATATAATAGAAATTACAGGGCAGGTGATGTGTTACATCTGTAGCATGTGGGGGCTGGTGGACACCAGTGTGATCTACAGGAGCCACATCTGCAGTAAGTGTCTGCAACTCTAGGAACTTAGCTCAGAGTTAATGAGCTGGTGTCTGAACTTAAGACACTGCGATGCACCAGTGAGGGTGAGAATTACCTTGTTACTTGCTGGAGGCAGTCACACCGCTTTGGTTAGGCAGGTCAGATTTAGTCTGCGGTCAGAGACTGAGGATACTCAGTAACTGAATGAAGCAGGTATGGAATCCAGAAGGAAACAATGAAAGAACCTCAGCCCTCGCACTTGTCCAACAGCTTTGATGTTCTTGCAGCTCCTGTGGATGAGAACAGGGACTGCAGGGAAAATGAGCAATCTGACTACGGCAACATGGTACAGGGCATTCAGGTTGATGGAGTACAAATTAATGTAGTTGCAGTAGGGGACAGGATCGATAGGGGATAGATAGTGTTCTCTGCAGCGTTGAGCATGTGTCCAGGCTGTTTTTACCTCTTCAGTACCATGGCTAAGGACATCAGAAGGGGTGCAGAATACTGCAGTAATGATAGATCGGTGTGTCCTTGTGCACGAGTCTCATAAAGTTAGCATGCAGGTACAACAAGTATTGAGGAAGGCAAATGGAATATTGACCTTTATTGCAAGGAGGATGAAGTATAAATGTAGGGAAGCCTCATTATAACTGTACAGGGTATTGGTGAGACCATACCTCAAATACTCTGTACTGTTTGGTCCCCGACTGAAGGAGGGATTCACTTGCATTGAAAGCAGTCATGAGAAATTTCACTAGGCTAATTCCTGGGATGGAAGTGTTGTCCTATGAGGTTGTGCAAGTTGGGCCTATATTCATTGAAGTTTAGAAGAATGAGAGGTGGTCTTATTGAAACACAAGATTCTGAGGGGGTGTGACAAAGCAGATTCTGAAAGAATAATTTCTTCATGGGGGAACCTGGAAGTTGGGGGCACAGATTAAATACCAAGGTCTCTTAATTAAGACAGAAATGTCAAGAAATTCCTTCTCTCAAAAGGTCGTTAACCTCAACTCCAGCGAATGTGGAGGCTGCGTCATTGAATATGCTCAAGGTTGAGTTCCAGATTTTTGATCAACAGGGGAACCCAGAGTGCTGGGTGGCGGGCAGGAAAGTGGGGTTAAGGCCGCAATCAGATCAGCCCATGATCTTATTAAATAGTGGAGTAGGCTGAGGGACCAAATGGCCTACACTTCCTCCATCTTATGTTCTTATGTATCATCTTGGTGATGAAAGTAAAAAATGACTCCTATGGCTTGCCATAGAAATGGGGCTTCTGACATGGTGGAATCTGCTAAAATAAAAAACTTAATGACATTAAAAATTACCCCACTGTAATTTCTTTGTCTCCTCCTCTGTTCATACTCGCCCATCCACCCCAACGTTTTACTTTTGCTTTCCCCCTCAGAAAATGCAGGTGTGATTCATGCTCGGGGTTTCTACCAGTTTCATCCCATGCTGAACATCAGTAGTCATAGCGAGTAGCTTATGATGCCTTGCTTTTGGATTTCCTGTGTGCTTCATCTTTACTTCTGCCTCCATCTCCTATCATGGCTAAGATTGCAAATTTGGCATCTGTGGTCTTGTAGTTGTGAATTGATTTTCTTTATTGCATAAATAGCAAGACTTTCCACTGGAGTTACACTGACTCCCTACGATCATGCAGTAGTAATTTCTTTGGCAGTTCCATGACCAACTATTGTAGTTCTAAATTAAAGATTTACATTAACCAGTGTATTTCCTTTCATTTACAACATGACACTGGTGAGCACCAGGAATGTCTGCACCATAGCATTCAGGGTTGCGATGCCAATGGACAAAGGATTTAACAATACAAGGGACTATTTGCCTGGCAGTAAGCTGCATTGGTCAGTTCATTGCATGGGTTAAGATGTGTTTTTATTTAAAGCTTTTTTGTTAATTTCAGGGCTATATGCGTTTTCCACCCATTTCTGGGAAGCCTGCCTTAAATATGTGAAACTGCTGACTCTGGAAAATCAACTGGGGTCAGTGGTAGATCTTTGGAGTAAACATAGAACATAGAACAGTACAGCACAGAACAGGCCCTTCGGCTGTTGTGCCGAGCTTTATCTGAAACCAAGATCAAGCTATCCCACTCCCTATCATCTTGGTGTGCTCCATGTGCCTATCCAATAACCGCTTAAATGTTCCTAAAGTGTCTGACTCCACTATCACTGCAGGCAGTCCATTCCACACCCTAACCACTCTCTGCGTAAAGAACCAACCTCTGATATCCTTCCTGTATCTCCCACCACGAACCCTATAGTTATGCCCCCTTGTAATAGCTCCATCCATCCACCCGAGGAAATAGTCTTTGAACGTTCACTCTATCTATCCCCTTCAGCATTTTATAAACCTCTATTAAGTCTCCCCTCAGCCTCCTCCGCTCCAGAGAGAACAGCCCTAGCTCCCTCAACCTTTCCTCATAAGACCTACCCTCCAAACCAGGCAGCATCCTGGTAAATCTCCTCTGCACTCTTTCCAGCGCTTCCACATCCTTCTTATAGTGAGGTGACCAGAACTGCACACAATATTCCAAATGTGGTCTCACCAAGGTCCTGTACAGTTGCAGCATAACCCCACGGCTCTTAAACTCCAACCCCCTGTTAATAAAAGCTAACACACTATAGGCCTTCTTCACAGCTCTATCCACTTGAGTGGCAACCTTTAGAGATCTGTGGATATGAACCCCAAGATCTCTCTGTTCCTCCACAGTCTTCAGAACCCTACCTTTGACCCTGTAATCCACATTTAAATTAGTCCTACCAAAATGAATCACCTCACATTTATCAGAGTTAAACTCCATTTGCCATTTTTCAGCCCAGCTTTGCATCCTATCTATGTCTCTTTGCAGCCTACAACATCCCTCCACCTCATCCACTACTCCACCAATCTTGGTGTCATCAGCAAATTTACTGATCCACCCTTCAGCCCCCTCCTCTAAGTCATTAATAAAAATCACAAAGAGCAGAGGACCAAGCACTGATCCCTGCGGCACTCCGCTAGCAACCTGCCTCCAATCCGAAAATTTTCCATCGACCACCACCCTCTGTCTTCGATCAGACAGCCAGTTACCTATCCAATCGGCCAACTTTCCCTCTATCCCACACCTCCTCACTTTCATCATAAGCCGACCATGGGGGACCTTATCAAACGCCTTACTAAAATCCATGTATATGACATCAACTGCCCTACCTTCATCAACACACTTAGTTACCTCCTCAAAAAATTCAATCAAATTTGTGAGGCACGACTTGCCTTCACGAATCCGTGCTGAGTAGCAAAAACAAAGCCCGGGTGCAGTGCATCTTAAACATACAGAATTATTTTCAAACATCTGAAGCTGTGCTTCATATTTCTGAATAGATCAGCCTTAATGCAAAAAACTCCCTCTCCCAATCAGATTTCCCACAATAATTGGTGCATGTTGTGTGACCTTGTCCAGAAATAAGGCCTACGCATACAGCTCAGTGAACAGGATAGTTATAGAAGAGCAATTATCACAATTTCAGCAGGCATTGGCAGTGATTTGAATAGTCTAATATAGATGGTTGGTGCAACGGCTTCTAATATCAGAGACCATAGCTACATAATTCATGTGTTTTTATGATTCATGTGCCATGATATACTCGAGGAATCTATGCTAAGATCTTCTTTGTTTTATTTGTAGAAAAGAATGATTAAGTTTGCTGGTAAAACAAAATGAGAGGATATGACAAACCAACGAAGAATGCAAGAGATAGTAATAGACCACAGGTCAGAAGAGTAAGCACATAATGACATTGTTCAATGCAGAGAAATAAATAGTGCGAGGAAAGATATCCTATATCATAAGATCCTAACAGTGAGTACATATGTATGTTGGTTTTCTAAAGAAGGACTGGTGGCAGAAAAAGCAAATACGATTTGAGGTGTTATGTGTAGGTGTTCTAAGTATAAAGTTTATTTATTAGTCACAAGTAGGCTTACATTCATACTGCATTGAAGTTACTGTGAAAATCACCTAGTCACCACACTCCGGTGCCTGTTCGGGTACACTGAGCATGGTCAATGCACCTAACCAGCATGTCTTTCGGACTGTGGGAGGAAACCCACGCAGACACAGGGAGAACATACAGACTCCGCACAGACAGTGACCCAAACCGGGAATCAAACCTAGGTCCCTGGTGCTATGAGGCAGCAATGTTAACCACTGTGCCACCGTGCCACCCCCAGCAATGTAGTTATGTTAGATCTATTTGGTTCAGCTATTGGAATGCTGAGTTTTGGGAACAACATTCTAGGAAAGACATTTGACCTATGGAAAGGTACGGTGAAGATTCATCAGAATAAGATTGGAAGTTTATAGTTACGAAGAAAATCTGAACATGGCTGAACAGTCAGAAAGAACCAGTTGGAGTAGTATAAGGAGTGAGACAGGGGGCTGAGTGGTCAAAGAGAGTCAGGTAGGCAGTATAAGGAACAAAGCTGAGGGGCAGAGTGGTCAGAGAGAGCAAAGGGGACAGTATAAGGAACAAAGCTGTGGGGCAGAGTGGTCAGAGAGAGCCACGGGGGCAGTATAAGGAACAAAGCTGTGGGGCAGAGTGGTCAGAGAGAGCCAAGGGGACAGTACAAGGAACAAAGCTGCGGGGCAGAGTGGTCAGAGAGAGCCAGATGTTAAGCTTCTCAGCTGCAGTCCAGCAATAAAAGATGATGCAAGTCCAGCTTCTTCACAAACTCTCTTTGTTCCCTTTACCACTCCACAAACACACCTAACACCCAGTGCCACCTATAACCCCATTATATATCCCAGTGAGGGCTATTAAACAATTCACACACAAATTAGGTCTAAAGTGAAAGGTTGCAGTTAACCCATTCCTAAAACTAGGTGGACAGTTTAAGGAACAAAGCTGAGGGACAGAGTGGTCAGAGAGGGCCAGGTGAACAATATAAGGGGTAAAGCTGAGGGACAGAGTGGGTAAAGAGAACAGTCTGAACGTCAGTGAAACAAGTGGGAAAGAAGGATTGCACAGACATCACAGCACAAGGAGTCACATGGGAGTAAGTCGACAAATAGAAATTTAATTTAGCCTCCTCAATATATCAGGAAGCTAGATCAATTAATGATACTAAGAACTAAAAGACCAAAATTTAATGAAGCGAATGAACTTTAACATATTCTAAATAGTGTTTTTTGGATAATTTATCATATAATAATGATCAGTGTTAAATTACTTCATCCGATCTAGGATGAAAAAGTTAAAATTAAGTAAAGAGTGAGAATAACAATTAGGGATCCTAATTTTACAGTACATTAAAATGTGAGCTTTGCTAACTATATGAGTTAATTAAAACATTTTAGTTAACTTACCTATAAAATAAAGTGACTATAGAGGATAAGGGAACGAGCTGTTTAGTGAGTGTTCAAGTTGAGCTTATTTCTCTTTGTCAGCTGTGGCAGCTCAGGTTCTGGGTTTTGGAGTTAGGGCAGCAGCAGGAGTAACTCCGGTACATCTGTGAGGCTGAGAGCTACCTGAACAGCACATTTCTAAAGATAATCACTCCATAGCTCAAAGGGATTAAAGCAGAGAACAAATAGGATGATCGCAATGGGTCAAGGAGACCAGGCAGATGGCGCAGAAATACCTTACGTGCATATCAGCCTCTAACACCATGGTATTCGATTCTGATGCTGGTGAGGGTGATGTTTCCTCTGGGGAGTGCAGCTAGATCCAAGTCCGTTGTATAGGTGGGGCTGGCTGGGGAAGTAGGGCAGGGTGGAGCCTGGAGACAGCAAGGCAATTGGGAAGCAATAGTGATAGGGCTGTCCATAATTAGGGGAAAAGGCAGGCATATATGTGACTACAGACATGAGTCTAGGATGCTATATTGCCTCCCTGGTGCCAGGATCAAAGATGTCACTGAGCCGAGGCAGGGCTTTCTGCAGAGGAATGGTGAACTTCCAGAAATTGTGGTCCAAATTGGTACCAGGATATAGTAGAAAGGGGGATGAAACCTTGCAGGCAGCTTTGACAAAGCTGGGAAGGAGACTCACGAGCAGGGTCTCAAAGTTAGTGACCCGTGATTATTCCTGGTGCCGCCTGCCAGCCAGTGAACTGTGAAATAGAGATTAAAGCAGATGAATGCGTGGCTGGAGAGATGCTGGAGGAAGGAGGACTCCTCGGAAATTGGACCACTTCTGGGGGAAGTGGAACCTAAACAGGGAGACAGGTTGTACCTAATCAGAACCTGGCCCAATGCCTTCGGAAGGTGATTTGCTGATATTGTTGAGGAAGATTTAAACTTACCTGGCAGGGGAATGGAAACCTCTATCAAGTATGAAACCTCTATCAAGAAACAAGGTGCTTGGAATATTGGGAGAGATGGCTAGAGTAAGAAATTGTAAACTATGAGATGAGGTTAACCTAGGAGGCAAGGTAGCAAGGCCTAGGTTAGGTTTAACTTGCATTGGTAAGTAAGCTTGGTGGGCTGCAGGTGACTGAAATCATAGAAACCCTACAGTGTAGAAAGAGGCCATTCGGCCCATTGAGTCTACACCGACCACAATCCCACCCAGGCCCTACACCCATATTCCTACATATTTACCCACTAATCCCTCTAACCTACCCATCTCGACACTAAGGGGCAATTTTTAGCACGGCCAATCAACCTAACCCGCACATCTTTGGAGTGTGGGAGGAAACCGGAGCACCCGGAGGAAACCCACGCAGACACAAGGAGAATGTGCAAACTCCACACAGACAGTGACCCAAGCCGGGAATCGAACCCAGGTCCCTGGAGCTGTGAAGCAGCAGTGCTAACCCCTGTGCTACTGTGCCGCCCGAGTGATAATGTCATTTGACAAATAATTCTGAGGCCTTGGCTAGTCCCCTGGGACATTGGTTCAAATCCCGTCACAGCAGCTGGGGGAATTCAAATTAAATTACTGTTTTTAAAAAATCAATATCTGGAAATCATATTCAGTAATGAGGCCACAAAGCTACAATGGCTATTGTAAAAGCCCATCTGATTCAGTAATAACCTTTAGGGAAGGAAATCTGCCATCCTCATCTCGTGTGGCCTATGTGTGATTCCAGACTGCCACAGCATTTATGTTAATCTTTAAATGCCCTCTGAAATGGCCTAGCAAGCCATTCCATTGTACCAAACAGCTATAACAAAATCTAGAAGGAATATAATCAGCTAAACCACCTGGCATTGACTAAAGCACCAGAAGTGAAGGGCACACACTACCCAGACACCATGCAAAGTCCTTTTCATGCCAAAATTGGGAAAGCTGTCCCACAGAATAGTCAAACAACAGTCTGACACAATCACACTTGCACAGAATCTTACCTTGTAGCCAATGGCCCAGACAATACCATCACAATCCCAATGTACGTCCTGTCCCACCATCAGGACTGATCAGCAGCGATGGCAGCACAGCAGTATGCTGTTGGACAGAAATTGCCCTTAACATTGACTCCAGACCCTGAGAAGTCTCATGACATTGGGCCAAACATGGGCTAGGAAACATTCTATTGATTACCACCTACTTCTCTCAGCTGGTGAATCAGTACTCCTCCAAATTGAACACCAATTGGAAGATGCACTGAGGGTGGCAAAGATATAGAATATGAGTGGGGATTTCACCAGGAGTGGCTCCAAAGCCCCACTACTGACTTAGCTTAATTGAAGGACATATCTATCAGACTGGGCTTGTGGCAGGTGGTGAGGGAACCAACCATGAGGGGAGAAAGCAATTAGATCTTGTCCTCACCAATCTACATGTCGCAGCTCCATCTTCCCACGACAGTATAGGTAGGAGTGACCACTGCACAGTCCTGGTGGAGAGCAAGTCCCATTCCACACAGCTTACCCTCCTCATGTTGTGTGGCGCTACCACTGATAAATGAGATAGATTCAGAACAGATCTGAGAGCTGAAAATTAAATATCCATGAGGCACTCTTGGTAAGCAGCAGCAGAATTATATTCAGCAACAATCTGCAACCTCATGACGTGGCATATCCCTCGCTCTACCATTACCCATCAAGTTATGGTGTCAACCCTGGTTCAGTGAAGAGTCCAGGAGGGCACGGCAGCAGCAGTATCAGGCATACCTAGCATTGTACTGTTAGCCTAATGAAGACACAACACAAGACTAATTTCATGCCAAACACTGGAAGCAGCAGGCGATTGGCAGAGCTAAATGATCTCATAACCAATAGATTAAATCAAAGTTCTGCAACTCCTCAGATATTGAAGTATCTATATGTAGCAACATCTGGACAACATTCAGGCTTGGACTAAAAGGTAAAAGGAGAACAGGGGCTAATTATGGACATAAACGGGATTTACTTAAGAAGATAGAGTACTTTGCACTTGTCTTTACAAGGAAGAAGCTGCTGCTAGAATCATAGTGGAAGAGGAGGTCATTGAAACATAGAAACATAAGTGCAGGAGTAGACCACTTGGCCTTTCAAACCTGCACCACCATTCAACATGACCATGGCTGATCATGCACTTTCAGTATCCCACTCCATACCCTTTGATCCCTTTAGCCGTAAGGCCCACATCAAGCTCCCTCTTGAACATATTTAACGAACTGGCCCCAACAACTTTCTGTCGTAGAAAATTCCACAGGTTCACACTCTTGAGTGAAGAAGTTGTTCCTCATCTCAGTTCCGAATGGCTTACTCCTTTTTCTTAGACTGTGACCCCTAGTTCTGGACTTCCCAACATTGGGAACATTCTTCCGCATCTAGCCTGTCCAGTCCCATCAGGATTTTATATGTTTCTATGAGATCCCCTCTCATTCTTCTAAATTCCAGTGAGAACAAGCCCAGTCGATTCAGTCTCTCTTCGTATGTCAGTCCTGTCATTCCGGGAATCAGTTTGGTGAACCTTCACTGGACTCTCTCAATAGCAAGAATGTCCTTCCTCAGACTATGAGACCAAAACTGCACACAATACTCAAGGTGTGGCCTCACCAAGGCCCTGTATAATTGCAGCAAGACAGCCCTCCTCCGATATTCACATCCTCTTGCTATGAAGGCCAGCTTTCCATTAGTTTTCCTCACTGCCTGCTGTACCTGCATGCCAACCTTCAGTGAATGTTCCGCCATGACACCCAGGTCATGTTGCACTTTCCCTTTTCCCTAAACTGCCGCCATTCAGGTAATCATCTTCCTTCCTGTTTTTGCCATTAATGTGGATCACCTCACATTTATCCACATTATATTGTATTTGCCCAGTCATTCAGCCTGTCCAAGTCACCCTGCAGCCTCTTAGCATCCTCCTCACAGCACACACTACCACCCAGCTTAGTGTCATCTGCAAATTTGGAGATACTGCATTCAATTCCTTCATCCAAATCATTAATGTATATTGTGATCAGCTGGGGTCTCAGCACTGAACCCTGCGGTGTCCCACGAGTCATTACCTATCACTCTGAAAGGACCCTTTTATTCCCACACTCTGCTTCCTGTCTGCCAACCAGTTCTCTATCCACATTAATATATTGCCCCCAGTACCATGAGTTTTAATTTTACTCACTAATCTCTTGTGTGGGACCTTGTCAAAAGCCTTTTGAAAGTGCAGATACACAACATCCACTGGTTCACCCTTGTCCGCTCTACTGGTCACATCCTCAAAAAATTCCAGAAGATTTGTCAAGCACGATTTCCCTTTAGTGAACCCATGCTGACTTGGACCGATCTTTTCACCGCTGTCCAAATGCTCAGTTATTACATCCTAAATTATTGATTGCAGCATTTTCCCCTCCACCGATGTCAGGCTAACCAGTCTATAATTCTCCATTTTCTCTCTCCTTTTTTAAAAAATGGGTTACGTTAGCTACCCTCCAATCCATTGGAACTCTTCCAGAGTCTATAGAATGCTTGAAAATGATCACCAATACATCCACTATTTCTAGGGCCACTTCCTCAAGTACTCTGGGATGCAGAGCATCAGGCCCTGGAGACTTATTGGGTTTTAATCCCAGCAATTTCCCCAATACAATTTCTTGACTAATAAGGATTTCCTTCAGTTCCTCATTCATGCTAGACTCTCTGTCCCCCTAGTATTTCTGGAAGGTTATTTATGTCCTCCTTAGTGAAGACGGATCCAAAGTATTTGTTCAGCTGGTCTGCTATCTCTTTGTTGCCCATTATGAATTCACCTGATTCTAACTGTAAGGGACCTACATTTGTCTTCAGTCTTTTTCATTTCACATATCTATAGAAGCTTTTGCAGTCAGTGTTTATGTTTTCTGCAAGCTTACTCTCGTATTCTATTTTCCCCTTCCGAATTAAACCCTTTGTCCTCCTCTGCTGAATTTCAAATTTCTCCCAGCCCTCAGGTTTGCTGCTTTTTCGGGCCAATTTATATGCCTCCTCTTTGGCTTTCTCACTATCCCCGACTTCCCTTGTTAGCTCTGGTTGAGCCACCTTCCTCGTTTTACTCTTAAGCTAGACAGGGATGTACAGTTGTCGAAGTTCATCCATGTGTTCTGTAAATGTCTGCCATTGCCTATCCACTGTCAACCCCTTAAGTATCCTTTGCCACCTTATCCTAGCCAATGTATGTTTTATACCATCAGTTGAGATACTGATGGGGCTAAAAATCGATAGAGGAGTTAATAGGAAGGCTGACTGTACTTCTAAAGTTGATCAGTCACCCTAGGATACTGATGGAAGTAATGGTGGAAATTGTGATGGCAATGATGATAAAAGTTCCACTCCTCCTTTGATGTGGGGGCTGTGTCAGAAGATAGGAGAATTGTTACACCATTTGATTAAAAAAGGGATCCAGCAACTTCAGGTCAATCAATTTACATTTGGTGGGAAAGCTTTTAGAGACTATAATCTGGGACAAAATTAACAGTTCCTTTGACAAATGTGAATTAATTAAGGAAAGCCAGCATGAATTTGTTAAAGGAAATTGTGTTTAACTAACATGCTTGGGTCTTTTGATGAGGTAACAAAAGAACGTTAATGAGGAGAATGTAGTTGATATTGTTGGTCTGATTATACTTTCTGCCGACATCACCAGAGGTGAAATTTTGCAATGTATCGTGTAATTCAGACAATCTGTTTGTTCTGAGGAAGCTACCAACTCAGACATGTGTATAGTTCTCCAGCTGCTGTCAGCTTCTCAAATCCAATCCCTTATGTGTGTTTGGTGCCTTAATGTTTATCGACTAAGTAAACATGAGGAGAAGAAAAGAATAACCAATGTGGTGTTAATGGACTTCCAAAAGATGTTTGATAAAGTGCCACATGATAGGCTTGCCAGCAAAGTTGAAGCTCATGAAATAAAAAGCACAGTGGCAGCATGGATACACAGCTGGCTGAGTGATAACCAGAGTAGCGAACAGTTGTTTTTCAAACTGGAGGAACCTATGTACTGGAGTGCTCCAGTCCCGAGATCGATGTTAGGACCAATGCTATTCTTGATGTATATTAGTAACTTAAACGCACGTGTACAGGCTAAAATTTCAAAATTTGCAGTTGACACAAACCTTTCAAGTATTCCAAACTATGATGAGAAGGAAGTATCGTGAACTGTGATGAGGATAGTACAAGGCTTCAGGAGGGCGTGGACTGGCTGGTGCAATATGTGGCCAAGTAGCAGATTAAATTTGATGCAGGGACGTATGAAGTAATAAATTTTGGTAGGAAGAATGAAGAGAGGCAATATAAGATAAAGGGTGCAATTCTGAATTGGTTGGAGGAACAGAGAGATCTGATGTTATATGTGTACAAATCATTGAAGGTTGAAAAAGTGGTTGAAAAGAATCCGGAGATTTGTAAGCAGAGGCATAGAATGCAAAAGCTAAGGATTTGTGCTGAATCTTTAGAATACGTTGTTTCCATCTCAACTGGAGTATTGAATACAAGTCTGGGCACTGCATTTCAGCAAGGATGTAAAGGCTTTAGAGAGGGTGCAGAAAAGATTCATGAGACCAGGAATGAAGGATTTCAGTTGTGTGGATAGATTGAAGAAGCTGAGATTTGAGAGAGGGATTCAAAATCATGAGGGGTCTAGACAGAGTAAATAGAGAGAAACTGTTCCCACTCATGCAATAATTCAGAACCAGAGAGCACTGATTCAAGATGATTGGCAAAAGAACCAATGGTGACATGAGGAAAAACTTTCATACGCAATAAGTGATTAGGATCTGGAATGCAGTGCTGAGAGTGCAGTGGAGGCAGATTCAACTGTGCCTTTCAAAAAGAAATTGGATAAGCACCTGAAGAGAAAACATTTGTAGGGTTCTGGGGAGAGTGGGACTTGTTTTTGCGTAGAGTCAGCATGGATATTGTGGACCGAATTGCCTCCTGTGCTACAACCACTTTATGATTCATTCTGTGGTTCTAAGAATTAGTCTTATTTCTGTCAAATAGAGAATTTTAATATGGTATCTGATAAAGGTGCATGAGGTTTTGAGAGAGTGAACTGTCTGGCAGATCAGTGCAGTAGCTGAAACATTGCATGAGCAGTATCAGGAAAATTGTAGGCGAAAGTTGTTTTTGTTGCATAAAGTGTAATTGGAATATGGAATGCTTGGCCACAAATGGCTATGTTGAGGCAGAGACTATAGCATTGTTTAAAAGGGAAATGGTTAAGTGCTTGAAAATAACAGAAAAAGAAATGAGGAAAGGGCAGGGAAAATGTGTTTGCAATGGATGAATCCAGTTGATGAGTCAGAACAGGCTTAATTAGCTTCTTTTAAACCACAATTTATACATGGGGTTAGCTTGGCTCAGTTGGCATTGGTCTTACGTGGATGGTGCATTCAAGCTCCACTGTACAATTTGTGCTGATAATTAAGGCAATTCTGACAGAATGCTGCACTGTCAGTAGTGCTGTCTTTTGAAAGAGATCTAGTCTGCATTTTTCGGTAAGCATTAAAGATCCAATGCACTTTTCAAAGAGGAGAAAGGAGTTACCTCAAAGCCATGACAAGCATTCTTCCCACAGCCAATGTCACCAAAAAAAACCAAGATTAACAGGTTATTTATTTCACTGCTGTCTGTAAGGTCTTATTTTATGCAATATGGTAGCTACACATGACTATACTTTGGAGTAGGTTGTGTGAAGCACTCCAAACCATTTCTCAAATATGATAAAGCACTCAATAAATACAAGTCTTTCTTTCATAAGGGTCTAACTCATAAAGATGTCCAAATCAATTTGTGCGACATTTTTGCGCCTGTCTTCAAATAATGTTTATTACCATTTTATGCTGAAGAAGCCAATGAAAAATAAATATTCAACCTGTTTATATCCCATTGCAGCCTCCACATAATCTCCTTGCAACTTGCTTTCCTACCCAACTGTTTCTTCAGCAATCTTGAATGTATTACATTGTTTCTATCAGTTAAGTCATTGACGTAGATTGTCAATAGCTCAGGTCCAAGCAGTTTAGTTCACCACTCAATTGTCAAACTATTTCTGTAAAACAGAAGGGTGGCACAGTGGTTAGCACTGCTGCCTCACACCTCCAGAAACCTGGGCTCAATTCTGGTCTCGGGTAACTGTCTGTATATGGAATTTGCACATTGTCCTCGTATCTGCATGGGTTTCCTCCATGTGCTCTGGTGAAGGCTTGATGGGCTGAATGGCCTCTTTCTGCACTGTAGGGATTAAATAATCTAAGAACATCTTCTTTGGGAAGTAGAGATGGGCAGTAATTGGATCTGACCAGTATCATTCACTCTTTCCCCCAAGCAACACATGATGGGATTTCTGATATGTCTCATGAAAGTTAATGAACTTTCTTGTTTCTGTTTGCTTCCTAGGGAGAGTTTTTATTAAGAAAATGATGATTGGTGGTAGAGTTTATTCAGCTAACTGAGCCCTCACTCCGGATTTGCAGTTTAGTATGTTGTTAGACCGAAAGCGCGGTGATCTAGTCTGTATAACATAGTTAGTGTTCTCAAAAGCATTGTACAGATTATTTAACGAAGCCCCAAGCTGGATAACGTCACTGACTTTTGAAAAATGGTTCAGTTATTTTATAAATTATTTTTTGCTCCCTCAGACTTGTTTTTATTTTTTCAGAAAAATTAACAACTGAATTCTGTCGTGGAAATGACAGATTTGAAAATGTATTTGTTCCTGCCCCTTTCCCTGCAATTTTCTCTTTTTCTGAAGGTTGTGATTCATGCTTGGGTACAGTTACATATGAACTTGAGCACTTTGGCAGGGAGAATAAAGAAGCGGCAGATTATTGAAGTTGAGAGGGATTGAGGTTCAGAGGATCTGGGTGTCCTGGTACCTGAATCTCACAATGTTATACAGGTACAGCAAGTGATTAGGAAGGCAGATGAAATGCTGGTGTTTATTGCAAGGAGAATGGAATGTAAAAGTAGGTATGTCCTGCTACAGTTATACAGGTGTTGGTGAGATCACATCTACAGTACTGTGTATGGTTTTGGTCTCATTTAAGGAAATAATTGCATTAGAAGCAGTTGAGAGAAGGTTCACTCAACTGACTCCTGGAATAAAGGGGCTATCCTCTAAGGAAAGGTAGGGCAGGTTGGGCTTGTATCCATTGGAGAAGAATGAGAGGTGATCTTATTGAAACATACAAGATTCTGAGGGGACTTGGCAGGGTGAATTCTGAAAGGATGTTTTCCCCTTGTGGGACAGACCAGAATGACGGGACACAATTTAAAAATAAGGGGTTTCCCATTTAAGATAGAGATGAGGAGACTAGAGATGAGGAGACATATGAGGGCTGAGAGTATAAGAGTCTATTTAACTCCCTTTCGCAGAGAGTGGTGGAGACCGGGTAATTGAATATTTTAACACTGAATTGCTTAGCTCGAGGGGCTGAGTGGCCTACTCCTGCTCCTAATTATCAATTAGGAGCAGGAGTAGACCATTTGGCAGCACAGTGGTTAGCACTGTTGCCACACAGCGCCAGGGACCTGGGTTTGATTCCCGGCTTGGGTCACTGTGTGGAGTTTGTACTTTCTCCCCATGTCTGCAAGGATTTCCTCCGAGTGCTCCAGTTTCCTCCCACAATCCAAAGATGTGTGGGTTAGGTTGATTGGCCATGCTAAATTGACCCTAGTGTCAGGGGATTAGCAGGGTAAATATGTGGGGTTATGGGAATAGGGCCTGGGTGGGATTGTGGTTCGCGCAGACTAGATGGACTGAATGGCCTCCTTCTGCACTGTCGGGATTCAGATTTCCACTCCATCTGACGAAGGAGCAGCGCTCCGAAAGCTAGTGGCGTTTGCTACCAAATAAACCTGTTGGACTTTAACCTGGTGTTTACCCCAGTCCAACGCCGGCATTTCCACATCGGATTCTATGTAACCAGCATCCATGGAACTGTTCATTCTTATTTAGAATTACAAAGAATGCAGCACAGAAACAGGCCATTCAGCCCAACTGATCTAAACTTGGTGTTTATACTCTACACTGCCACTGTAATTACCTCTTCCAATCCAGCTTCTCTGTCTCTTTGTTCCATTTTCCCCAATGTATGCATCAAGCTTTCCCTTAAATACATCAATGTTATCTGTGAGTTCCTCATTCTCACCACTCTCTGGGCTGCATTTTATGTGCCCCCAGTGGGTGTGCTTTTGGCAGGCGAGTGCACGTAAAATAGGGCACCTGCCCATTCTACCACCTTTCTACCTACCTCAAGCTCGCCCCCATAATATGTGGCATGGATAGTGCCAAAATTGGCAGCCTACCCGCCATATTCAAATAGATAAGATCAATTTGACTTGTTATCAAACCAATTAACTCTGACAATACACTGCCCACATCATCAATTGTTTGGAAAGGAATTGAGGGATGGGGTGGGGCAGGTTCTAACTTTGGGGACTGGCATTTCTGGTCCCCGTCCTGCCTGGGACCTTCTTTTGAGACCTCGCTCTGTCCCACTCCTTGGTTTGGGACCTTCTTCTTGATTTGGGAATTCCCCTTCTCAACTCCAGTGTTCTGCTCCCTGGAGCACTTTCTCTGGAATGACGCTCTGCTTCAGGTCACCTGACCTCCAGTTTAACGTCATATTTTTCTGCACGTGTGCAAGGCTGGTTCCCGGTTCAGATCTAAATCCCTGATTGACGATCACCTCCTTGCTTACCAAGGATATATCCACCTCTGCCTTAAAAGTATTCAAAGACTCTGTTTCCACCGCCTTTTCAGGAAGAGAGTTCCAAAGAGTCTTGACCCTCTGAGTGAAAGAATTTCACCTTGTCTCTGTTTTAAATAGGTGACCACTTAATTTTAAATAGTGACCCCTAGTTCTAGATTCTCCCACAAGAGGAAACATCCTCCCCACATCCAGCCTGTCAAGACCCCTCAGGGGTCACTTCTTACTCTTCTAAACTCCAGCTGATACAAGTCTAGCCTGTCTAATCTTTCTTCATAAAACAACCCACTCATTCCAGGTATTAGTCTGGTAAATCTTCTCCAAACTGCTTCCGATGCATTTACACCCTTCCTTAAATAAATTGACCAATACTGTACACAGTACAGTGGTCTCACTAGTGCCCTGTACAACTGAAGCATAACCTCCCTACTTTTGTATTCAGTGACCTGCACAATAAATGATAACATTCTATTAGCTTTCCTAATTACTGGCTGTACCTACATACTAGCCTTTTGTGATTCATGCACTAGGACACCCAGATCCCTCTGCACCTCAAACTTTCAAACATTTAGATAATATATTTCTTAAATTTTTCTTACAAGTCTGCTATGTTTCCATCAATGGCTACCCTGTGATTATATTAACTTTTGTTTTCAGCTTTCTTTGTACTCAGAATAGAAAATGAGTTAATTAGAAATGAACAATGGAAAAGCTTTGTATAGGCTTTGAGGTGTACCATAATAAATTATTTGCTGAAATACTGCCATCAAATTGATTGAGCCTTGCAAAGCATTCCATACTGTAGATATTATTTTGTACAATCACTTAACTGCTGTGATTGCACAGAATACATTATTCATTTGCTTTATTGGAAGCTATTTCTGGATTTGGTAAGCTGCAGTCAGTAGTAATTTCCTGTTGTACTAATTCGGTTGGCCTGCTTTTCTTAAAAAAAAACATAAAATGTTGTGAATGTGCTGCATCGTTGAGGACTGGAAGCTGACATGTTAAATAGTCAATAGTTGCATTTGATTTAGTTATAATAAAACTAGCAGTTTGAAGCTGCAAAAATGCACAATGGATCAGCTTTTTCATTTCTAAAATGCATCAATTATTTGAATACAATACAAAGCTTAGGATTGTGATTTCTGACTTAATATCCCCTTGATCACCTGGAAAGATTTGGGCAATAGAAATACATAAGCAATCAAATTTAAAATTTCACTTGAAATTTGTATGCCAATTTTAAATGCACAATTACCCACAAAATAGTTTCCTTCTTGAGAAAATCATTCTCGTGGCTTCTATGGGCAGCAGCGTGAAGCAGCAGGTGGTGCTTGCAACAGAAATAAGAAAGAACAAAGCAACTTGCATCAGTACAGCATCTTGTGTCGTCAGTACATGCAAAAAAAAGTAAATTTAAAAAACCCAAATCTACCCCTGCAGACTCTATTGTCAGAAACAGAATGAAAAGAAATAAATTATATTTATATAGCACCTTTCATGACCTCAAGAAGTCCCAATGTGTTTTACAGCTAATTAAGTACATTTGAAGTGTTGTCATAATTATTGCAGATATAATAATTTTGGAAATGCAGCAGCACACAGCAAGGCCGTTCTGTTTTATGAAATAACAGGCTGAAATTTATAAGAAACACTCTATTTTATCTTTGTATATAAATTGTAAGTTTGTATTAAATACAGAGATTCAAGGTTATTGTAACATACAGACCTTTTGTGTTGTATTTGCTGATAATATGGGATACACTAGGAGCTCAATTTGTGGGTCCTGTGTTTCATCACACCGGAGTTTTATAAATATGTGGGAAAAACCATGAAGAAAAACTTTTTGAGCAATAATATCATCAACACAAAGTTAGAACATGTATAGACAGGTAATTGTCAAAAATTACTATTTTAGCGATAACTTTTTAAGAGTGACATTTTACCACAGTATAAACAACTTCGGTGAATCCCATGTAAGAAACCCAAATGCAATATGTTGCAAAGACATATCTTTATATACCAATCCATTGCATTGTCTGCCTCTTTATCTTTGTTATCCCCATCTTTCCGGTTATTTTCCTCCCTTCTGCCATTTATTTCTTTTTTTCAGTTCGACAGTCACTTACTTCCTTGTCTAATATGGTTTTAGATTTGTCAGAATTATGTCCCTTTGCTTCAAGCCCTTTATTATTTGTTTTTTTCCCTCTGATACACGCTTCTTTATCTGCCACTTGTGAACCAACTTGTATAGAGCTGAATGTGGCATTTTCCTGTGTGATAACATAAAGTGAATCTTTATTACAGTAGTTCCTGTGTTTAATGAAGAAAACACGCAGAGAGGCTGCAGCCTGAGAAACGAGAAAGCAATATTTCTTACATAATGACTTTGGTAGTGGTTGATTCTCTGCTCTTGCAAATTGCCCTGAAATATCAGTATTTGAATGCAATATAGCACTTCAAAGACCTGACTTCAATTTTGTTCTTGAGCGAGTAAATAATTTTCTTTTGAAGATATTCTCAATGTCTAATTATTACCATGGATTTATACAGCAACTAAAGTTAAATTGTGGTTCTGCCTTTAATGAAAATAATACGTGCAACCTGATAAGCCTACTGGTACATTCGGTTGCATCTATAAACTGCATGAAATTTCTCATGAACTGTGAGTATGTTATTTGTGGTGTTATAAATCATTGTCATTTGAAGAATTGATTTTCTTTGACCATTTCTGATACTAATCATTTTGTTGATGAGATCTTGTTGCGAAATGTTCCTTGTGTAGTTTTTCTCCATTCAGAGTGGAACGTCAAATGCAATTAATTTTTCGTTACCCATTTCTCATCCCTGTTGTACTGGGCATATCACTGGGATTGGGAAAAGCAGCAACCTGTCACCACGTATCAACATGGCAAATTGGAGTTGGGATTTCCCTTTGGCTGAATTCTCCAGTTGGGCAATATGTGCATGTGATTATGCAAGCTCAAGCCATTGAGTGGTGACTTTGTTCATTTCAAACGAACAATGACTGAAATGGAGCTCGTGGAATATGCAGGGACGTCACAAACTGGGACAAAACACATTGGAAAAGAACGTCTGAATCCTGAAGTGTGAACTCAACTAAGCCAGAAGAGTTGGTAGCAAACAGACTCCAGCAGGCCCAATGCCATTTCTTGCTCTAATGAGCATTGATTGACAGAAGGCGGGGCTTCCACCAAACTGATCGCCCAGCAGCTTTCCAGTCATTCCAGGAACAGCATTACAGTGGCCCGCACTACTGCAGCTAGCTGACTGGAACTAAGTGCAGGAACCAGAGGAAAGGCGCAAGTTGCCAGGGACAGTGGAAGGAGGGGGATGGATTGTGGGGGAGATTGGGGAGGCTTGGGT
The DNA here is from genome assembly GCF_964213995.1 of Mustelus asterias. NCBI lineage: Eukaryota > Metazoa > Chordata > Chondrichthyes > Carcharhiniformes > Triakidae > Mustelus > Mustelus asterias. The sequence goes on along the minus strand of NC_135807.1, from coordinate 86,612,463 downwards.
CAATCACGGTCTCAGGGGAGAGGGGGTGTACTGGAGGTTACCAGGCCCTAAGGGGAGGGTGCTGCCAGTTAGAAGGGGGCTTCTCATGGCAACGCCCACCCACTTTCCTACCTGAGATCAAATTTTGTTCAATTTTAGGTTCCCCCCGACCTATCATCCGCTCGCCAGCCGAAATGACCACTTAAGGGCTTCCCGTCTGAGGCCCTGCCCAGCCAAGTGTAAAATTGCAATCAGATTGGGGCGAGTGGAATCATGGAGGGAAACCTGTCCGTGCAATTTTAAGCTCTGTCTACCCCCCCGCCCCTCAACCTCCCTTGTCCATCTCAGCACCGACTGAGGGGGGGGGAATGTAAAGTTCCTCCAGGTTGCTTGCAGCAATACCAGGGAAATTAATCTTCCATTTTAGGAGACTCATGGACAACCTGGAGAGCTGGCAGCTGAAATCTGAGTATGCAGGTGAGACCTTGATTTCACATCTCATCTGAAGCACTGCACCTCTTGTCAAGATAGCAGTCCTTTGCTAGTGCACTGAAGTGTTGACATAGTTTGTGTTCATGCCACATGTCCACAAGATATTTAAATCTACATTCCAGCATCAGTTTGTTTACTTGCATTCGGGAGATGAGTTGATTTTTTTTTAGACGTGCAGAAAGATCCAGTTTTTGGGTGGCAGCAGAGGATAAGGACATCTTAGATAATACAAAATCAAGATTCATGAATTGTATGAGCATGTTCATAATATGTTTCCTAGCCCTGATCATATTTACTCTTTTCTTGAAATCCGAGGGTCTTTATCTGCCCCAAGAACTTATGAAAGTTAAAGATTTGCTTTTAACGAACAATCGATGAACATAAAGCTAAAGTTTATTTATTAGTCACAAGTAGGCTTACATTAACACTGCAGTGAAGTTACTGTGGAAATCCCCGAGTCGCCACATTCCGGTGCCTGTTCAGGTACGCTGAGGGAGAATTTAGCATGGCCGATGCACCTAACCAGCACGTCATTGGACTGTGAGTGGAATCCGGAGCACCTGGAGGAAACCCACGCAGACACGGGGAGAAAGTACAAACTCCACACAAACAGTGACCGAAGCCAAGAATTGAACCCGGGTCCCTGGTACTGTGAGGCAGCAGTGCTAACCACTGTGCCATCATCACTGAGATTTATACTGTACAATTGGTTGCAGTGTTATATTCATTGTAACATTCTGCTTTTTAAAAAAAATCTTATTTTTACATTTCATGTGTCATCGAAACTCGTCTTTCATTCGCTAATGTGAGGTTCTGTTTCATGTTACCACAAAGGATATGAACAGTTTTATTGGGTCGCAGAAAGCTTTTGTGTAAGCAATTGGGAATTGCATTTGTTGGATGTGTAGCACTAATATATTAAATAGAGCGTGTTTTATCTAGTCTGGGAATTACTGCAGACTTACTATTATAATAGCATTCAGATCACTGGGAATTGAATGTTTCTCAGTTGTGGGGGCACACCTGTTTATGTATCATTTCACATTGTCTTGTCTTTGTAATGACCCTTATTTCATACTGTCTGTCTTTGAAGTCATGGAGCTAGGAAAGCATTGTCCTCAACTGTACGTGTCCATTCACTATTTTGAGCACAGCGATTGTGTTTTAAAGTAGTTTCACCTCAATCTTCCGGTCTTGCTGACAGTCCATCCCTGCAGCATGGGGTGGAATCAATGGGAAATCCTATTGTACAACAGCGGGAACAGAAGATCCTGCCACTGGCAAGTGGCGCGTCGCCTCCCAGCGGCTGAGAAACAGGAGAATCTCACCCATTGTCTTTTATCCTGATAAGGGTGCATGATTGAGAGCAAAGAGATTTTGTCACCTGTTACACTGAAAATTGGGTTTGTTTATTCCTTTTTCTTTTTGATGGTGTTCATTCATTAGTGTGCTCCAACAGTGTAATGAGGGAAGCTGAGGTTTAATTGTTTGTGGGTCTCCTTTCCATTGGGGAATATGTTGAGTTTGTTGTGGCCTGAGGGTTGTGTGGTATTTATCTGGTTTGTCTCTTTGTTAATGTGCTGTAATTCCTGTACACTAGGTGAGTACAATTTGAGTATTTTTTACTTTTTTTAAGATGGGTAGTGCCACAGCAGGGTGGTGGATAGATGGTTTGGTGCAGAGATGGTCGAAATGGTCTCATGAGTCCTTGTAGTGGGTAAAGGAATTGCCCTGATAGTACGATTGGGGTCGTATTTTTCTTTTGTATTTTGGTTATCATGGGACTAAGGAATCCTTGCTTGTTTCCTGAGAAAGTACTGACAGATCATGTATCCTGGAAAAGACTGGGTCTTTTTTTTCTCTGTCGTTGGCGTCTTTAGTGCTGTTGCGGAGTTAGGAATTATGTTCTGGTGCACATCCGGGCATAGATGACTAATCCTTACATATTTGGCCTTGTTAGGTTGGTCTTTTTTGATTTTGCTGTGCAGGCAGTGACAGTAATTATGTGATCATTTGGCCCATGGAATGTATGGTGGGCATATTATCCAGTTGTTAGGGTTTCTCTGATGAGGGGTGATGGGTTTAAACTTGTTGATAGCGGGGCCTAGATGGCACTCTTGGCGAACCTGGAGAGAGGGAAAGTTGGCGTGTAAGAGTGCTGAGAGTATTCTTGGCCCTTATTGTAGGATGTTGTCGAGCAGGTCAGGGCAGTAGTGGCTGTTTATCTGGGTTAGTTAGATGGGGGAGCAGGTTGCCTGTACCAATGCCGGTACCCTGATATTCCCCTTTTCAGGATTATACTTCATTGCTTGGAGGCCCTGTGATGCTGCATTAGGCTCTTGTATATTACCCCATTGGGAATCTTGTATATTTTGTAGCCATGTCTGTTATTCTGTGGAGGAGGGTTTGCACCACAGGGCTATGGGCTCATGAGTTTCACCCTGAGATCCCCCACCCTTTCTGGTATCCTTTGTTTATTTGTACGAGAGCTGATGCCGATTACAATGATTGCAATGATGGATAATTGGAATCATTTATATGAATATTCACTGGTCTTTTCTGTATGTTATTGTGGAATAATGATTACTCTGTACTGTACGAGATTTTGGGATTTGTTGCATTTCATGGCAAATGTAAACTGATAACTTTAAAATAAAAATATTCTGAATAATATGTCACAAAGATTAACAATCTGTTTAAGATCAACCAAGGCTGAAGTGTAAAGACTTCAAAAACAAATATTTGATTCAATTTGCACATTTTCAACTACGTTCTGAAATAAATCTATATCGGATGTTTTGACTTTGAATATTTTGGTGCCAATGGTTTAGCCACTACTTGTCAATAAAAGCAGAAGAAAACCTACTTATCTAAATCTAGTGCAGCTTTTAAAACAATTTAAGCAAGACCTATTGAAGTTAAGATAACAAAAGGATAACAAAAAGATACTGGAAAATGAAGAAAATAACTGACCGAGAAGATGACTCTGTTTAATTTGAGTCACGAACAGCAGAAAATATAAACTAATTCTAATTCTGTATGTCAAGCAAGCAAGATACTCAGCTAAAACAAAGATGATCAGAAAATCTCCTCCTTCCAGCAAGTGGAAGTGATGGGACCTGTCACAATCTTTCTAAATAACTGCAGGAAAAGAACGAGAGAATGGGATCAATGGGGTAGGGAGCAAGTTAAAGTGGATGAAATTCAGCTAAGATAGGCAGTAAGGTCAGCTGACAGTGAGTAGCGATCACCTGAGCAGATAGAGTGAAAAATAATCAAAACTTATTAACTGCTATCCATAATCCATATTTCCCAAGAGTAACCTTTAGGAGCTCTGCGGAGTCACAAATATTGTACACGTACAAAGTCCACCAAAGAGACTCATCACAGGTTGAGTCAATTTTGGTGAGTACATTACTCCCTCTTTACATGGCATGCAATCATGGCATCAGTAGCTTAACTTCACAATGGCAGTGTTGTTTCAGGTGGTCCGATAACTATTATTGTTTGTGCTGTTGGGTGTTCTGGGGCTGAAGAAGTGTGTCATCTGTCATCTGAAGAGGGGGAATGTACTTTGTCTGATGTTCCTGGAGGTGGAATAATGGGGCAGTGAGGAATAACAGGACAGGATGAATGGCTCAGGAGAAAAACATTACTGCAGCTGGCAGTGAAATTGGCACAAACTTGCATGCTTTGGCAACGATCGCATGACAGTTGGTATAAATGGCAGTGAAATTATATGCAGACCCTTGAGAGGGGGGGGCTCTCGATACCTTCACAACTACTTATTATGATAGTACATTATTTAGAAAATTGACCAACCGTATTACTGTGTACTATATTATATGTAACACAAAGAGATAACACAGCAGCACATCATCACTAAATACACATTGCACTACTACTCGAAGATACAACAAATTAACTTAAATGTTGCAGTCAGTGCTTTCTTTTCAGTTGTAATAGGATCACTTTATGAAAAAAAGAGAAAATAAAGTTGAATGGAAAGGCAGGCCTTGAGGGAAGAAGTCTTTAATCGGAGTATTGTGGATTTATGTTGCCTTCTGGGTAGATAGCCTGCTTCTATTAACTCCTCCTTCCGGCTCCTACCATGGTTTGTTGCTGTGATTCATCACCAGACAGGCACGTTCCATTCCACAAGTACCTTGTGCAGCACGTTAACTATCTATAGTAAATTGTAGCGCTCTGGCCATGCAATAGAAGTAATGGGACCACTAATTGATCAGACCAACTAGTGAGAAAGGTGTCGAGGAGCAAATCTGCAGGGAAGTTGCAGAGAAGTGCAAGAACCATAAGAGTCGTGATATTTGGAGGACTTAAAATGCCCTCATGTAGACATTTAAATTGTGGTCGGGATAAAAGTTTCTGATGTGTGTTCTTAATTGGTAGCCATAATGTGAAGATGCCAGCGTTGGACTGGGATGGGCACAGTGAGTCTCACTCACCTGATGGAGGAGCAGCGCTGAAAACTCATGATACCAAATAAACCTGTTAGACTTTAACCTGGTGTTGTGAGACTTCGTACTGTTCTTAATTGAAGGAGGATTTGTTTCAGTTGCTTCAGAATCAGACCTGTCCAGGGTAAATTGAAATATTGGAGCAAATAAAGTCAGAGCTCCATGATGATGAAAGAAATGGAGAGTAAAGTGAAATAGAAAAAGTGTGTGCATAATAGATGTCAGGTTGATAACACAAGTGCGAATCCAGGCTGAATATAGATGCATTAGAAGGAAAGTTAAAAAATGAATGAGAGTATGAGAAGGGAATGGCAACTAACATAAAAGGGGATCCAAAAGTCTTCTGTAGGCATATAAACATCAGAAGTAGTCAGAGGTGAGGTTAGGGCTGATTCACGACCAAAAACAGGTGGAGGCAGAGGGCATGGCTTTGGTATCTTTACCAAGTCAGATGATGCTGCCAGAACCATAGTGAATAAAGAGCTGGATGAAACACTGGATAGGCTAAACATTAATGGAGGAGGCTTTAGCATTGATAAATCACTGGAATATTGCAAATGTTACACCATTGTTCAAAAAAAAGGTGTAAGGAGAAATCCAGCAATGACAGGCCTGTCAATTTATGTTTGAAGGTAGGAAAGCTTAGAGATGTTAATGTGGAACAAAATTAACAGTCTCTTGAACAAGTGTGGGTTAATTAAGCAAAGCCAGCCTGGATTTATTAAATGAAAATCATGTTTAACTAACTTGATTGAGTTTCTTGAGGTAATAAAGAGGGTTGCGGTGATGCATTTGGACATCCAAACAGTGCTTGATACAGTGCTATGTAGTAGGCTTGCATGCAAAGTTGAAGCTTGTGGAATAAAAAGGATAATGGCAGCATCAATACAAAGTTGTCTGAGAGACAGGGAGTAGTAGTGAGTGGTTGTTTTTCAGACTGGAGGAAGGTATACAGTGTGGTTCCCCAAGGCTCAGTATTATGACCATTGCTGCACTTAATGTGTATTAATGATTTAAGCTTGGGTTATACAGGACACATTTTCACAATTTACAGGTAACACAAAATCTGGAAGTATTGTGAACTGTGAGGAGGACAGTGATAGTCTTCAAGAAGACAGAATCACTTGAAATGACCATTCAAGGTGCAGATAAAATGTAATGTGGGAAGTGTGAAGTGATGCATTTTGATGGGAAGAATGAAGGGAGACAATATCATATGAAGGGTACAGTATTAAAGAAGGTGCAGAAACAGTGACCTTGTATATGTGCACAAATTGTTGAAAGTGTCAGGGCAGTTTGTGGAAACAGTAAAGGAAACATATGAGAACCTGGGCTTTAGAAATCGAGGTATAGAATACAGCAGCAAGGAAGTTATGATAAATTTCAAGTTGTATGTTGTGTCTGATCCTGGGCAATGCAATTTAGGAAGGATTTGAAGGGTTTAGATGCATAGTTTGGAGAGGATGGGTTTGTTCTTTGGAAGGAGGAGGTTGAGAGGAGATTTGAAAGAGGAGTTCAAAATCAGATGGGGCCTAGACAGAGTAAATTGGCAGAGGAAATAAATTTAAGGTGATTGGCAAAAGGATCAAAGGCACCATGAGGAAAAACCTTTTACTTAGTGTGGATAGGATCTGGAATACACAGCCTTAGGAGGTAGTGGAGGCATACTCAGTCATGCCTTTCAAAAGGAATTGGATAAGCACCTGAGGAGAAAACATTGAAGGACCGTGAGGTGAGGGAGGATTGTGGGACTAGCTGAGTTGCTCTTGCAGAGAGTTGGTACCGATTCAACAGACCTCATCGCCTCCATTTGAGTTTTAATCATTCTGATTCTTTGATCCAAAATGCCTGCTCAGTGAGGAATTATATTGCATGCTCCTGGCTGAGGGGTGCTTAGTGGTGTCAGGAACCACATTGTGAGTAGATAACTTGTATCTCAGAGGAACCAACTGCTTAACTTGATAGTCTGGACCCTATAAGGTATGAGCAGCAATGGACATCCCCTGGAAAATATGCGCAGAACTCGCAGAATATCTGGATCATTTCTGCTTAATGAATTTTGTGCTATGTTGTGTGTATATATACACAATGACCCACAGGAGCCAGTTTGTGGTGCCATCTATTCTAAGAATGTCACATCTTTGGAAAAAAAATCCTGTAATGCTTTCTGTACCTGCTGTTTCGTGGTGTCATAGTTAAGGCAGTGATGGCTTTGGTTATGCAGTCTTGAACTGCAAACTGGTCAATCATGGATAATTCTCCATCTGATGGGTGAATTGGAAAGATTGTTTGACAAAAAAGGATTCTTATTTTTACTGCCTTTCACCATCCTGTTCTTTAACTGCTGCTTGACAGCAGAGGTGATCCCAAGAGTTCATCAATGGCTTCCTTGGATGAAGCATAATTCTGTCGTGTGACACTTCTTGCAGAAATTAAGGTAATTCTGTTGAATCCAGTTGACAAGCTACATGAGATGGTAATGGGTCTTTGCTATCTTCCCATGGCCTTGAACTTGCCTGGTTGTCTTCTGGCCGCCCTCCTTGTCTGTCGCCGTGTCCAGTAAAGTGAGATTTGCTGGTGTCCCTATGCTCGTGTGTGGAATGAAGCAGCTCCTTCCGAGTCTTCTGTCCTACGCCCTGATGAACTGCAGCCTTTATGCAATCTTTATAGCACGTGATATTAATGTGATGAGAGTTGAAATGCATATTTCTCTTTTAACCAGTGGTTGGATTAGAATTATCAAACTAAAAATATTATTTGGGGTTGTGCTTGTGCAACAACTTGTGTTAAACCACAGTAGATGTTATGAGCTGAGCAAGCCAAATCCCAGAAGGGAACTGGTCTTACTGATCATAATTTTTTTTTGTATTCTGAAAATGATGGAAAAAAATTACTGATTCCAGGACTATAAAATTCAAGTTACTCTTTTGGGATTTTAAAAACTAAAAGATTTGTTAACAAGAATAAAAGAAAACTTAAGCACACAAGATGAGAGTTACATCATTAAAAGTCTTACAAAACCTTCCCAAAAGAGCCTTCACAATCAGAACACACAAGTAAACATCTCGCCAACACTCCTTTATAGATTTTTAACTCTAAATATCCAGTAATTTTACCCAAGGCAAACCCACTGTCACTGGAGTAAAGATAAACCATGCAACTTCTCAAACTCTGCAGAGGACATGCAAGAAAATTCAGAAACAAGACTGCTTCCTGAAACAAAAGACTGTTATGTTTTCTGGATGGCTGTTTCAGATTTTATACCTTCTGTCAGCACAGATTTGTTCCCAGGATATCTTCCCCACACAGGCAACACAATTCAGCTCACATATTAATGTAAATATCCTTTTTACCTTTCATTTTCAATTCCATTGTCCTCCGCACCTCTTTGATCTTAACTTTTCCAAAATATAAAAGCCTTTAATGTTTTCCTATTGCCTCCCCTTTGGGGTCCAATGAAATTTAATAATCTTCCCTTGTTTACTTCTGAAACCTTTAAGTTATAAAAGTTGCTTTGAAATTTAACAGTTGAAAAGCCAAGCCCCTATCTATCCCGAATGCAAATTTCTAAACCTAACCTATTTACTTCTAAATCCACTTCTTCATGGCCTCTTATTACAAATGTTTGCATTTAGCACTTTTAACCCTTTCATCTCTCAACTCTCCCAGTCAAGTTGTCTCTATTCATCTTTCCCCAGCTTAGTTAACACAGCCCCTCCCCTTACACACACACACACACAGCCGTCTTTACAGAATAGCACAAAATTTTCCAAAAATATTTTAGAAAAAACATCCATCCTCACCCTAGTTTATCATCCTAACGAATTTTAGAATTGTGGGTGAGGAAAAAAAGTTGGAAACACTCTGTTACTGTTAATATAAAATGGGAAGAATCACCAATTCTGCACTCCCAGCAGGAAGCTGTGCTTGTTTGATGTGCGCTTTTGAGATTCAGAAGTACATTGTTATAGCCCTGTCTGTCTGCCTGCTCTTTCTTTCTCCGCTCCACTCAGGAATGCAGGATTGAAGAACTCACCACAAAATTACTGCGCATTGAACACTTCTGCACATTAGCTCTAAACGTTGATGGTCTTTGCTTCTTTAGTACATTATGAAGACTCAAAATGTGTTGTAATATTTTGATGGATTAGATGGCTTTATTTCGTTGTATGCTTTCATATGTTTTTATGTCTAATTTATCCACAATATGCCTGCATTTCCATCTTCATGGCTTGGTATCAAGTTTTACCCATTGTCTACATCTGTCAAACTTTGTAATGGGCTTTGCTTATGTCAACTTATGACTCTGCACAATCCAGCCACTGGGTCCTCAGATATTGCTTAATGCTTTCTTTTTGCAAGTCTTTCAATTGCCATTTTGTTCTTGGGTCATTGCTAAATGAAGGTTTAAACGAAGTAAAAAAACTTGCTTCACAGTAACATTACATTTATCCATTTAAAGAAAGGTTTAAACAAAATAAAGAAACTTGCTTCACAACAATATTATATTTATCCATTGATATGACTTTTGTAACAAAAACAGACAATGCTGGAAAATCTCAGCAGTTCTGACAGCATCTGTGGAGAGAGAAGAGAGTCAGAAGTCTAACAACACCAGGTTAAAGTCCAAAAGGTTTATTTGGTAGCAAAAGTTTTTTGGTAGCAAAAGCAAAACTTTTGCTACCAAATAAACCTGTTGGACTTTAACCTGATGTTGTTAGACTTCTTACTGTGTTTACCCTAGTCCAACGCCGGCATCTCCACATCGAGAGAGAAGAGAGCCAACGTTTCGAGTCTGGATGACCCTTAGTCAGGACTGAGATTTTCCAGCATTTTCTGTTTGTTTTTGTTTCAGATTCCAGCATCTGCAGTATTTTGCCTTTATCAAACTGTCTTTTGTACTCTTTAATACATCATTAAATGCTTTACTTGCAGAAAACAGGCTCTTCCGGAAACCTGGGTTTCAATTTGATTTTTTTTTTGCACTGAATTGTGAACTGAATGTAGATTTTGTAGTTTGAGCGTATGCATTATGCTTAACATTCCAGGATCCATCTATCCATACCATTCAGTTAACTCAACTAATTAAAGTATTTTCTGGCATTTTCCACAGTTTTTTTTAAAATGATTTAAACAAAAACAAACTGAATAGCTTTATTGATTTAAATTTTACATTGAGCATTTAGAAAAAGATGGACTGTGTGTGTGTGAAGGAGAGGGCAAGATGACAGTATCCTGACTGCAGATATATTATTGTACCTTTTGTTTTTAATAAGTTTCAAAAAATGCATTAAACTGATGGAGCGAGAGCAAGACTGGGTTAGAGAAAATGGAAGTGACAGCAAATCCAGGGTGACAGAGAGGGAAGCGTCAGTTTGCAATTTGTGCTGGGGCATATCAAACCTGTTGACTTTAATGCATCAGGGATGGATATATTTTTTGCCTCCCATTGGTAGGAACCACCCAACCAGGGGCACATCTAGGATGGCTACCTATTAAAGGAGCTATAAAGTTCAGCTGAAGCTACACATGCAGCTTAAGGTGCTTCCTGTGGTTCTTTGTACTGGAGACACTTTGTAGCAATTTTTAAAAAACTTCCCTTCTGCAAATTGGGTTCAGCCTGATACTCCAGGTGGGCCTATTTCAGCTGTTTACTGGGGAGGTGTGGCTGATCTGACCAGGCATACCACAATTGATCCTGAGGTAATAATTGGAAATTCCTGATATTGCCCTTATGCCAAAGGCCTTGTTTGATGCTGGTCCACAAGAACATCTTGGTCTCTGCAGTGCAGAGTCAGGACCAGACGTATCTATGTTTAGAACAACACATTTGCTTTACCAGCAGCCTCCCACAGAAACGTAGAAATGTAGAAGATAGGAGCAAGAGGACGCCATTTGGCCTTTTGAGCCTGCTCTGCCATTCACTACGATCATGGCTGATTTTCCAATTCAGTAGCGGAATCCTGCTTTCTCCCCCACAACCTTTGATCCCTTTCGCCTCAAGTGCTATATATAACCACCTCTTGAATACATTCAACGTTTAGGCATCAATTACTTCCTGTGGTAATGAATTCCACAGGCTCGCCACTTTTTGGGTGAAGAAGTGTCTCCTCACCTCTGTCCTAAATGGTCTACACAGTAAGAAGTTTAACAACACCAGGTTAAAGTCCAACAGGTTTATTTGGTAGCAAAAGCCACACAAGCTTTCGAGGCTCTGAGCCCCTTCTTCAGGTGAGTGGGAATTCTGTTCACAAACAGAACTTATAAGACACAGACTCAATTTACATGAATAATGGTTGGAATGCGAATACTTACAACTAATCCAGTCTTTAAGAAACAAAACAATGGGAGTGGAGAGAGCATCAAGACAGGCTAAAAAGATGTGTATTGTCTCCAGACAAGACAGCCAGTGAAACTCTGCAGGTCCACGCAACTGTGGGAGTTGGTCTACCCCGAATCCTCAGACTATGACCCCTGGTTCTGGACTCCCACACCATTGGGAACATCCTCCCTGTATCTACCCTGTCTAGACCTGTTAGAATTTTATAAGTCTCTATGAGATCCCCCCTCATTTGTCTGAACTCCAGCGAAAACAATCCTAACCTAGTCAATCTCTCCTCATACATCAATCCCGCCATCCCCGGAATCAGCCTAGTAAACCTTCGCTGCACTGCCTCAAGTGTAAGAACATCCTTCCTCAGAAAAGGAGACCAAAACTGCACACAATATTCTAGGTGTGGCCTCACCAAGGCCCTGTATAATTGCAGCAACACATCCCTGCTCCTGTACTTGAAACCTCTCGCAATGAAGGCCAACATGCCATTTGCCTTCTTTACCGTCTGCTGCACCTGCATGCTTACCTTCAGTGACTGGTGCACAAGGACACCCAGGTCCTGCTGCACACGCCCCTCTCCCAGTTTACAGCCGTTGAGGTAGTAATCTGCCTTCTTGTTTTTGCTTCCAAAACGAATAACCTCACATTTATCCAAATTACACTGCATCTGCCATTGATTTGCCCACTCACCCAACCTGTCCAGATCATTCTGAAGGATCTCTGCATCCTCGTCACCGTTCACCCTCCCACCCAACTTGGTATCATCTACAAACTTTGAGATGTTACATTTTGTTCTCTCATCCAAATCATTAATACATATTGTGAATAGCTGGGGTCCCAGCACCGATCCCTGAGGCACCCCACTAGCTATTGCCTGCCAATTAGGAAAGGACCCATTAACTCCTACTCTTTGTTTCCTCTCTGCCAACCAGTTTTCTATCCATCTCAATACAAGTTACAGAAACACAGGAGAGGGTACAGATTTTTGTGGCTAACGTATCTTTCTTCATTTAACATTAATCCTATTTCCTGGTATCTTCCTGACGTAGCAGGATTTGCACCGGACGCCGAAGGGCCTGAGAATCACCCCCCTGGTCTCCTGCTCAGTATTTATACTTCAAATGGCACCAAAAAGCAGATTATCTAGTCATTATCTCACTGCTGTTTGGGGACCTTGCTGTACATAAATTGGTTGCTATTGATTGGAGAGGGAAAGTTGCAAGTTGAGGCAGCCTACACTGATTTCACATATACGATATCATGAAAAATAATTACCTGTTTGTCAATCCATCAGTAGTATGAGGATAGGTTTTACAATGCACACTCATAAGTTATGTAATACGATAACATTTACATCAGAATAAAATGTACTGAGCATAAGTAGAAATTTATTTCTATTCAAGATTTTTGACGGTGACAGTACATACCATTTTAAGAGTGAACATTTCTTGAGCAATCCACTCTTGGATAAAGGCAGAATTGAATTTAGCATCTACGGTAAATGTATTGCTGTTGCAGCCACAAGCCATCATGTACATGAGTAGCTTTTAGAAATTTTTTCTTCTTATTAGCTGTGGAATCATATGTTGTCCATTCACTGTTCAAACATTAATTCAAGTGAACTAGTGCGAACACATTCCCATCTCGAGGACCGTTTTGTTTCATTAACTAGTCTTGTTTGTAAGGTTGCCAAGTGATTATTTTCTGACATTGAAATAGGAGTAAATCTTTAATTTTCTTATTAGTTTCAGATGAATGAATTTGGAGCCCTAGAGATTATTACTACTGAAGAACAGGATGGAGAATCCAGTGCACTGATTGCTGCTGAACATTCGGCTATAAGAAGGAATGCCTACGGTGATGCATCTAATATTCAAGGTAAGGAAACATTAAACATTCAGGGAAAATACTGATGGTCTATAGTTTACAAGCTACTTCTGATGCATCTTTGATATTTCAGTAAAAGCTTCATTTTTTTGACATCTGCAAATTTGAGTGTTACTCTTTTCCACCTGTACTCTTTGTTGCCATTCATGGATGTTCAGTGTTGCTTGTAGTTTAATAAAAAGTATATGTGGATGACTGGTGTAGAAGTAGCTAATACCCATCATTATATATCATGGGTAACTTAGAATTAAAGTAAAAAGATTCCTACCTGTTCCCAAAATCTTTTGATACTGCCCAGAAGGTTCACTTTGAAGTTAGTGAAGTGATTTTTGATGTAATAGATTTTGGAGCAGTGTTTTTTCTGTTGCACCTGGGGAGTGTTGTACAAAGTGACAATTTGAATGCCAGATGGGAATGAAAAAGCAAGAGCATATGAAGCTTTTTCATGCAAATAATTCCTGTTGGGGAAGCTGCAAAATATAAACTGTAAGATTGAGAATGAACCATAATGCAGTGTGTAGAGTTAGGTACCCAGGTATATTTTCAAATTGAGCAACAGGATGGTGTTAAAATGATACCCAAGGAAGGAAAGAGGGAGTTACCAGTGTTTACCTTGTCAATCTTTGTTAGGTCAATGTTCCAGCCCTGGTCTGGAGTTCTGGGTGAGCACAGTAAGAGTTTTAACAACACCAGGTTAAAGTCCAACAGGTTTATTTGGTAGCAAATACCATTAGCTTTCGGAGCACTGCTCCGGAGCAGCGCTCCGAAAGCTAATGGCATTTGCTACCAAATAAACCTGTTGGACTTTAACCTGGTGTTGTTAAAACTCTTACTGTGTTCACCCCAGTCCAACGCCGGCATCTCCATATTCTGGGTGAGAACAGTGCTGCCATCTTCCTCCTTATGGAACACAATATAATTTTCTGAGGTATCCTCTTACATGACCCCAGGAGTCCTTCTCTCTTTTGCTGCATCTTATCCAGGAATGTGCGTAGAATAGCTGTTTTACAATTTGGTTTTTGCCTCTTTACAGTGTCCTCTTTCTCTCTGTACTTAGCTGCTGTGACTTCTATTTTCGGCTTTCCACAAGTTACTGTTGTCAATTGTAATCCCCATGGTGCAATCCTCCTGTACGACTTGAGAGATGTGTTCCGCCAACACTAATGGATACTTGATTGAACTAATATGATTTATGGTGGGTCAACACTGGAATGAATTGTTGGGTGGAAATATTAGCTAAGCAGGGCAACATCAGGACAATTGGTCCCAGGGGATTTTGATCCTTTTTTTCTTGAAGTGAGTGGCACTGGCAAGACCAGCATTTGTTGCTCATCACCAAATACCTTTGTGAAAGTAGTGGGGAGATACCTTCTCAGCTTTGCTCGGGCTTCTTGATGCCACACACAGTCAAATGCTGAATTGACATCAAGGGCAATCACTCTCAACTCACCTCTTCTGTCCATGTTTGGACCAAGGCTGGAGGAATGAAGTCAGGAGCTGAGTGACCCTGGCAGAACCCAAGCTGAACATTGTTCAGCAGGTTATTGCTGTGTAATTGCCACTTGATAGCATCTTGGGCGACAGTTTCCATCACTTTGCGCATTGAGGGTAGACTGATGGGGCGGTAATTGGCTGGATTGGATTTGGTCCCTTCTGTGGACAGAACGTGCTTAGGTAATTTTACACACGGCTGGGTAGATGTCAGTGTTGTAGCTGTACTGGATCAGCTTGGCCAGGATCGCCTCATGGATGTGCAGTTTTGAGCTGCTGAAACTGAGCTTATCTAAATTAGCATGATGGTCATACCACACAACACTACAGACTTGTTTGTCCTAGCAGTCTACATCAGATCCGAGTTTAAAAGAAAATGTCTAACTTCCTGTCTCCTCCAGTCCCTTATTCTACTTTTCTTATTTTTGTGAACAGAAGAACAATGGTATTGTGACACAGTATGTTCTGGCTGGCAGATTTTTCATTTGAACTATATTTGTTGTTCTGCTGCTGGTATTGGTTCAATATTGACCCTTTCTTTCAAAACAGTTTGAGCCAGCATTATTGAATACCACTGCCAAGTTGTTCCATATTCAGCTGAAGAAGAGCTTTGACCTTGTGCACTCTGCTTTCTGGAATTTAGGTTCCCAATTGTGGCTCAGTAGTAGCACTCCCATCTTTGAGTAAGAAGGTTGTGGGTTTATGTCTCGCTCCCTTTACTTGGCCACATAATCTAGGCCGATACTTCAGTGCCATCTTTTGGATAATACATTAAATTGAATGTCTTTCTGTTCACCTGTCCTTCGAATTGTAAAAGATCATATGGCACCATTCAGATAAGAACAGATCAGCTCTGACTGGTGCCCTGGCCAATATTTATCCTTAATCAATAGTCTAATTGCTGTCAGTGCACAAAATTGGATTCAGCTTTTCCCAGTTACCACAGTGACAACACTTCTAAAGTTTTTATCAATTGTAAAGTGCTTTGACATGTCCTGAGTGTGTGAAAAGTGCTATATAAATGCACGTTGTTTTGTATATGCACTGCTTGAATAAGAAGCTAAGAAATTGAAACAGTAGGCCAGACAACCCCTTGAGCCTGTTTCACCTTTCTGTAAGATCACAGTTCATCTTTGAGAAATCAATTTTCCTGCACATTTCCATTTCCCTTGATTTCTTCCAGAGTCCAAAAATTTATCTATCCACACCCAAAAATCACAGGCCTCTGAGGTAAGATTTAGAGTGTAAGGCCCTGAGGCTCAGTGTTCATTGGACGATGATGCACGTTTTTTTATAAAGAAAGGAAAAGCAAGTAGCGGACTCTGGGCAGCTTATTATGATTGATAAAACGGAAAAACTGGAAAAGATACAGGAAAATGCAAAGCAGTTTTAAATGACACTTCCAACGCACTAGTAGGAATTAACGATCAGAGTTTCCCATGTAGGAAAAGGAGGAAACATTTGTCCTTAAGTTGCATCAATTATCACAAATTTCTTTACTGAAATTATCAGTTTTTCAATCAACCATGAATTAGAATCATGTTTAGAAAGAAAAAATTTTAGATCGGTAACAAATGGATTTTGATGGAATGAATAGAAATAGTAGAGAAGAGGATTATTAAACATAGACTTCGATAATCAAAAAGATTTGATTTATTATTGTCACATGTATTAGTATATAGTGAAAAGTATTGTTTCTTGCGCGCTATACAGACACAGCATACCATACATAGAGAAGGAAAGGAGAGGGTGCAGAATGTAGTGTTGCAGTCATGGCTAGGGCGTATTTAATGCGAGGTAGGTCCATTCAAAAGTCTGATGGCAGCAGAGAAGAAGCTGTTTTGAATCTGTTGGTACATGACCTCAGACTTTTGTATCTTTATCCCGACGGAAGATGGTGGAAGAGAATATGTCCAGTATACTGAATGAGTAAGAAAAGGGGACTGAAAATGGTAAAGGTGCAAGAATTACAGAAAATATATCTTGCAGTGGGCAAGTAAAAAACATCGGGAGGGGTTGCTGTGGGTTTCTCTTTGATCATCTGCAGCAATTTTCACCAAAGGGCTGTGGCAATCCAGAAAAACAAGGGTGCATTTGCAGAGTTTCTCTAGCTGTGCTATGAAAATTACAGTGGAGTAAAGGCAGAAGCTCTGTGAAAGTGCGCTGTCCAAGGGTATTGAATGGAGGATAGAGAAAGTGAAGATTTACAGCTCAGGAAATGAAGAAATAGCTAATTATAGAACAGCCGATAGGAAATTAACATGAGAGTTTTCAGAATTTTTTTTACCCCTGAATAATAAGTAATAAATAATAAGCTGCAAATTAAACCTGTTAATTTTGTCGATTGTACGTGTGTGTCTGTACGCTTACCACAAGGGAATGGACATTTAAAGTTATTTCTTTTTTGATTATGAATCTATGCTTTGTTTGCAACCTTAAAAACTCATTCTTGGCTTGCGTTCGTCACTGATTGAGTGACTTTCTAATCAGAAAATATTTTCTAATTTGAGACTGGCTGCAGCAGCACGTATATCCCAGATAGATGTGGCATGAGCTGGATGAAAAGCAGACCGACTCTGAACGTTTGGGTGGTTCTGCAAATTGGTGCTCATGTGGAACTTGCAGGGCAGGGCGTGATGCATCTGAGGAAATTGTAGGCACGTTGTTTGTGATTTTCCCGTCTATTAAGTTAAATGATTGAAGATGATGGTGTGCGTGCTCACAGGTTCTTCGATGCACTCCCCTGTTGATAGTGTTGGATTGTGATAATTCCCACTTTCAGTGGAGTACCTGTATCAGTGTGCTTTCTCCAATTCGGATCTTCTTCTCTCATGCCTTTTCAGAACAGGAGTGTCCAATAAGAGCTGACGAGTGGCACTTTTGATTGCAATTTTGCGCTGATTGCACTGGAGGCTGAATTGAGATTACCCGAAAACATCAATTTGAAGTGTTACATGTGCTTAGCGCCATTAATAGAGCTTTTCAAAGATTTATTTACCTGTGAAGTAACAAAGCAGTCAACTATTACATTCCCCACACACAAGAATCCTGGAACTAAAATGCCATACTTTTCATAAATCATCTGTTTCAATTCAACTTTTTTTTAAAAACTGTGATTTGGATGTAACTAGCTATCTCCAAACCATTAGATTATGTATGTGGTGTGATCATGCAGCAGCATTTTTATCCATGTATCTTGTCCACTGAATGTATAAACCTGATTGGTGAGGAATTGTACAATGATTGATTTATATAAGTCATCAAGGTGAGTAGTTGCTCGTTTGAATTTGGTAAACTGGATTAGTGCAATCCTTTTTAACCATCATACATCAACTGGATAAATATTAGTTAAATTGAAACCTGTGCATAAAAATGACTGCTGTTGCATTGGTTTACACCTTTATAAATAAATAAGTACTTACCAAATTTCAAAGTGCTAGAATCAACAGTGAGAGAGAATGTTCGGAATATAATCATGTCTAAGGATTGAATACTTGGTTTCTGGTTCCCCTCCTAGTTCCTGCTGATCTTTGGTGTTATGAACAAGAGCCATTATTTTACCATGTCCAAGCATTGGCATGTGAGACAATAGGATAGATTTACCCTCCATGTGCTCTCCAGATGTACCACAGAAACCTGGTCCATTTTGAGGATAGAGCCTCATCAACAAAGGGTCAGCTGACTGCCGGGGCAGAAGAAGAATACCGAGAAGAATGTCCAAGTCACCACAATAGGTTATAGAGTGTGCTCTGATTGAGTGCTGGACAAGACATGGAGAATGGGATGGGTGGGACGTACAACAGGTTGCTATCTTCAAAAAGTCAATACTTATCTTTTGGCTCAACGAATGCCAGGTACAGCATGTATCTATCGCATACGCTCTGCGCTATTGAGTTCTAAAATCGGATGAGGGTGCTATTGATGTCACAGGAAATTCTCTCCCATGATTTTCAGGGTGCTGCTCGCTCGTTTGGTTTTTAGGTCATGGGGAAGGGGGTATTCCAGTCACTCCATGTCTTCTCTTCAGCCATGTTATGTTATGTTCTCTGATAGCCTCAAATCTCTTGACAATGCCATGTTAAGAACAAAGGCATTTATTGATAAGAGAAACTTCGGTACAGGCCCCTGCAGCAAAGCTCCAGTCTTTACATGCTTACTACATAGCTGCTGGACGATTCTTCCCAAGACAGTACTCCACCATCTGGTGTGATCACTCACTCTCAGTTTTCATTGGTCCCTCAAGTCGCGTGAGGGACAGATGCCACATACACAACATTCCCTCCCCCCCCTTTAACTTTTTTGTATAATCTTCAAAATCGATTTATTCAACCCACATTCTAAATAAACATATACACAAGTCAGATATTTTCAAATCAATATCGTGATTGTTCAATGACTGGATCTTGAGGCTTGCATTTAACATAACACTCTTCTGAAAAGTTTCAGTTATGCACAGTTCCAGATATAGTCTTGTATGGGATTCTTTCATATCGGTTTGCTACTCTCCGAGTTCTGTCCAAGATTGTACGCTGACCAAGAACTGCATACTTTACTCTGCAGACAATGTCACTCTCCAATCCACTGTTGATCCTTTTCTCTGTCTCTCGTTAATCAAGATCCTTGCTCCAGATAATTGCTAACTACAGAAACTATATCTTTAAATCAAATCTTTATTTGGAAAATGTATAAAAAACCCTTAAATACTTATGACTCTCTTACACTGTATCATATATCAATGCTTCTATTCCCCTATAAATCTACTATAATAAGTTTACAAACAAAGATTTTAAATACTTATCTGATGGACCTGTAGGGGTATCTCTATTCACTTGTACTGGATAGGCATGGAGAGGGATCAGACTTTATCAAGCTTACAGCTTGAAGTTGCTTTCTTCTTCTATTCTTCTCTGATTATGTTCTTCAAAACTTCAATATTTATCCTTTGAGCCTGGCTGAAACACATGCATTTCTGTATGTAAGCACTGACCATAGGCATGTCATTCAAATTGGTTTATTGCAGGCTACTTGACCTTCGGGCAGTTACCTTCGAACTCAAAATCAATCTTCTGGCTCCATTTGTATCTGTTTCCTGTCCATTTGATCGATTAGAATTACTTTATTGCCCATTGTAAAACCCAAGACATTTGTCACAAGTAAACAAAGCAGTCCACGTATTCAGCCTGGAATTCAAACCTTCTGTCCTGAAGTTAGTCACATTTCCCATCATACAAAGAACAGTACAGCACAGGAAACAGGCCCTTCGGCCCTCCAAGCCTGTGCTGCTCCTTGGTCCAACTAGACCAATCGTTTGTATCTCTCCATTCCCAGGCTGCTCATGTGACTATCCAGGTAAGTCTTAAACGATGTCAGCGTGTCTGCCTCCACCACCCTACTTGGAAGCGCATTCCAGGCCCCCACCACCCTCTGTGTAAAAAACATCGCTCTAATATCTGAGTTATACTTCGCCTCTCTCACCTTGAGCCCGTGACCCCTCGTGATCGTCACTTCTGATCTGGGAAAAAGCTTCCCACCGTTCATCCTATCTATCTCCTTCATAATCTTGTACACCTCTATTAGATCTCCCCTCATTCTCCGTCTTTCCAGGGAGAACAAACCCAGTTTACCCAATCTCTCCTCATAGCTAAGACCCTCCATACCAGGCAACATCCTGGTAAACCTTCTCTGCACTCTCTCTAACCCCTCCACGTCCTTCTGGTAGTGCGACGACCAGAACTGGACGCAGTACTCCAAATGTGGCCTAACCAGCGTTCTATACATCTGCAACATCAGACTCCAGCTTTTATACTCTATACCCCGTCCTATAAAGGCAAGCGTACCATATACCTTCTTCACCACCTTCTCCACCTGTGTTGCCACCTTCAAGGATTTGTGGACTTGCACACCTAGGTCCCTCTGTGTTTCTATACTCTTGATGACTCTGCCATTTATTGTATAACTGATGCACCATCAATTTACGAGGACTCCAGCGAGTGAGTGAAAACAACAGGCTTTTAATCGCAAAGAACTGGAACACACCCTTGTAGCTAGCCTGGCCCAGACTGAGGCAGAGGGTAGGAACCGTTACCTTTATAGCTCGATCAGGTGGAAAGGGAGGAGTCTCGGGTCAGGCGCAGCAGGGGTGTGTCCAGGCATATAACATGTAATTACAGTGGGTCACCACATTCACCCCCTGTTTAAAAAAGAGTCCGGCGGGGGTGAGATGGGTGGAACAATATATACAGCGGCATGAAAATATATACAAGAGTCACGGCTGAAGTAAGACGTCGACCCCTCACAGGTTCAGCCTGTCGGGCGGTTTGATCCGTCGCTGTGACCGCCGTAGTACTGGTTGAGGTGTTGTTTCAGATGGCAGGGTGAAACTGCTCGAGTCCGCCGTCGTCCCTTCTGGTCAGGTACTGTGCGGTGACTCCGGGGGCTCAGGCGAGCTGCATACAGGGGACAAAGAAGTAAGCGGACCTGGTGCTACCTGAACAACAGAGGGGTCTAGGGATGTGGGATGGGAGGTCACAGTGGGCTCCGGGGAACCCGCAGGCGCCAGGTCCCGGATAGAGACCGTGTCCTCCCGCCCATCGTGGTGTGCCACATAGGCATATTGGGGGTTGGCGTGGAGGAGCTGGACCCTTTCGACCAGGGGGTCCGACTTATGGGGCCGCACATGCCTCCGGAGCAGAACGGGGCCTGGGTATGTCAGCCATGACGGTAGTGAGATCCCCGAGGAGGACTTCCTAGGGAAAGCAAACATCCGCTCATGGGGGGTGGCATTGGTAGCCGTACACAGGAGTGACCTAATTGAGTGCAGTGCATCAGGGAGGACTTCTTTCCAGCGGGTGACTGGAAGACCTTTAGACCGTAGCGCTAGTAAAACGGCCTTCCAGACTGTTGCATTCTCCCTCTCTACCTATCCGTTTCCCCTGGGGATGTAGCTGGTAGTCCTACTCGAGGCTATGCCTTTAGAGAGCAGGTACTGACGCAGCTCATCACTCATGAAGGAGGATCCCCGGTCGCTCTGGATATAGCTAGGGAAACCTAACAGGGTGAAGAGGCCGTGCAGGGCCCTGACGACCGTGGCTGAAGTCATATCCGAGCAGGGAATAGCGAAAGGGAATCGGGAGTACTCATCTAAACGTTGAGGAAATAGATGTTGCGGTCAGAAGAAGGAAGGGGCCCTTTGAAATCAATGCTGAGGCGTTCAAAGGGGTGAGTGGCTTTGATGAGGTGTGCCCTGTCCGGCCGATAGAAGTGCGGCTTACACTCTGCGCAGACCAGGCAGTGTCTGGTTATAGACCGGACGTCCTCAACAGAATAGGGCAGGTTACGGGCCTTAATAAAATGGTAGAGCCTGGTGACTCCCGGGTGACGGAGGTCATTGTGGAGAGTCTGTAGCTGGTTCACTTGTGCGCTGGCACATGTTCCGCAAGACAGAGCATCTGGAGGCTCATTGAGCTTCCCGGCCGGTATAAGATATCATAATTGTAGGTGGAGAGCTCAATCCTCCACCTCAGTATCTTATCGTTCTTAATCTTGCCCCTCTGCGCGTTGTTGAACATAAAAGCCACCGAACGTTGGTCTGTGAGCAAGGTGAACCGTCGGCCAGCTAAGTAGTGGCGGCAGTGTCGCACCGCTTCAACGATGGCCTGAGCCTCCTTCTCGACAGAGGAGTGTCGAATTTCCGAGCCTTGGAGGGTTCGTGAGAAGAAGGCCACGGGTCTGCCCGCCTGATTAAGGGTGGTGGCCAGGGCGAAGTCAGACGCATCACTCTCCACCTGGAAGGGGATTGACTCATCCACCGCGTGCATCGTGGCCTTCACGATGTCCACTTTGATGCGGTTGAAGGCCGAGCAGGCCTTTCCCAACAGGGGAAAAAGGGTGGATTTGATAAGCGGACGGGCCTTATCCGCATAATTAGGGACCCACTGGGCGTAGTATGAGAAGAAGCCAGGCATCTCCTCAGTGCTTTGAGATTGGTGGGAAGGGGAAGTTCCAGGAAGGGACGCATGCGGTCAGGACCGGGGCCAATGACCCCGTTCTCCACTACATACCCCAGGATGGCGAGGCGGTGAGTGCGGAAGACACACTTCTCCTTATTGTAGGTCAGGTTAAGGAGAGCGGCCGTGTGAAGGAATTTATTGAGGTTTGCGTCGTGGTCCTGCTGATCATGGCCGCAGATGGTGACGTTATCCAGGTACGGGAAGGTGGCCCGCAGCCCGTTCTGGTCCACCATTCGGTCCATCTCACGCTGGAAAACCGAGACCCCATTGGTGACGCCGAAGGGGACCCTAAGGAAGTGATAGAGGCGGCCATCTGCCTCGAAAGCAGTATATTTGCGGTCCTCTGGGTGGATGGGGAGCTGGTGGTAAGGTCAATAGTGGAGAACACCCGGTATTGCGCAATCTGATTGACCATGTCAGATGTGCGCGGAAGGGGATACGCGTCCAGCTGCGTGTACCGATTGATGCTCTGACTGTAATCGATGACCATACGGTGTTTCTCCCCAGTTTTGACCACCACCACTTGTGCTCTCCAGGGGCTATTACTAGCCTCAATGATCCCTTCCTTCAGGAGCCGCTGGACCTCGGACCTAATGAAGGTCGTGTCCCCCGCACTGTACCGTCTGCTCTTGGTGGCAATAGGCTTACACTCGGGGGTGAGGTGTTCGAATAATGAGGGAGGGGTGACTTGAAGGGTCGAGAGGCTGCAAGTGGTGCACGGTGGGCAGTCTAAGAACTGTGGGTTGCAGACGGAGAGCGGGGGAAGAGGCCCGTTGTACTGCAACGTGACACTCCTGAGATGGGTCAGGAAATCGAGCCCCAGGAGTACAGGAGCGCAGAGGTATGGCAACACCAGGAGCTTGAAATTTTCGTACTCGGTCCCCCGAACCGTAAGGGTCACCACACAGTACCCGAGGACATCCACCGAGCGGGACTTTGAGGCCAAGGAAATGGTTTGTTTAACTGGCCGCACAGAAAGGGCGTAGCGGCGCACCGTATCGGGGTGGATGAAACTCTCCGTACTCCCGCAGTCGAACAAACAATTTCCCATGTGGCCATTTACCTGGATGTCCATCATGGACCTGGCGAGTTGATGCGGACGGGTTGATCTAGTTGGACAGCTGCCATCGTGGATCCTGGAGGATGGTCGACCGCAGTTGCCGGCGTCCAAAATGGCAGCTCCCTTGTCTCACACACGGCCGATGGTGCCCAAAATGGCGGCTCCCTTGACTCTCACGCGGCCGATGGCATCCAAAATGGCGGCTCCCTTGACTCACACGCGGCCAATGGCATCCGAAATGGCGGCTCCCTCGGGTCGCACGCGGCACTGTTTGGCTTCGAGGACGACTTTGCCCTGCAGACTTTAGCATAGTGGCCCTTCTTCCCGCACCCAGAGCAGAACACCTCCCTAGCCGGGCAGCGTTGTCGGGGGTGCTTCCCCAGGCCGCAAAAATAACACTTCAGACCTGCAACAGCCACAGCAGTCGAGCCGTTGGTGGGATGTGGTGTGGCGTAAGTCTGCGGCCCTCCTAGATACTGGGGTGGCAGTGGCCGTGGTGCCCACAATGCAACCACGTGGTCGGGTGCGTAAGCCTCGAGGTTACGGGAGGCCACCTCTAAAGATTCAGCGAGCGCCACTGTTTTTGGTAGGTCCAGCCCACCTTGCTCCAGCAGTCGCTGCCGAATGTAGTTGGACGCGATGCCCGTAACATAGGCATCGCGGATTAAGTCCTCCGTGTACTGCGCGGCGGATACAGCCTTGCAATTACAGGCCCTGCCGAGTACCCGTAGTTCGCGGAGAAACTGTGCGCTCGATTCTCCCGGCCACTGTCTTCGAGTAGCCAGAAGGTGTCTGGCATAGACTTCATTCGTCTGTTTACTATACTGACTCTTTAGGAGCTCTAGCGCGTCCCTGTACGTCTCAGCGTCACGGATGGTGGAATATACCACATCGCTTACCCGGGCGTGGAGCACGTGCAGCTTGTCTGATTCGGACTGGACGACAGCGGAGGCTTCGAGGAAGGCTTCAAAGCACTTCAGCCAGTGATCGAAGCTGTTGGCAGGTCCCACAGCTTGAGGATCCAGGTCTAATTTATCGGGCTTTAAAATTTGCTCCATCCTATGAGTTTTGTTTTTTTTTCTTTCTTTGCGATTAAAATTGATGCACCATTAATTACGAGGACTCCAGCGAGTGAGTGAAAACAACAGGCTTTTAGTCGCAAAGAACTGGAACACACCCTTGTAGCTAGCCTGGCCCAGACTGAGGCAGAGGGGAGGAACCGTTACCTTTATAGCTTGATCAGGTGGAAAGGGAGGAGTCTCGGGTCAGGCACAGCAGGGGTGTGTCCAGGCATATAACATGTAATTACAGTGGGTCACCACAATAACTCCTCCCTACATTATTCCTTCCAAAATGCATCACTTCACATTTATCCGGATTAAATTCCATCTGCCACCTCTCCGCCCAATTTTCCAGCCTATCTGTATCCTGCTGTATTGCCCGACAATGCTCATCGCTATCCGCAAGTCCAGCTATAGTAGCATCCTTTCTTTGCTTGATCATTTTGAATTAGACTATAGCCTGCTGGTTATACGCTCTACAATGCATGGAGGTACCGTCATTGCACGATAATACAGCCTTACGTCTTGACAGGCTTGCACAATTTTGGTTTGCCACTGGTGGCAGTGGTTATACCAATAATGGTATTCTATTTCTGGTATTAGGTCATGTGATAAAGCTTCTTCTCTTTCTAGCATTTCCATTTGACATGATTTCTTATCGATCATTTTATCATATTGGTTCTTGTGCATTTCTATTAGCATAACCATTTCAGTAATCTTGTTCTGGCATGTAATCTCACTTTCTTTCTCTGCCTGAATCTGCTTTGGCTGGTTCTCTCCAGCATATCTCCTCCAACTGAGTGGCTTAATTTACCAATCTCTTCATTTCCTTTTCCTCATCAACCCATCTTCTGATTTGAGTTGATTTATTATTGTCACATGTATTGGCATGCAGTGAAAAGTATTGTTACTTGCGCACTATACAGACAAAGCATACCATTCATAGATAAGGAAAAAGTGCAGGATGTAGTGTTACAGTCATAGCTAAGGTGGAGAGAAAGATCAACTTAATGCGAGGTAAAGTCTGATAGCAGCAGGGAAGAAGCTGTTCTTTAGTCGGTTGGTACGTGAATTCAGACTTTTGAATATTTTTCCTGATGGAAGAAGGTGGAAGAGAGTATGTCTGGGGTGTATGTAGCCCTTAATTATGCTGGCTGCTTTTCTGAGGCAGTGGGAAGTGTAGACAGTGTCAGTCGGTGGGAGACTGGTTTGAGTGATGAACTGGGCTTTGTTCACGACCCTTTGTAGTTTCTTGAGGTCTTGGATAGAGCAGGAGCCATATCAAACTGTGATACATCTCAAAAAAATGCTTTCTGTGGTGCATCTGTAAAAGTTGGTGAGAATCGTAGTGAACATACCAAATTTCCTTAGTTTTCTAAGAAAGTGGGCTTTCTTAACTATAGTGTCGGCTTGGGGGAATCAGGCCAGGTTGTTGGTGATCTGGATACCTAAAAACTTGAAGCTCTCGATCATTTCTACTTCATCTGCATTGATGTAGACAGGAGCATGTCCTCCACTACGCTTCCTTCTGCTTAGTTATAAAGAGTAGTTCATTATTCCAATGCATCTGCTTTCGCAATCCATTTCAGTTTATCAATTTCAAGGTGAATCCATTATTCTCTTCTGACGACATTTGGGAACAATCTCTTCCTACTTATGCTTGCATGTTTTGAGCCAACTGCCACATTCATTTTTGTAGTAGTTGCATCGAACTCTACTTCTACATTCAACATTTCTTTCTTCTTGTCTTTTTTAATTAGACAATTCTCTTGAATTGCTAACAGTTCTGTTCTCTCATTGGGTTTGTCCATTGTTATGTTCTCCATAGCACCTTCGAATATCAGACAGTTTCTGCCTCTCTGCAGAATACTAATTTCTCCAGCTCATTTGTAATTTCCGCATGATTAGTAATTCAATCATTCAATTTGATCTCCAGAGAATTCCCAATAATGGCTCTGGTAAATGATAGCTCTGCTCTAATTTCTGCTTGAACAATATGGTGACATAGAATCATAGAATCCCTACAGTGCAGGAGGTGGCCCATCGAGTCTGCATCGACTCTCCAACAGAATATCTTACCCAGGTCCAACCCGCCCTATCCCCTAAACCCCACGCATTTACTCCGCTAATGCCCCTAACCTAGACATCTTGGGGCACTAAGGGGCAGTTTAGCATAACCAATCCACCTAACCTGCACATCTTTGGACTGTGGGAGGAAATAAGAGCACCTGGAGGAAACCCACGCAGACACAGGGAGAACGTGTAAACTCCACATTGTCACCCAAGGCTGAAATTGAACCCAGGTCCCTGGCACTGTGAGGCAGCACTGCTAACCACCATAAGAACGTAAGAACTAGGAGCAGGAGTAGGCCATCTTGCCCCTCGAGCCTGCTCTGCCATTCAATAAGATCATGGCTGATCTTTTCGTGGACTCAACTCCACTTACCCACCTGCTCACCATAACTCTTAATTCCTTTACTGTTCAAAAATTTATCTATCCTTAAAATATTTAATGAAGTAGCCTCAAGTGCTTCACTGGGCAGGGAATTCCGCAGATTCACAACCCTTTGGGTGAAGAATTCCTCCTCAACTCAGCCCTAAATCTGCTCCCCCTTATTTTGAGGCCATGCCCCCTGGTTCTAGTTTCACCCAACACCAGGTTACAGTCCAACAGGTTTATTTGGTAGCACAGCCACTAGCTTTCGGAGCGCTGCTCCTTCATCAGGTAAGTGGGAGTTCTGTTCACAAACAGGGCATATAAAGACACAAACTCAATTTACAAAATAATGGTTGGAATGCGAGTCTTTACAGGTAATCAAGTCTTAAAGGTACAGACAGTGTGAATGGAGAGAGATGTGTATTGGCTCCAGACAGGACAGTTAGTGAGATTTTGTAAGCCCAGGCAAGTCGTGGTGGTTACAGATAGTGTGACATGAACCCAAGATCCCGGTTGAGGCCGTCCTCGAGTGCGGAACTTGGCTATCAGTCTCTGCTCAGCGGCTCTGCGTTGTCGTGTGTCGTGAAGGCTGCCTTGGAGAACGCTTACCCGAAGATCAGAGGCCGAATGCCTGTGACTGCTGAAGTGTTCCCCAACAGGAAGAGAACACTCTTGCCTGGTGATTCATTCATCCGTTGTTGTAGCGTCTGCATGGTCTCCCCAATGTACCATGCCTCGGGACATCCTCTCCTGCAGCGTATCAGGTAGGCAACATTGGCCGAGTTGCGAGTGTATGTACCGTGTACCTGGTGGATGGTGTTCTCACGTGAGATGATGGCATCTGTGTCGATGATCCAGCACGTCTTGCAGAGGTTGCTGTGGCAGGGTTGTGTGGTGTCGTGGTCACTGTTCTCCTGAAGACTGGGTAGTTTGCTGCGGACAATGGTCTGGTTGAGGTTGTACGGTTGTTTGAAGGCAAGAAGTGGGGATGGCCTTGGCGAGATGTTCATCTTCATCAATGACATGTTGAAGGCTCCAGAGAAGATGTCGTAGCTTCTCCGCTCCGGGGAAGTACTGGACGACGTCCACCGTGTCCCGTGTTTGTCTTCTGAGGAGGTCGGTGCGGTTTTTCGCTGTGGCACGTTGGAACTGTCGATTGATAAGTCGAGCGCCATATCTGTTTACCCCAGTCCAACGCCGGCATCTCCACATCCTAGTTTCACCCGCCAGTGGAAACAACTTCCCTGCTTCTATTTTATCTATTCCCTTCATAATCTTATATGTTTCTATAAGATCACCCCTCATTCTTCTGAATTCCAATGAGTATAGCCAGAATCTACTCAGTCTCTCTTCATAAGCTAACCCTCTCAACTCCGGAATCAACCTAGTAAATCTCCTCTGCATCTCCTCCAGTGCCCGTATATCCTTTCTCAAGTAAGGAGACCAAAACTGTACATCGTGCTCCAGGTGTGGCCTCACCAGCACCTTATACAGCTGCAACATAATCTCGCTGTTTTTAAACACCATCCCTCTCGCAAGGAAGGACAAAATTCCATTTGACTTCTTAATTACCTGTAAACCAACTTTTTGTGATTCATGCACAAGGACACCCAGGTCCCTCTGCACAACAGCATGCTGCAATTTTTTACCATTTAAATAATAGTCCATTTTGGTGTTATTCCTACCAAAATGGATGACCTCACATTTATCAACATTGTACTCCATCTGCCAGATCCTTGCCCACTCACTTAGACTATCTATATCCCTTTGTAGACTTGCAGCGTCCTCTGCACACTTTGCTCTGTAACTCTTGGCAGTAGATGATACAGGATGTCCGATGTGAGCACCATGGATCAAATCCTTGATTAGCTTCACTCTAAGGCGAGCAGTTCTCGCACCAATCATGAAACTGACAGCATCCATTACATGGGATTTCTTGACTCTTCTTGAATTCCATGCTATGACCTCTGTTGCTGAGTTCTGCTTGTGCTTATTCTCTCGGCCTGTTTTACTTTTTATTCACATCTAACTCCTTGACTGGTGAATGTTGTACTGTTCCTTATTGGCCCTAACAGATTTCCTAGCTACTATTACCTTTTTCATAGTGGTAGTGTTTTTTCCTTAGCTTTGATATCACTGGGCTGCTTCTCATTTAAAGTAGGGTCACAAACCTTAAACTCATTTCTATCTGCTGTTGTTCTGTGTGAAGTTTATCAACTCTTTTTTTTCTCCACTCTTAGTACTGTTTTTTCTGTGGCTTGTCTTACTTTCAAACATACTAAAGCTTTATTGTTTGCTTGTAGTTCATCGCTACGTCAAGGAACTTCTCACTTTAATACAAAAGGATGGGATACAATTCATTTTTGCTTTCAACTCTTCACTTAATCATTTACGGTCTTTCGCTGCCCTCTTCCTGGGGTCTTTTGCTGCCTCCCTGGGGTCTTTCGCTGCCTCTTGCTTGAGGGCTTATTACCTCCCCTGATCTCCAACATTGCTTCTTTTTTGAGGTTTTAGTTTCCTCCTTTGGAGTCTTGCATTGCTTATGGACCCTCATTTTTAGAGTTGCGCTCTATTGGAGGTCTTTTTCTTGTCCCTTGTTCCTTCTTATAGGTGTTGCATTAAATATTGTACAACTTTAAATGCAATATCGCTTTAAGACTGTCATTTTTTTATTAAACTGCCACAACTAATGTTTCTCTCTCTCTGTGCTTTTCCCGTGCTTTTCCAGTTTTGGTGGAAATTCCAGCTCCTCCTTTTTGGACCCTGTTTAAAACTTTTTCCTCTTTTTCCTGGTAGAAGACTTTTTCTTATTTTTCTGCCATTTTCTCACTTTTCCTGGCTGACTGGAGAGTCTGTTTTTTTTCTCTGAGTGTGCCGTTCTTTTTGCTATTTTCACTCAGCGAGATAGGTGCTGTCATTTCAGGACCATTCTATTCTTTTAACTTAACTTATTTTCTTTTTCTTTAGCAGATTGAGGACTTCTCCTCATCTAAAAACATTAAGACTTCATTGCCTGTAGCCTCTCAGTGCAGGGATCTCTACCCAGACACCCTGCAGATTCTGTCCAGATCGGGAGATCTGCAAATCTCAGTTATTCACTTTCCCGCACTTTGGGGACAAGGAGAGTACACCTTCCTTTTATTTCAAACTCTTGTCCTTTTTCTGCTTCTTACTCAAGTTTCACTGTCCTTGCTCCCGAAGGCTAATCGCTCTTCGTTTTAATTTTTCTTATCTTTCCAAATCTCTTTACTCATCGGCTACACCGGATTCGGTACTTCGGCTGCCCCTCAGGGTCTGGCACTAGCTCAACAACTCTCACTGAGTCCATTCGCCCAAGAGGTGTTCCTCTTTTCCAACTTCAGTTAAACCGGATACTCTCAGGTAGGCTTTGCCATTCAATTGATTCCATCTCGTCGCCAGTATGTTATGTTGCGTCAAGAGATTTGAGGCTTTATTAAGAACAAAAGGTTTTTATTAATAAGAGAAACTTAGGTACAGGAGGTTTGCAGCTCTGGGCTGCCCTGGAGCAGAACTCCAGTCCTTAAATACCTACAACATGGCTGCTAAAAGATTCTCCCTGAGAACCTTTTGGGGCAGTGCAGTGGTTAGCACTGCTGCCTCACAGTGCCAGGGATCCGGGTTCGAATTCCGGCTTGGGTCACTGTCTGTGTGGAGTTTGCACATTCTCCCCGTGTCTGCATGGGTTTCCTCCCACAGTCCAAAGATGTACAGGTTAGTGTCAGGGGATTAGGAGGTTAAACACGTGGGAAGGATAGGGCCTGGGTGGGATTGTTGTCGGTATAGGTTTGATGGGCCGAATGGCCTTCTTCTGCACTGTAGGGATTCTCTGATTCTATGAGAGGACACCCTCTGGAGTAATCACTCACTCTCAATTTCCGTCAGTCCCTCAAGTCAGGGGACTCACTTCTGCTGTACTGTGTTAAAACGATAGACACCGCATACATAGCAAGGCAATACTTCCCAACAGGAGTCACCATGCTAACTGCTTTTTCCACTCTCAATCAAATCTCTCCTATACTGTCAGAGGTTAGATAACATTGCATGGACCATAGATCGTAAAAGATCTGGGTTTAATAAATAGGGCGTGATTTTACGGTCATTCACTTCTCGCTACTGCTGCGTACAAGGACAGAGAACTTGGCGCTCGGCCAAATCTCCATTCATTGCAGTGGGACCAGAAATTCACGCTGGCGTAAACGGCCAGAAGGTTCCAGTTCCTAAATCCAAACCATATTATACATGTCATGGTACAACTCGCAAGATTTATTAACCTGAATATGTATTTGCTATTAGCGCAGAGAATACTGTCAGTGTTATAAATGATGTTGCCCTGCATTATTCAAAAACAATGTCCGCGTAATGGCAGTATCCATTCTGTAAGAAACTGGGTGAATTTATAAATGGTAATTGATATTTTCTTCAAGTCTGCATTTGTACTTGCAGTGTTATACCAGCACAAAGCTGAGGCGGGTTGTGAGACATGGACTAGATTTCTTTAACAGCATTAGGTTAGGTTGTTGTGATTACAGTAATTAATAAAAATACTTTGGTAGAAATTTTAATGCATTTTGTACATTTTTAGGCAGTAAAATGCTCACAAAACACACCAGTTTAGCAGTGAGGTAGCCTACACTGAAGTTGCACAGGCATTGGCCTCACTTTCCCTCTGAGCTACGTGGGTGTATAGCTGCGCAGCAATTGGAATAGTGTGGTGCAGGGAATAAACTGGCCACACACAAACATTTCCTTCAGGATGTGTTTGCGCATAGCTCCATGACAATTTTATAGGGACTGCGCAGTGCAACAAGCTGGCCTCACACAGCAAATGAAAGTTACAGGGATCAGTTTTTGGGTTATCCTGGATGGATGTCTGAAATAGACATTGGAGGCCTAATGTCAAGGAGTCTTTTACAAAATCAGTCAGCAAAGAGTGGGGCAGGCATTAGGTTTGCCAACTCCAGGATTCTTTGATGTCCCTTGAACTATACGTTTATTCTTCCAAGAAGTGAAACTAAGAGGAATTGGATTTCTCTCTATGACTCCACAGTCCCAGTGATTGCCACCCCTACTCTTGTCTGCTTTAACACCCACCCAAAACTTATCTGAGGTATATTGCCAGCATAAAATTGAACCCTGAAGAAGACGTCAGAATTTTTAGATGATGTCCAAACTCCAATTTCAAGATGGCCTTCGGCCTACCTGTTCAGGCATTACAGAAGGGTATTATCCAGATCATTGTCACTCCCAGTCCCGAGATCCCTGTTGTTCTGGCCCCAGCCTCTTTTCTGTCTTGGTTTGATGAAGCCTGATGTCCAATTTCTGGACCTTATTGGATCTCATCGCTTGTAGCCAGTATAAATATCCTGCATGGTGGGAGGTGCATGCCCAAAACCATAACTAGTGCTGGAAACTGAAACATTTCCTACTTTTGATGCCCAGTGTTGACATCAAGCATTGACCGGTCAGTTATACTATGGTCAAATGCACAGTAAAATTCTCTGCCCCAATTACATTGCTTATCCCCAGTCCCTTACATCACCAATTATTCCATGTTCTACACCAGCCAGCCTTTTACCAAGTTTAATGTTGAAAATGTGGGCAATGTTTGGTCTGAATTGGCACCTCAAATATTAATGGATTGAAATTAGCCAAACATGTTTCATGTAAAATCTTGTGGTTAAACAGAGGAACCTTGATTCCCACCAGCCTCAGCTAGATCTCTAAGGCTAGCGAGGAAGGACAGAACATAAAAAAGTTTCTGCTTGAGGACTTCATGCAGCAGGTTTCTGCTGCACGAAGTCTGTGATGGCAGGTGTAGGTAATTTTCAAAGAAAAGAAGATGAATTAGAAATAGGATTGCCTGGAAGACGGTTGAGTATTCCATCGTGCCTTTAGCAGAACTCTGTGACCATGTTCTTGGTGATGCATAGAGCATAAAAATAATGAAGACAAAGACACACAAAAGAAGCTTCCTCAGTGTTTCTCTGTGTGGGCAATCGAGGATTCTCATGGTCAACACTCATGGGCCATCTCTGTTATATAAATAAAGATATATTTCCAAGGGAAAGGTAGCAAGGAATACATTTTTGGCCAAGAACAAATATGCAGTGTTTAATTAACTATTCCAAAGGAAGTAATTTCAAATAATCCTCCACTTGTCTGATGGAGAATTGTGTACCTTTCTCATAGAATTCTAGCCTTTAAAATCTAGTTTTTTCTAACTTATTGCAAGAATAAAGAACCAAACTAAAGCAGTATCACAAATCTTTAAATGATATAATGAATTAAGTTATACATTTAATTAATGCCGCAATGAGTTTAAAAACTTAGTGAGGTGAGGCAAAAAGAGTTTTAAGGTTCTGGGAAAGAATAAGACTGAAGAAAGTAACAAAGAACTTGCATTTATGTAGCATCTTTCAATTTCAGACATCCCAAAGCATTTAACAAGCAATAGAATGCTTTTGATGTGTCACTGTTACAATGTAGGGAAGCATAACAACCAACTTGCATAAAAGAATTCATTTATAGCAATGAGCCACATGACCCAATATTAAGCTTTTGTAAAGTCAGTTGAGGGATTGATGTTGGGAAGAGCGCCTATTTTGCTAATGTATGAGTGAAAGAAGTGTGCATTTTTATTGCAGTTCTTGTGCACAGGATTGTCAAAATGGTTTGCAGAATGATGGATGGACAGTGTCACCAAATAGGGGGAGAAAGGAATGAATTAGAGTTGTGGTGGGCAATGAAGGAAAATTATCTTAACTGAGCTTCTGAAGAGTGGAAATGGGCTGAAGAAGAGTTTGTGGGGTGGAGTGAAAGGAAAGAACAGAGGAAAAAGGTGGGCCAGTGTCGGCAGAGCGGGCAGCATATGCCGGGACATATAGGCGGAGGAGATTCCTAAAGTAGGATGGACAAGGCCATGGAGGACAAAGATCTTGGGGATGTCCAAAACTAGAGGGTATAGGTTTAAGGCGAGAGGGGAAAGATTTAAAAGGGACCTGAGGGGCAACTTTTTCACACAGAGGGTGGTGTGTACGTGGAATGAGCTGCCAGCAGAGGTCATAGAAGCGGGTACAATTACAACATTTAAAAGACATTTGGACAGGTACGTGGATAGGAAAGGTTTAGATATGGGCCAAATGCAGGCAAATGGGACTAGATTAGTTCAGGAAACCTGGTCGACATGGATGAGTTAGGCTGAAGGACCTGTTTTTGTGCTGTATATCTCTATGACTCTATTAGTTCAGTGGAGTTTGGTAATGATGAGTGATGTGGGTGAAGGTATGAATGCAGTAATGAAGTGTGCCTATTGTATTTCCATTACATGTTGAATTGCTCACTGTTTCTTTATTGTGTGTCATAACAGAAGGCATTACTGGAGGTGGTTGCACAAATGACTTGTCCCACATGGAAGGCAGCTGCTGCTGTGAAAACTGTGGAAGGTATGGGGCAATGGAGGAGTTCAATCAATGTGATTGTTTCTGTGGCACAAACTGTCAGCAGCAATACAAAGATAAGTAAGTAGGAGTTAAAAAAGCTACTTCAAGAGACTTAGCAAAACCTAATACCAATATAAAGAACTTTCTGTTTTTATTGTGGGCTTGTTACTTGGAACAGGATTTTAAAGACCAAAACTGTCACCACATCGTATAATGGCAGTTTCAAGCCAAGTAAGTATGTAATTAGGTCCATAGAGCACAATTCTGAGGAAGTAACCGTGAGATGCTGAAGAAGTGGTGTGACCACACTTCAAATATTGAAGTAAATATTGTGAATTCGTGCTTCTAGGGCAGAATTTAGTGTGGGGAGAGCACACATCGAAAATTCAGGTGCAGAAATCAATGCATTTTACATGGTTTATAAAGGTTATAAATCAAACCCGATTCGTCACACTATAAGTGCTCATTGCCAGCCTAACCTGAGGGTGAATTTCCTCAGGGGCTGTTCCACTTCTCTGCTGTAACATTGGCAGAAGAGCCATAGAAACCCCGGAAACATGGCTTGAACACTGTGAAGTGCTGGCTGCCAGGTCCTCTGGCTGCTTGAAATGAAAACAGAAAATGCTGCAAATGCTCAGGAGTTCTGGCAGCATACATAAAGAGAGAGACAAAATTAATGTTTTAGGTCGATGATCTTTCACACAACTCTCTGGGATACTCTTGGGTCAGGTGATCCTTGCCTCATTGTGCTGGATAGTGAGATGGTCGTGCAAATTGCGTTCACTGCATATAATGCTGCAGTGACAGCTTTGCCCTGCCCACTTGCTATCTTATTTGTCTTTGGAGGGAGGGATTGCATGGGCTGAATACAGCAGATAGACAATGGGACTTCAGTAGATGTGTTGTATATTAATTTTCAGAGCCTCTTTGAAAAGATGTTTTAAAAATGTTCAAATGCATTTTACAAGAGAAAATTTAGTAATATCGACAGAAAGGTGGGAGATAGAAAGAAAACCAGGAGTTAGTGTACGTTGGCATTGATTGGAATGGAGAAGTATTGCATGTCTAGTACCCCAGGAGCCAATGCTGAGTTGACGTTTGTTCTCGCTATGTATCAATGATCTGCCTAATATTGAAATTTATTGGCAACACTCGAAAGTTGTGGTTTTGGCAGACAGCGAAAATAGTATCCTGGCCAATCTTGGTTAACTCGTGCATTTCTAAATGCTCACTGATTTTATCATGAAATCTAGATTCTAAATGTTTGCCCACAACTAATGTTACATGTTTTAACCATCTCTCTTCTTGAACAAGAATTACAGATTGACTATCCTCTAGTCCCATGGCTGAAAATGGCATTCTCACTTCCAGGTTGGGTTTTTGGGTTCAAAACCCACTCCAAATTTGAGGGAGCAGTTAGTCTTATTTGCACTCCATTGAATGTTGTACTATTGTAGATGCCATTTTTCAGATGGAGGTATTAAACTGAAGCCCTGTGTTAGCTTAAACTCCCACTGGCACTTATCTCTCACAATTATTAAACTTCTCTTAAACACTTCACCTGTACATACATTTTACTGGAGAAGAACCTGCCCAGTTGAACCTTAGTAATGAACTTCCTTTAAGGCTAATCTGCACATTCTTCCGCTTTCTTACAGTGAGCTACTTTTTTTAACCAATGTCAAAGGAACTGAGTCTGAGAGTGGTGGGGTTTGGAGAAGTTTCAGAAATAGAAGGGAACAAGGCCATGAACATATTTAAATTCAAGGGTGAGAATTTTAAATTTGAAGTGTTTGGTGACTAATTAGGGTAAATTTCCAAATTCCTTAGAACAAAAAGAAAAGCTTCATAGTCTGTCCTCTCCTTACTCTTATTCCTACACCATTCCTCTTTATATCCACATTTATTTGCTCTGTTCCTCTATCTAATTTTGGCTCAATAGTACTGTCCTCTTATATGATTCCTTCACGTTTTCAGCTTTATTATTCCCCAGGATTTCTGGGGTATTCAACAGGAATGGGGGGAAGCTGGGCCTATACCTACAGTGTGTTTAGATCCAACCATCCCATGCAGCTAAGGCACATCCTTTTCCGTGAAGAATTTCCATTGAGTATCTCAGGGCAGGGCACCAAGTAATTCTTGCTGCAAGACATTATATCATATTATGATCATGGTAGTTACCAACAGGTCAAGATATTTTAGATTAGATGGGGTTATTTTGATTTGGTTTTAATTATTTCACACTCTAAGATGGCAGAAAACACAATACTATTTGTCATGAATGAGGTGATATCCGGATTTCACTATCAGAAATGACTAACGTGTAGTTTGTTTTTGGAATATGAAGAAAAAAGCAGAATGCAAATTTCTTTTTACAAATATAATGTATACATAACATATTTAAAGGCAGAACTTGGCAGTTTATGAATCTAGGGTTTTCTTAATTTCTCTATAGTCTGTTTCCCTTTGTTTTCAGTGGTGTCCTTTTATAGATATTCATCTAAGAACCTGAGACTGGCCAAAGGTGACAATATTAAATAATTGTAACCTTTACAAAAATACTTCAACTTGTGGGTAATGTTTTTTGAGCTTGGATATCTAAGTCATATTTCAATGTAAGATTCTTCAACAGACAATCCATTGTGGACTATGCACCAGTGAAGCAAAATGCTGGAACAATACTGAAGTGTGTCAAAAAGCGAAAGAGGAAAGTGAGTGTGAACCTAAAGGAAGACTCTGGTGAAGATTTTGAAGATGGCCACATGGTTTGTTGATGTCTGCAGATACTTACCTTATTACACAGACAAATTTTTAAGAAGTGATATTCAATCCAGTTTAAAGTTTTCATTTTGCCACAGACTGCTTCCCATCTTGTGTTTAAATTACAATTTTGATGTTGGCAGGAAGTGGAAACTGCTTTTCACCAATGCAAAATGTGTAATATAAATCTGGTCACACCCCAACCCGTAACATCCAGGCAACCACAAAGCTCTTATGACTCAAGCCCTTTACTCAAACAAAAGTTAAGTGGCGCCAGAAGGATATTATTTCATCTGGATCCTGGTTCTGTATCAACGACAGATGAGGGTCTATTCCCAATCATTTTGATATCTCCAAAGATATGTGTCGCTTCCTTTCCCTGTCCAACTTCTTATTCACTGCACTTGAGAACTGAGTAACAAGGTGAAATGAAACAGAAAATATACCCCACCAGATGGTGCAATGCTTGGCCGGAACTGAGAGTTCCTGAGATCGGTAACTGCAGCATAAGTATCATTTACAGGTCAACTGCACAAACTCAGTATTGGGTGATTGCTAAACAATATTCTTGAGTTAAATAAGAAGCAAAGCCCGCATTGATTTTACAACCCAGAAACACTACAATTTCTCACCACTGAGACCCCACATTTTCTGAGTGTGCCCACCATGGTTGCTTTGAATCTGTTGCCGTTCTTGTAATTGATTTTCTTAGATAACTAAAGCACACTACTAATCTAAACATTAGCGGTAGATCAGGGATCTATAATGGTACTTTTGCTTTGAAAGAAGTTTCCTGTTGGTGAAAACTGCGTTTTATATTTGGGGTATAAATAGAACCATTTCTTTCACACAAATATAGAGTAAATGTTTCAGCTTTTGATCCCACTGCAAAATAAATGGTTAGGTTTATTATTTATTAGTTCCATTGCGGCACGCTTTGGAACAGACTGTAAAGTTTCCCAAATCATCATGGATTGCTGTGCACTTCTCAATCTTGGTGTTAGAAAGATCCTTTGCCTTACAGATGAAGGGCAACAGGCCTAACCATCTGAAACTCCCCAGCGACATGGTGACTGAAATTTCTCTGGTTGTAGTTCATATTGAAAGTCTCGGTCACTCGCATGTTGTGCTGCAGATGCTGGCAGTGGACTCCACAATCAGAACCGCCATCTGCCATGCTTGGATATGTCATTGAGAGACAGAATGTTGTTTATATTATTTGTAAACATTCTTCTTTTAGTTGCTAGACCTTCCAAGGTGTTGTTAACAAAGAAGGGGAATTTCTGCACTTGAGAACACAACTCTCATCACAACTCCATCATTCTCCTGTCATTTGTGCTATGCACCAACTTTTGCTCTGCACTAAGCCATCATTTGTGGGTGCCTGACATTGCTTTGATGTCTAGTAGAAGAAGAAAGCAATGATTCCGTGGATGCGCTGAACATGGGGAGAGGGAGGATGAGAGTCCTGGGTGCTGTAACAAAGACTGCATCAAAAACGATGAGAAATCAGTACATAGATCTTTTAACATCCAAAATTAATGAATCTATGTCAACTGGTCATGTGAAAAGCAAGTCTTATAGCTGAGTATTGTATGGAATGTTTGTGATGCTTGAGAAATAAGTAATTGCAGCCATATAAGCATGAATAATGGAATATGCTCTGCAATTTAATTGAAACAAAGATTTAATTGAAATAAAATGAAACTTTCAGTGAAGAAAAGCAGATCTACATTAGTAATAAAATCTGTAAAACAAGCAGGGTTTTGAAAAATCAAATTTAACGTCAGACAATGTAAGAACTGTACTTGTGTTTGCAATGAACAATTTTAAGTTAAACTTAATATTCAGTGTTGCAAATGATTACTGCGGACTGCATCAGGAATGATGTAGATCAGCTTTCTAAGGGCTCTGGTAAAGAATTAACAGATTTCAGACTGACAATATTTTTCCCATTTATTTGGGAGATACCACGTTGAAAACCCTCATGCTTAATGTTGCATATTTCTGCAAATAATTGATTTATTTAGTGCAACATTAACATTTGGTAGAAAAATGGTGATCTTATTAAATTAATATGATTGGTAGAACAGCATTATTGAAATCAAAAGCCCTAGTGGGTCATTTTAATTTGGAACAAAGTAAGTTATTATGTGGTAACAAAAACACATTACTGTGGTGCAAATTGCAAATGCATCTGGTGTACCCAGAGTGTTAATTTTTGATTGAGTGTAGAAGGGATCGTCTTATGAAGCCACAGAAACTTCAGGCATGCCACATGTGATGTTATCAGTAAAGGTGCAAAATGCAACTTTTAAAAAGACAGCTTGATTCTTTCCTTTGAGCAGCATTTCATGAGTGGAACATTATTAACATGATTATGCTGCAGGAAGAAGTGCAAGAAGATGGAAAAATGAAGATCAAAATGTCTGCAGTGCTGACTAATCACAGCAGCTTCAAAAACAATCGACTTTCTGACCCAGATTCCAAGTTGCCTAAACAGGGTATTCAACATTTTTATTTGAAACATATTGCATTACTATTATTCTGCATGAAGTATGTTATATACAATTTTATCAGATTTACTTAGCCTGGGCATCTGCAGTGATTCCCATAGAGAACGGTAACTTGTAAAAAGATACTTGAGTTTCCAGTGACTGACTGGAAGGAACACACAAGATTTCTGGCTTTAAGACTTCACTGTAACAAACAATCTGAAAGCAACACTATTAACACTATTCAGTAGGAAATTTATGACCTAAACTATAGAAAGGTTTCCCCCATTTACCTTCAAAACAACTAAAATTTCCATGCCATGATTATACTTTACTCTGGCCCTTAAGTTGTCACTTTGTTCTCCCAAACCAGTCTGAAACTATCCCCTGCTCCTGAGGGCCTGTTTCATTTTCCTTTTCCAGCCAGCTAACTTCTAATCCTCAGACTGACTTTTACTGTGAGAGTTATCCTGGTGATCCACCTCCCAATCAAGCTAGGCAAATTTTCCTGCTTCATTTAAATCCTCATAAACTTGGACCAGAATCTTACCATCGTTCATGACGACAGGATTTTCCCATCCTGCTGCAGTGAATAGAGATTTGGCTGGCCGCCAAATTCTCTGACTTTGCTGCAGCGGGAGCGTGGCGTCAACAGCAGATAAGATCGCACCCTTGGTCTCTTCAACCTGAGCATGATCTCCCACCCGCGTTCTTGATGACTAACAGAATCAATTATGTCTTGGGTGGCTGCCTCAGTGTCTCTGATCTCTCTCCTTCCTCACACACTCGCAGGTTCCTGTCGACAGACCTGTCTGCGAGGTCACAGGATATACTAAGAAACCTGCAACCCGATACCACAATGGCTTTCTCCCCATGACAACATTAATCACATGAGTCTTCTATCCAGGTAGAAATGTTAATTAGCCATTTTCTAAAACCCTCAACTGTCTTATATTTTGGGATTAGAAAGACAGTTCAAAGTATAGCTGTTTATAAAAGCTGACATTCCTAACATCTCACTGTGAGACATGGAAAATACGTCTACCCATAATCATCACAAATGCTCTTGCCATTGTCCACATTTGTGTGAACATTTTGTACCTTCTTTCCAATGAAATCCCCTGTTTCCCCCATAGCCTTTAACAACCAAACTATCCAAGCTTATTGACAGAATTCCAAACCTCCTTCATTCCATCATTTTAACCTAAATTAAAATAGCAATCCCAAAACATAATCTTATAAACATGATATTTGTAACACATCTTTATGCCACATCTTGAGGATATATATGAAAAAGTGCTGGTCATAGGTACAAACTGATTTTTCTAATTGTTGTTTCTTTTTAGTGTGTGGATAGTCAGCTGAAAGAACCTTTTGCAACCATCAGTCTTTAAGTCAGAAATGTAATCTCTTTTTGAAATGGTTTTGTAATGTTAGGGATCAATCCACTATTGATTATAAACTGAATTGATTCTTTTGCTTTTATGTAACCCACCTGAAACCATAGAAACAAATGGAATGAAAATTCAGTCGGGTTCTATAAAAGACAGGTGATCTGCTCCAAGTGATGGAGGTAAAAATCTACACTGGCTGGAATTCTCCGGTATTGCACGCCCTGCCTCCCACTGCCAGCAAAAACAGAGAATTTGGCGCTAAGCCAAATTTCACAACAGCAGGACCAAAGACTCCCAGCCTCAGGGAGGTTGGAGAATTCTGGCCATTGTGTTTCTGCAATGGAT
The DNA here is from genome assembly GCF_964213995.1 of Mustelus asterias. Lineage (NCBI taxonomy): Eukaryota > Metazoa > Chordata > Chondrichthyes > Carcharhiniformes > Triakidae > Mustelus > Mustelus asterias. The sequence continues at coordinate 86,570,781 of NC_135807.1, read as the reverse complement.
TGGATGACCTGGAGTTTGAAGAAAAGAGTCAGGGCATGAAGCCTCAGATGACAGGCCTATGATTGTGAGGGGAGTGTTCGAAGCTTTGAGTTTGATTAAAGGGACCCAGCATAGGTTCAGAAAGTGCCACTGGTAGGTGTAAAGCTGTGAAATCGGGCAGAAGATGGAAGAATATGAAGTACATGTTAAACAGTAACATTCAAGTAATAACAAAGCAGGAGAGGGATCTGAGGGTTTGATGGATAGGGTAATTCACGCTGTCTGTTAAGCTGTTGCTCCAGAAAGCTGTGTAACTAGGAATGTGACTTGAAAGTCAAAGAAGAGGACCTTGAAGTTTCTCTGACTTTGTTGAGATTACATCTAAAGAATCGTGTTTAGTTCTGGCCTCTCTATGGCAAGAAAAACACAAAGGAGAGACTCTAGTGTAGTGTTATGTGACTAATTTCGAAACTTAGATGAGTTATAAGGAAAACCTGTTGATTTGGTATGTTAAATGTTCGAAAGGAAAGTAAAGAACCTGAGGGAGATCTTTAAGATTTTTGCTTGAATAAGAGTTTACACCCAGAATTTATTGTATGTTCGGTGGAGTGTTTGAGGCCTAGGAGACTCAATTTAAAGTTAACTGCACCAAAGGAAAAAAACATTTATTTATTGATTATTGATGAGGTTGGTGGAACAGAAAAGCTTGGCAGGTTTTAAGAGAGACTTGGTTAAATTCCTATTAACCAAGTATGATTCCACCGTGGGTAGGAAACTAATGGTGATGTTTGGAAACATAACTGATTCATCCAATTGCCTTTTCTGCCTATACCATACTTCAATTCTATTTGCAAGTGAGTTGCACTCATTCATTCATTCATGAGAGTGAATCTGTGAAATTCTTGTGAAAAACAAAAAGCAATAGACTGCATTTTTGGCTGTTATGAAGTTGGGTGTCTTTTGCTTTAGTTGGACCTTGAACCCGTGAACCTAGCTCATTTTTTGGTCTTAAACCAGCTTAACTTACTTTGGCAGTCCCGTGGCCTTCAATGGGGGTAGGGTAATTTGTGGCAAATGGCCTTTGTTGTTGCCAACTAAGGTTAAAATATCCTTTTTATCCCAAGTTGGATTGGACGTTAATTGCACAGGATTTCTCGTCGAGAACATTCAGTGCATATTCGCAAATCCGTGGCAGCGCTGGATGCCATGTCCTAGCTCTCAGTGCAAATGATAGAAATAACATTGGATGGCAAATTTTATTTATTTGAATATCATTAGAATATGCCTACCAGTGTATATGAAAATTTGTTGCACATAACCCACCAGTTTTGGCAGAAACAGGGCAACAGAGAATGGGTGTTAAACGTGGTTCCACCTATCCCAGTTCCTTTGGGAAATAAGTCATCAGAGGAAGGGCTGAAAATTTTGGCAAGGTTTGTCAAAGATGGACAAGAAAAGCACACCTTTAGTGGTAGTTATTGTTGATGGGTCAAAGGGCCTTTTCTGTGCTGCATGACTCTAAGATGTGCAGTAGATTTTATCAGTTACCTGCGTATTTAATGCATTTGAGCTGAAATGATATCAAACTCCTCCAACGCCATGAGACTAAGATATTCTAAATTGAATTTTTCCTTGTTCTTTGTTGTAACAAAATGTATTCTTTCTCTTGTTAGCCACACTGTTTACTGGAAAGAAAAAGGCTTGGTCATGGGTGCAGTACCTTGAGGAAGAGAAAGCATTAGCAGCACCCACCAAACTCTTTAAAGAGGTACAGATATCTTGATTTCAGAATACTTAATAAATTCGTAATGTACAAATGTTCATTTCTGTCTATTTAACTTGCTATTTTTAAAATCTAATCATCCATCTAACTGCTGACCGTGCAGGAGCAGCAATATAGTTCCAAATTAAGGTTGCCCGTGGCTTGGAGGGAAATTGCAGGTGGTGGGCTTTCCATATGCTTATTCCTCTGTCCTTCTATACGGTAGAGCTTGGGATTTGGAAGATGCTGTTAAAGGTGACTTAGTGAGTTGTTGCAGTGAATATTGTAGATGGTGCACACCACTGTCACTCTGCTTGTTGGTGAAGGGTTTGAATGTTTCATTTGATGGGGTGCTGATCTAGTGGGCTGCTTTGGCCTGGGCAGTGTTCAACTTCTTGAGCTTGTTGGAGCTACACACTTCTAGGCAAGTGGACTATTCGATCACAGTGCCGACTTGTGCCTTGTTGATAGTGGGGAGGCTTTGGGGAGTCGGGAGGTCAGTTACTTGCCACAGAATTCCCAGCTTCTGGCCTGCTCTTGTAGCCATAGTACTTATATGGCTAGTCCAGTCAAGTTTCTAGTTAATGGTAATTTCCAGGATGTTGATTGTGGGGTAAATCAGAAATGGTAATGTTGTTGAATATTGGGTGGATGGGGCGGGGGTGATCATTGCCTGGCACTTGTGTGGCACAAATGTTACTTGCCATTTAGTAGCACAAGCATGAATAATGTCCAGGTCTTGCTCCCTATGGACATGGACTGCTTCAGTATCTGAGGAGTGTCATGGGATCTCTTATGTTTGCATGAGGGAACAGACAGGGCCTTGGTTCAATGTCTCATCCAAAAAGCAACACTGGAAGGTTGGCTTAGATTGTGTGCTCAAGTCTGAGGCAGGGTACTTGAATTTACAATCTTCAGATTCAGAAGCAAGAGTACTACTATTGAGCAACAGCTGATATATTGGACTCAGATCATATAAAGTGAGAATTGTCATTCCTTTCATGAATGGATTACATTACTGAGCTGAGGACGGCAAGTTTCCAAGGGACTAATAAATGTAGGTGCATTTTGCTCCAAACAATTTGGCCATAGCTCCCACTACCTCAGGACCAGTATTAATAGACTACTACACATGTATCCAGGAAGTATCAGAAGAAATCTATCTTCATTGTTTCTGCTTTCTGAGGGCCTGATTTTACCATTTTCATTCTAAGTGTGCTGAATCTGGGCGCAATTCAGGTCCGACTTGGAAATCTGCTTTCAGGTGCCCCCATACGCACTTAGCCTGAAAAAAAAATTACGGGTCTGAATCATGCTGTGGACAGGGCATGGCGCGCCCGAAACGATCGGAGCTTTGAACTGCGCGTGTGCAGTTAGAAAAAGAAATTGAAAATCACGTCGCTGTCACATCGTTCCCGGGCCACAAAAAGCGGATAAAGCAGCCCGGGAGCGAAAAGCGGGAGTGATGGTCCCCACAGACATCACCCCCACCCCTACAACATAACCTTACCCACCCAGCACCCCCATTACCCAGACCAATCGCGACCCTCTGCCCCCTTTGAGATTCATCTGCCCCCCCCCCCCCCCCCAGAGATCCATCTGGCCTCCCTTCCCCTGAGAATGATCGGGCCTCCTACCCCCCTCCCCCCCAACAACGATCGGGCCTCCCTCACCCCCATCCACCAGAGATGCATCTGACCCATCGCCTCCCCCCACCCCCCCACCAGAAAATGATCGGGCCTCCCTTCTCCCGCTTCCCCCCCTCCCCCCTCCAGAGAATGATCTGATCAAGCAAGATGAGGCTATTGGATGATCAGTCATGATCGTAATAAATGGCGGAGCAGGCTTGAAGGGCCAAATGACTTCCTCCTGCTCCTATCTTCTATGTTTCTGTACTGGATAAGGCAATCTAAAATTTAGACTCAGTGGAGGCATTGAGAGAGGTGTTGGTGAGGTAGAATTGGGTGTTGTCACATGTGGAACCAGACAACGTGTTTTGAATGATGTTGCTTGGGGACAGCAAATGGGGAACAGCAAATGGGAGACGACAAAGGATAGCTCCATGGGGGACACCCGAGGTAACAACAGGGGAGCAAGAAGAGAAGCCATTGTAAGTGACACCCTCTTGCGATTAGATAGATAGGATTGGAACTATTTGTTCCCACCCATCTGGTTGACAGAAGAGAGGCATTGCAGAGAATGGGGTAGGTAACAGTGTCAAAGGCTGCAGACAAGCCGGGAAGGATGAGGAAAGATAGTTTACCATTGTCACAAAGCAGAAACTCGAATGGAGGGATTCAAATATTGAGCTCTGTGGGCGATGGACACGATTTGGGAGGTTAAACACTCAATGACTTTGCCGAGGAAAGTGAGGTTGAAAATGAAGCTGTAGTTTGAATATTTGGAGCAGTCAAGGGTTTTTAATTTGAGGAGAAAGAACTCCTAATGATAGACAGCTAATATATGGGTCTGGGGGAGAACTTGGATGGTTGGCAGTCTAATGGAAATATGGTTAAGAGAGCAGGAGGTGGGTCTCATGGACAAGCTTGTGTTCAGAGAGGGCCTGAGATGAAGCAGGCCAGAAATGGGCAGCTGGTTCACCAAAGCCTGTTCGACTGTGCTACTGCTGTTCACCAATTTTACCCCCAATATTTCTAACCATTACAACCAAAGAAAGTGGGCCAGATCTTACTATGGATTATAGGAGACAGGATGCACCCCCTCCCGATATGCACAACGGGACCCCACCGTGATTCCAACATACTGACTCCATGAGAATTGCAAGGGAGGTTTGAACTTCTGGTGTGCAATTCCCCAGCTCCCTGGGGCTTGCCAATAAAGTCTCTGACTCTTGAGTTAGAATCGGAGACTTCAGATGGTTCTGACTTCCTTATCTGAACTCTTACTGAGGAAATGTTCTGCAGAAAAGTCTGAGTCGAACTTCTGGGTAACTATACTGCTAATCAGCACCCCTGCCCAGCTCCGCTCTTGACCCCCTGACTACTCCCTCCGCCCCTTTCATGATCTGACCCAACGTGACTACCCCTCACCTGAGACTGCCCCCCTAGCCCCTCCCAGCATTCCTGACTGGACCGGACTATCTCCCACCATTGAAATATTTGGGCCAATCTTACCGTACTTTTTAAAGAATGAAATTGCATTTTAAACATTATCGTACTCAGTATTTTTTTTCAGCGAGCTGTCCAAAGGCAGGTTCCCTTAGTAACGCCATATAATCATAGTTTTATTTTAGCATAACATAAAAAGGATGATGATCATTTGTCATTTCACATTATTGTGACCTAAAACTCGCAGCTGAAAACCTCTCTGCTGTTTTGCATTCCCAGATGATTTTCAGTTAATCATTCTCACTGTTTCCATAGCAACCAGCAGTCATGTAGCAAATAAAGTCTGGGTGAACATTGCTACATTCATTGAAATTCAAGTGCAGAGAGGTAGCAAAAATTGTTTCTGTATCGGTAATGCTATCTGTGTTTGCCACTTCAGCTTTCATTTACATAAATACGATTTTCCTGTTTGCACAAGGCGCAGAAAATGAAAATCTAATGTTATTCCAACCACTATGAAATGTTCTGCACTTTCCATGTATATTCGCATTAGAAAATACAGACACAAAAATAACATTTGCCAATTCGAATGCAGTAATGCAATATCTAGCCCATTTGATAAATAGCCAGCTTGTTGCACGATACATGAATGTATTAAGTTTTATTTTAGTGTCAGAAAACTCTTATGTATTTAGTCTAGACCCCAATAGAACAATCTCTGAGGGATTGAAATCCCTCTGTCTTTTATTAAATATATCAACACTAGCTTAAATGAACGACAGTTTCTCGGAAATTGTCCATTCGAAGTACTTGCCACTGTTAATGCACTTTACACTTCAAAGACTACTTTAAGTAACGACAATAGATTACTTACAATTTCCCAATAGTAAAATCCTAATCTATCAGTTGATGTAGAGATGACAAGGCAAAGAAATTGGGAGTGGGGGAGGCGGTGGGTAAAGCAAGCGTGTGTGTTTGTGGCAGTCTCAAAAGTAGCAGAAACTGAGATCACCAATGGATGTTTAGCTTTTTAGTTAAGAATTTGAGGAGCTGAACATAACCTAGAACATAGAACATAACCTAACTTCATGAATGCACTTTGAAAAGCAAAATAGAAATTGCTCTTTATTCTGTCTTTGAAAATAGGTCACATGATAATTTACAATCTTCAGCTTTGAGGATTCAGTTGATGGCAACAGTAAGACAGGATTATAGCACTGCAATATTATGAGTTAAAATACTTCAGTATCCTTGTGATAATATGGAGACCATGACTGCACAGTACTCCGAGTGTGGTCTAATCAAGGTTCTTTTTGACCTAATTTCTCCACCATGTAACCACATTTTGTTAGAGAGACATGTTAGATCAAATCTTTTTAAAATGTCAGTGGTATAAAGCTGCAGCTAGACTGTGCTCTGCTACAAAATGGGAATGTATTGTAAGCACTTAAAGGGCAGTAAAAGTAGTCTGAGTAGGTGGAAACACTTTGTGACGTGCCAAAGATCATGAGGCACAACTTCTTCCTGCCTGACTCTCAGGTCTCAAAATCTTATTCTGAATTTGAATTCAGGTCAGACGTCAGTGGAGCAGACAGCTGACAGCCAGCACCGGGAGGGGGCCAGAACTGTTTTCAGGTTTAGGTCTCATCCACATACCTGAGCGCTACATTAATGTCAATGGAGCCATTATCTTGACTCATGTGGCTCTCAAGCATTCTAGATTGCATTTTAGTGGGGGACTAGCCACCCTGGAGGACCAAACATAGACCCAGTTCTGTGCTTTTGCCTTGTTCCAGACGCATTACAATTCCTGGGTCAGGAATCCTTGTTGCCATGATATGCTGTGTCTCCCGACTGTGTATCACTGACGCAGCATTAGAGAACAGCAACAGTGCACTTTTCAAACAGCTGATGCAAGCTTTTAGGTTTTTGCAGCGAGTGCCAGATATCCTGTTCCCCAAACAGTGAGCACCCAATCTCTGACGAATCACATACCTGGGCCTATTGATGTCTAACTCAGAACTGTAGATGTTTCCAGCATAAATAGGGACTGAAATTGAGTTAAGAGGAAGTAAGGGTAAAGTTACAATTCTAGGCAGGTATTGCAAGTCCTCAAACTGTGGCTTTAATACAGAAGGGTAGCTCTGTAAATAGTTCAGAGAAATGTACAAGAAAAACAAGTTACTAACATCTGGCTCATTAGAGTAATTTTTAACATGAGCCCAAATGGATCTGAAGTCAGTGGACCAGCCAGATTACACACCTGGAGGCAGTATAACTCAAGGCTGTATTATTGTTGCTGGTGTTGTTGTCTCAATCTCCAATCTGTTATTTTCCTGACTTAATTTCCAAGTTCTAAATTGAGCAAACTTGCTTTCCAGGAACCTACTGGTCCAGAAAGCAGTACTGGATAGTTTCTCCCAATGGGCCAACTAAAATTACCTTTATTCCAGTTTCTCTTGGGATTGATAAAATCGCCCAGTGTTATTGTTTTTCTTATATATTTCTCTGAACTGTTTATAGAGTTATCTTTCTATGTTAAAGCCACAGTTTGATGACTTATAATACCCACCAAGAATTGTGCCTTTAACCCTTTTCTTAACGGTTTCAGTCCTTAAAATTCTTATGTCCTAGCACAGTGAGAGAATCCTTCTTGAACAATGCTCAGTCATCCCTTTCCCCTCGGATCTCTCCTGAAAATGTTATAATCAGGAATATAAAATTCCCAGCCTTATGTCCACAGTACGTACTTATCACATTACTCAGTAACTAAAAATGCTTCTAACTTTTCTATTTTCTTGCGAATAATTTTCACATTCAATGGTGACTTCAGTTTGGATTGGAAATCAAAATACTTGACCTCCAACACTGGTCATGCGATCATTTTAAACCACTGTCACTGGCAAGGCCAGTATTTATTGCCCATCATAATTGTCCTTATGAAGATGGTGAGTCGCCTTCTTGAATACAACTGAGTGACACCCTGGGCCATTTAAAAGGATAGTTAAGAATCGACTATGTTGCTTTGGGTCTGGAGTCACAATTGAGTGGAATGAGTAAGAATGGCAGATTAATTCCTTAAAGGACAGGAGGGAACCAGATGGGTTTTTAGAGCAATCTTGAATCCGGCAGTTTCATTACTGATATGAGTTTTCTATTTCCCGGTTTATTGAATTAATTGAATATAAATTCCTCAGGTTCCGCAGTGGGATTTGGATTCATAACCTCGGGTCATTAGTCCAGGCATCAAGATAACTGAATCAGTAGCATAATCACTGTTCGACTTTATCCTAAAAAATATTGCACCAACAAATTGTAGCATGCTGATGGTTAGGTGCTGACAGAGTGAAGACTTCAGAAAGTCACTCCACTGTGCCACCTACATACCAACGTCTGAAACTACATCCTACTGACTAGTTATTCACACACAGGATATATTACTTGGATAGTTTCAATATTAAATGTTGGCATAGAAATGATGCAAAAAATCGTGATAACAGGAAGTTGGAAAAGAAGAATGTGTGTACACAAATTTTTCTAATAAACACATGTACACATAGATTTTTCTAACTAGATGAACCTGAACAAATCATCTGGATCTGTAATGTTTTTCAATTTCTTGATTGAAACTAAATCCTATATCAGAGAATACAGGTGAGAGAATGAAATCTCGTGCTTTTTTAAATCAACTTTAATTCAAATGTCATGCTTTGCGTATTTAAATTGTTGCCTTATGTTCCATTTTGCTATAAGCTAGTGGAAAATAGGCAATTTTATGCACAGTTTACAGCATGAACTTATTATGCAAGCCCACTGAAGAAAGTACAATTTGTATCAAATGTGACCATTAAAACTTTGAGATAGTCATCTGCTCCCTCCTGCATGTGGATGTGAGGATAACTTTGTTGTTCTGTGAAGGCACCTCGACTGCTGAGTGCGCAGATTGGGAAAATCTCGCTTCTTGCACAATCTGTTGCTATGCATTCCCCATTCTTGTTTCGCGTATTTGAGGTAACATAATGCGACTAAATTACTTACTCGTTATCACCAAATGGAAACTCCTTTGTAAATCTGCATGGCTGTTACTGTGAGGCTGTGAAATGTAACAGCCTGGTTTATTAAATTCATTGTAAAGCTGCTATGAGAACATATACCAAGCATTGCAAAGTGGTTAAGAAAAAGGGATGGAAAATGATTCGAAATTTGCTCGAAGGAATGCAACTTTTGGCAATAAGGGCCTGTTTGGGCTGGGCAGCCGGTGGAAAGTATAGCTCGACCGGGAGGTGACGGTGAGGGTCAAGATAGCTTCACCCACGAACCAAGTTCAAGCCAAAGCCATGTTTTCAACGTAGTAGCTCTCAATAATGATATACTTGCAACTGCCTTATCCGATAATGAACAAATATTCTGCAGGAAAATTAAATGATCCCTGAATTGCTGGCATTGGTCACTGAGGTGAGTTGAAGTGGAAGGAGATTACCCCCCTGAGCAGACACATTGGATAAGAGAATCAAGAGGGAGATTGGACAGTTCGAATTGATGCTCATAGACAGAAAGTGATGGGCACCTAGGTCGGCCCTTTAGAGAATGCTGAGAGCTGCTGTGGGGTTAATCCAAGCAGGAATTCAAACATAAAATGTCAGCAGACAAGTAGGAAGGCAGAGGAATAATGATAGTTTGGATAGGTATTGCAAAATACCTGACAATGAAAAGTTGAAGCCTGAGGTCCAAGGGTGGGATGAAGTTGCCGTGTCGACAGCAGACGCTTGGAGTATTGCTGAACCAGTTTGGCGACTGTTATGAGGAAGCTCCTACACTCCACTGTTTTTCTCTTACAGTTTCAATTAGTTCCCCAGAATAAAAGTGGATTTAAAATTGGCATGAGATTGGAAGGCATTGACCCAAGGCACCCCTCCATGTTCTGTGTGTTGTCAGTGGCAGAGGTAAGATTTAATGTGCATGAGTAATTTGTGGCTGTGCATGGAACTGTTCAGTAGTTGCCTTGTGTTTTCCTTGATTTTTAACATGAATATATATTTTCTGTAATAAAAATGGAAAATACTGTTCAAACTCAGCAGGTTAGGTAGAAAAACTGAAGAGTTAACCTCTCAGCTCTGTGATGGATGGTCACAGACCTGAAACTTTCACTTTTTGTTTTCACTCTGCACAGACGTTGCCTGACCTGCTGACCATGTCCAGTTCTCATTTCAGATTTTCTACATCCACGGTTTCTTGTTTTTGTATTTGTTTCTTGTGCATCATCTGGACATTGGGTCAAGCCCATGTGATTGAGTGGTTTAAACTTGCCACGTACACGAAAAGAAAAGGCAGCGAAAGACCAGCTGCTTCATGTAGTGGAGCACCTTACTCTCCAGAGTTACAGTGAAGAAGCTACTGAGATTTTTGTAACAATTGGCTGGATGGAAAAATGGCCCCTTCCTGCCAAAAGAATTAGTATGTTATTAATTTCCTCCTTTATACAAGGGATTAAATAATCACCTGGGTAGAGCACTTGGATGAAAATAAGGTGGGGAAGAATGCATGTCTGTAATGGAGCCTTCCCAATTTATTCCAGTGTAAGTTGCTCCCTATCCACATTTGCCCCATGCACGCTGCTCAGGGTACTATTTAACTTGCAGTGAAAAATCTGCATTTATTTTCCTATTTTACAGTACTTAAAATTATGGCCAAAATTCTCCAGCTGTTCACACCTGCTGCTGCTGCCAGCGAGAATGAAGAATTTGGTGCTTAGCCAAATTGCCGTTCACTGCAGCAGAACTGGAGAATCCCAGCTTCAGGCAAAGTTGGAGAATCTGGCCCCACATTTCATAGAATCCCTACAGTGCAGAAGGAGGCCATTTGGCCCATCAAGTCTGCACTGATCCTCTGAGAAAGCATCTTACACAGCCCCCCCCCCCCAATTCCCTTAAACCCTTGCACTTACCCACTAATCCCCCTAATTTACACATCTTGGGACATTAAGAGGCAATTTAGCATGGCCAACCCACCTAAACTGCACATCTTTGGACCGTGGGAGGAAACTGGAGCACCCGGAGGAAACTCACGCTGACAGTAGGAGAGCATGCAAACCCACAGACAGTCACCCAAGGCCGGAATTGAACCCGGGTCCCTGTCGCCGTGAGGCAGCATTGCTAACAAATCTGCCACCGTGCCGCACTCAAAGAATTTACAACACAATTTTAAAAAGCACTGCATTAATATAAACCCACTGTGAGCTGCTAACAGTCACATTTTTAAAAATGCACAACTTTAGCTTTGAGTGCAGAAGTATACCTTAAGTATCCAGTCCACAGTCATAGACCACAAAATGATTGGTTCTGGTGAAATATTTACTGATGTGAAATATAATATGTGCTAACCATCAGTGATTCCTAACATAATTTTATTGCATTGTTATTGTAAACATCAGCCTGACTGTCTTCTCCCATCAGGTGTGTGGTGTTCGTCTGAGGCTCCACTTTGATGGATATTCTGAGTGTTTTGATTTCTGGACTAACATTGATTCACCTGATATCCATGCTGTGGGATGGTGTGAGAAGACCGGCCACAAACTGCATCTTCCTAAAGGTCTGAAAGTCGCAATGAGAGGCGATTGTGAATATTAATTATCAGAAAGCTAATAAGACAATGTAGAATATATAATGCACATACCTCATTTGAAAACCGCACTATCTTGATCCTAGCAATTGCAGGGGCAGTTGTTAGGAACGTATGAGAAGCATTCCGTAATTTGAAATGAAGCTAGAAAGTTATACCAAAAGAGAAAATACTGGAAAATCTCAGCAGGTCTGGCAGCTTCTTTAAGGAGAGAAAAGAGCTGACGTTTCGAGTCCAGATCACCCTTTGTCAAAGCTTTTGTCGAAACCTCAGCTTTTGTTCTCCCCTGACAGATGCTGCTAGACCTGCTGAGATTTTCCAGCATCTTCTCTTTTGGTTTCAGATTCCAGCATCCACAGTAATTTGCTTTTATCTAGAAAGTTGTACTCAGTTGAGCATGCTAAGCTATCCTACGCAAGGATAAATATTAGTTTGGTCCAGCAGTCACAGACCCTAAACTGGCAATACTATCCTACTTACATTTGGCACTTTCATTGAGAACTTTGCATTGTATTTTGTTTTGTGATTTTATGAAAAAAATTCTCATGATTATCATTAAATTGTCCGATCGACTTTCCCATTATTGACAGGATTCTGCCTTCCTTTCAGGCCAAAGGGAAGAGGAGTTTAACTGGGCAAACTACCTGAAAGCCTGTAAAGCCCAACCAGCCCCAAAGAATCTATTTAAAGTTCAGAATACAGTGAGTATTTGTTTCATGATACCACACCATGTGACCCAATTATTTAAGTAGTTTATTCTTCATTTTGTAAGATTAATTTTAGCTTAGATATTTAAATAAATTGAGCCTTCAGTTGCAGCAGGCCTCCTCCTGAACACAAAACTAGAATAGACCACAGTCCAAGCAAAGAAAGCTTTCTGCTCAGAGCTTCCAAGACTGAAAGAGATGGCTGTTTGTCAGCCACTGCCTGAGTGTGTCAGCACTGATCTTGGAAAGGTCTGGGCTCATTTCATTTCAAGTTCTTTTGCTGGGAATTGGGGTGGCTTTTCTGCTTCCGCTGGGACGATCATCGCTGTAAATGGCTGTTGTGACTGCAGTGAGATGTATGTGGCAGCCTAAAGAGAGCCTTGCTGAAAGGAAACGTTTCTCTCCATTTGCACGAACAAATCTGTGGCTCCCACCCCCCCATTGCACTCACTGCTGTGAGATTTAAATGCTTGAAGGCATTGCGCCTCTCCTAGCAAATGTCAGTGCCCATTTTCTTCCGGTTTGCTTCGCAACCAGCTCGGAATCATCACTTAATTATGCCCGCCTATATTTCAGTAAAAATTCCAGAGGATATATTTAGGGTCAAAAAGAACAGGATACAGTATAATAAATCCTTGCCTAATCTTCCACCCCTCCTCTGCTGTTGCCACTAAAGTGGGAAAATCAGCACAGAAAATCTGATCAGTGAAATTAATCATGCTCTGAAGTGTTTATTTGGTTTCTGTTGAACTATTGCAGCATTTAAGAATAATCTTGAGATTACTATGCTTAGCATCTTGCACTTGCCTTCCTCTGGAAAACATATATCCTACTTTTTGCTATGACACGAGTTTACAAATGAACCATGGCTTTTGATTGTTTTACTTCTCTTTCCAGAAGTTTTTTTTGCATTAATTATGTCCCGTAGTCTTCATGTTGTGATGAACACACCAGACTCTCAGTCATGGTTGCAAACCAGGTTGTCTATTCCCCTTATTATGGAAGCTCCGACATGTACGTGTTCTCCTGGGCAGTGTCATATTATTTCCCATTGGTAATCCTTCACACTATAGTTACCCGGTGTTTACTATCCTTATTTTTATTCTTGTCACAAACTGGATACCCACTGTGCAAGTCCAGACCGACAGCGTTTCCCTATACTGTTACTCTCTCTGAGGGATTACCTACTTCCTCTGCTTAAGTATCTTTTCTTTATGTGGGTTGTATACCACCTGGAACATATTTTCCGCAAGCATTTCACAGTGGAACCAGTTGGTCTTTGACTTTAACGTTTTTTTGCTCATTAGGTCTCATTAAGAGTTGACTTTAAATCTATAACTAGATTACTTTTTCCCATCAGTTAAGTTTTTGTTTGTAAAAGCGAGAGACTGAGACTATCTAAGACTTCATTATATGTTTCTATCTCCTAGATTCTTTGCCATTCTAGGATTTAACCGATCATGCATGTTGCACAGGTCTACTTCCCAATCTTACCATTTGTGTCCCCCAAGCTGCTGCACTGCATACAAGCATTAACTCTGGAATTAATTTTCCTGTTGACCTGACTTGAGTGTTTAGATGCAGCCTCTCTCCTTTTTTAGTACTAGATTTCTTCCCTTATATTTTCTCTGTCCAAACTCTCACCTGGCTTGGCAAACAATTCATTTGACACTCTTTGTACAGTTATCTATACATCATTTTTTTTTCTGGCCTCTCGCCTGCTCTTCATACCACATCAAGTAACTTGTGGATTAATATACTAGTTGAAAGCACTTCTTAAAATATGCTTCTTATTTTAAACGTATCTATTTGTCTGAAATGTACTATGTCTCACTCTCTTGCTTTTACAAAAAAATGTAACTTATGGGAAAAAGTAATCTTGTTATGGATTTAAAATCAATTCTTAATGAATAGGAACATTTAGAATTTAAAAATATACATAATAAAGTTGGGAAGTGCACCAAGGATTAGAAAACTGAAGGGAGCAGTTTCGGCTCTTCAGTAATCATTAATTTCTCAGGGGTCACTTACCTGATTTGTAAAGGGTTCATGCAGCAGCCATTGTGTCTGATCATCCATCCTAAACGTAAGTCGATGTTGGAGAGCATAGATGGTATCCAGGGCGATGGCTGAGAACTTTGACTCACAATGTGGAGTGAACCAAGTCATAACAATTGAAGCAATTTTTGTGTTGATAATAAAACTCTAAAGAAGCTCTTGGGCAGCTAATAAAAAGTCCTTTGACTTTTGCTGTCACCCACTTCAAGGAAAATATTCCTCTGTACTTAGTTCTTGCTTCTACATGTGCGAATCTTCTACTTCACTGAGTGTTGCCACCTTGACTTGTCTGCTTAAGATGATGAGAACATTTTACTATTTTCAAATGAGCACTTCACTGCAAGACATCTGGATTAAGCAGTTGGTGATGGGTGAGTTTAATGCGATGAATTTGGATGTCTCGATCAGCCATATGATTGACATGTCTCCATCTGTTCTTTGTAGTTTCTTCCACCACAGTGAGGGACAACAGCTAAAGTATAGCTAAGTATTCAGAAATGATAGATGCTTCTAACAGGAGGCATAGAGCCATCATATGGCTTCAGATGAGAAAGGATCTTTGACCCATCTTAGCTCATCTGGCCGGAAAGGCATTTAGTTCCATTATCAAATTTAACCATTTCTTAAATAATTTGAGGGTTTTGCCTCAGTCACTCTATTCTTCATTGATTTCATGTTAACTACTCTTTGTGTGTAGAATTCTACTAACTTTTTAAAAACTTGATTTGAACCTGAGCACTTCCCCAATAGGAAGAAAGGAACAAGACCTTTTAGCCCCTTGAGTCTCTTTGCCATTCAGTCAGGTCATGGCTGATCTGTGACTTAATTCCAAGGACTTCCTTTGCTCCATATCCCATATTAGCTTTAGCTGAGAAAAAACTTTCAGTCCAGATTTAAAATGAACAATTGATCTGACGTAAACCATCATTTGCAGAAGAGAATTCCATACTTGCACTACCTTTTGCATGTAGAATGTTTCCGAATTTCACTCTCAAAAGACCTGGCTGACCCTAATCTTTAGGCTATGTAAAGGTACAATTCTTGGTGGGTATTACAAGTTTTGGATCTCTATTCCAGAAACCAAATTGTTAATAAATATAGTGAATTATTAAAACTCCAGCACAGTTCCCTGTGGGACACAACTTGTCACACCTTGCCAATGAGAGTACCCGCACTTAAAAGCAGACGTGTAATTTCCTCACAACTAATACTAGGCTAACTGGTCCAACATTCCTAGTTTGCTGCTCTCATATTCCTTAAATAGTGAAACAACATGCAATTATCTAATTTAAAACAACATTTCCTGAATTGAGAGAGAGTTGGGAGATTATAGTTAGGGCATCTGCAATGTTCTCTCTCACTTCTTCTTAAAACCCTGCAGTCGAAGTCATCTAGTCCTGGGGATTTGTCAATTTATTGCCATTGTTTTCTTCATCAGTGTTATTTTGCTTACATTAATCTCGATGAGTCATTATCCTTAATTAAATGTTACATTCCTTGGGACATCTGGCATGCTATCATCACCTTCTACTGTAAATATAACGCCAAGTAATTATTTAAATGTTTGCCATTTTCTGCCATTTTGTCTGCCATTGTCTGCCAATGTCTGCCATTTTCTGCTACTAACAAGATCACAAATACTTGTTTCCAAGGGAGCCATCTAATAAGATGTATTTTGGGTTTGTTTTGCATTTTTATTGCCTTTTCTTGTATTTTTTTTCAACTCTGTTGTCATCCACATCCTTTTGGCAGTTAGATCACTTGCCCCTTAAATCTGTGCTGTGTCACATTAAGTTCTTCTTCAAATACCTCCCAATCTTATGCTTTAGTTTGAAGTCTTTTTCCAGATCTACCTTACCAGTACTGCTCAATATTTTATGTAGCTTCAGAAGATTATCTCATAGTTGCTTCCATGAAAGAGGAGTTTTTCCCTTGCCACTCAGTGCTGTGATACTCGGAATCATTCTCATGGCTCTTTGAACTAATTTCCTTCGGTTTTAATGGTCAGGACTGGGTCCAGTATTCGAGTTGTGATCTGGCTAGAGGAATATACAGTTTGAGCACAACCTTTTCATGACCCAGCTTTATTATTATTACTTATAAAGAACATCACAAGTAGTGTATGTTTTTGTTGCCTAACAAACTCACATTTTGACCTTGGAATTCAACCAGCAGCAATTACATGATACTTAAATGCATGAAGATTATGAAGGACTGGATTACTAAGAGTTGATTTTAAAATAATTCATTGTAGAAAAAGTCAGTTTAGGTTTTCATTACTTCTGCGTGCAATTGGGTAAGAGAGAATATGAGCACATCAATTGTCAATAAACCAACAGAAATAAAGTCACCTACAGACTTGCAGTTGTTAAATGGCTGTTAAACATTTGTCCTCCTGTACAGCACAAAACTATACTGAAAATATTCTCTACCTTTGGTACCTTTTGTTTGTGTATTGTTGGGAAGTTGGAATGAAATGAAACATAGAATTGGCGAAAAAAGGAAACTGATAGGGATTTAGCTAGACTGAGAACTTGTGCGATGCAGATTAGCCTAGTAACAGGGTGAAAAACATACTTTGTTAAGCAAAGTGGAGACTAGCAGTCCGGCAACCTAGATCATAGCCACACCCAATTGCAGAGCAATGCTCTCAGATCAAGCTGTCCTGCAGAAAAGCAAGCAGCAGTCGGTCTGTGTCAGGCCCAGTGATCGCAATTTGACCAAAATTTCGAAGTGTTGGATCAGGTGAGAAAAGCTATGTGAAACTCACTGGGTTAGAGTCATAGAGGTTTACATCATGGAAACAGGCCCTTTGGCCCAACTTGTTCATGCCAACCTTTTTTAAAAAACCCCTAAACTAATCCCAATTGCCTGCATTTGGCCCATATCCCTCTATACCCATCGTACCCATGTACCTATCTAAAAGGGTTCACAGACATCTTTTCTTGCCTGATTCAGCAGCACTCTGTACAATTTCAAAGTGCTGGCGAGGATCACACAGCCAGCTGGAGGTTCGGCCTAAACACACCACCAACGCCAAGATCCTGAGTTCAGGGCTCCCTCTCATAGTTACATTTTTAAATGTTTATTTACTAGTCATAAGTAGGCTTACATTAACACTGCAATGAAGTGTTACTGTGAAAATCCCCTAGTCACCACATTCCAGTGGCTGTTCGGGTACACTGAGGGTGAATTTAGCATGGCCAATGCACCTAACCAGCAGGTCTTTCGGACTGTGGGAGGAAACCGGAGCTCCCGGAGGAAACCCGTGCATACAGGGGAGAATGTGCAGACTCCGCACAGACAGTGATCCAAGCCAGAAATCAAACCTGGGTGTCTGGCACTGTGAAACAGCAGTGCTAACCACTGTGCCGCCCCATAACACCCCTCCCCCCCACCCCAATGGACATTGGAGCCCCCCCCCGACAAACCACCCACCCCAAACTCCACATGCAGGCGGGAATTCCCTCCCTTCCCCCCCCCCCAACCCAATGGAGGAGGGTAATCCCCCTTGCCAGAGCCCCCTGCATGTGCCAGATTTGATGTGGAGATGCCGGCGTTGGACTGGAGTAAACACAGTAAGAAGTTTAACAACACCAGGTTAAAGTCCAACAGGTTTATTTGGTACCAAAAGCCACACAATTGGAGCTCCGAAAGCTTGTGTGGCTTTTGCTACCAAATAAACCTGTTGGACTTTAACCTGGTGTTGTTAAACTTCTCACTGTGCCAGATTTAGCAGCCATTATGGGATTTGTGCCCATGGCTAATGGAATTGCTAGATCACGGTCCATAAGTTCTACCCTAAACTAGAAGAAAGGTTCCCAAAAGAAAGCTCCGGTCCTGTGTGATAATTATTTGCTGGATTTGGCTCATAGTCCTAAAACCTGAGGGATGTTGTTTTGGGGAAGATGAATTCTCAGTTTAAAAAAGTAGATTGATTTAGATTGGGGTGATTTGAGCATACTGTCTGGGTAACCATTATTGTACTTAATTGTAAATGTTGTTCTTTATTCTTGCCTTTTTGGCTGTGTGTTAAAGTTTAATAAATGTTTTGTTATTCGAATAATTTACAACAAGACAGCCTCCTTTCCTCACCGAGCTTCATCTCTTCTTGCATTTTTCCAAATTGCAAAAATAAAAAGTTAAGAACCGGCGTTCTAAGTTTCCCTTCTGGGATTTGGGTTGCCCTCGCATTGAACGTCAGTGAGGCCTGCAACAGTATATGAACTCTGTCATAATGGCACAGAATTTGCATTTTAAAGAAAAAAAATTAAAACAATTCTGGCAAAAGCATTTGAAATGAAATTCCATGGGGCTGAAAATCTGTGATTCTGATCTGTTGTCATAGCATTGGTGAAGTGGGAATTTGGTGCCTGTCAAAAGTTTCCATGGTCAGGCTGTTTAATGAGGGTGAGTGCCCCTGTGCATACTTGGCGTACCTGCTAGATTAGAGGGGGACTATGATTGTGTAAATAGCAAATTTCCTGGATAAGGTCTGGCAGCTGATGAAATTCATGGTCAACAGTGCTCGCCTCTGACCACAAAGAAAGCTGCCCACAAAGATCTAACAATCTCTATGGTGTGCATTTTCTTTTTCCTGATGTTAACTTGAATTTGGCACCAAGTTGAGGGGGTCTCCAGGTATCCAACAACAGTGATGCTGTCAAGCTGGTAATTATATTTTTGCAGACATCAAATCGACTGATTATTTTTCACATTTTATTAAAATTTTACAGATATTCAAATATGATTGGGACATACATACATTCAGTAGAAGCTGAAATATCAAAAGCCAAATCAAATAAGTTAAAATATGTGGCTTATTTTTATCATAATGGAAAGATTTGTCATTGCACAGATATAAAATTAACATTTCAGCCCCGGAGAGGTTTTTCAGCAGTAATTATGATATTAGTACACTGTTACAACTCAGTTACAATCAACAAGGTGCAACATTTTCAAGAGATCCTACAGCAGCACTAATCACTTCAAAAGGGCAATTTCTCAGCCGTCCACCAAATTCTAATTGATTATTGTCTGGAGGAAGTGCAACAGCATCCTGTGGAAAAACGTAGAATCTCAAACAACAACTTCTAGATTTTTGTGTTTAATTATACACGTGTAGTCTCCAGGGCAGAAATATCCTACTGGAAGCTGCAATCGGGCGACAGAGCTGATTTTACGTCGCAATCCCACTTCTGTCCCCAGCCTGCCATGAAGGACGATTTGTTGGGGTGATTGGGGTCTCAGTGATCTGAGAGATGGGTCTCCTGCCCAGTTAATGGCTCGGAGGGAGGGGTGCAGGAATGGAGGTGGACCATGTCCTGGCCTGAATTGGCAGCCATTGCTGTAACTGCCAAGTGTGCGTGGCCTTAAAAAAAAAAGTAGTAAGAGGATCTTCAACTTCAAAGTAGTCATGGCAAATGGAGAGCAGAAACAGAGGTGAGGGCAAGGAAAGGTGGGCTGTTGAAATTTTATTTATACCCGGTTTTCTCATCCAAATTTTCACATTTCAAAGAAATCAGTTTCAACATTTCTGTCCCTGTTCACGTCAGGCTTCAGAGAGCTTCCAACGGCCACCCGCCCCCATGAAAATCTCGGCAAGTCAGAAGGCAAGCTTGCTAATGACATCAAACTGGCCAATTAACAAGACAGGCGACATACCCTTCCTACCAGTCCTGCCACTCTTCCCCCCGAGTTCTCTGGAAAGTCCAAGTCTGGAGCAGATGGGGCAGACCAACATGCAGGTGCCATTTTTGCCACCACACCTCTATGTGCTGATCCAGCCACTGAAGATGCTGTCAGTCTCAGATGGGTAGTGGTAGTGATTGGTAATTGTTCCACCATAATTGTTCAACTTGCTAAGTATTCATATTTAAAGACATCTATTTTTAAATAACATACAACATGCTTTTGGCAAGATATGTAATCAGTTTAGTGTATCAAATTTTGTTGCTTTCATTTGTTCTTAACACACATATCCTTGTCTCTCATAGACTGTGACTCCTTCAGGATTTCGAGTGGGAATGAAGCTGGAGGCGGTTGACAGAAAGAATCCCTCCCTGATCTGTGTTGCATCAGTGACAGATATAATAGACAATCGTTTTTTGGTGCATTTTGATAATTGGGATGATACATACGATTATTGGTGAGAAATGCTCTATAATTATTCTCAATACTGTATTAATTTGTGACTTTTTGATACATTGGTATAAAAAGATCAGAAGTGTAGCAGATGTCTTGGAACTGGAGTGATGTAGGACTTCCATCTGCTGCTTATAGGTCACCATGCCGACTCCACTCTCAAGTTGTGGAGTCAGCCAGTTTAAATTGACAGAGATGTGCAGAGTGTGTAAATACATCCTACTGTGCTTCAGCTTCATGGGATCGGGGGGTGAGTGCATAGAAAATAGAGGGGTTAGGCTCCACATGGGCTATGGAGGAAGGGCTGGGGTAGATGATAATTGCCTGAAGAGTCAAGGAAAGAGGAAGTGACCTGATGTAGTGTTAGGATATTAAACCCACTGTTGCTCACAGAGGCAGTGACAAAATCTGAGTGGTAACGATGACAGTCAGATCAAAGAAATGAGAGCCAATTTACACAAAACTAGAACTGGAAATCCTTCCAATGCTGACCAAGGCACTGTGGTTCGGAAGGTTGTTTAAGGCAGGGTGGAGAACAGAAAATGCGGCAGGAACAGGGGACTTCATCATTAGGGGGATAGAGAGCATCCTCTGCTGCTGAATGAAAATCCCAAAGAGGGTGTTGCCTACCTAGTGGTAGGATAAGGGATGATATCATGGTGGCTGGAAAGTGAGGGGAATTAATCTAATTGTTGTGGTACATGTTTGAACAAATGTGTAAGAATAGGGAGGAGGTCCTGCCGAAAAAGTATCAGGAGTTAGGCTCTGAATTAAATAGCAGTCTTTCTGGACAATAATCTCAGGATTATCACTCGCGTCACGAATAAATTGGCACAGGAGCAGACAGGTCAAGAGAATTAACATGTGGGTAATGGGCTGGGGTGGGAGAGAAGAGTTCCTTTTCATTGAATACTGGCATCGGTTTGGGACAAGAAGGAGCTATACCAATGGAGCTCCACTGGAAGTGCAACGGGATCCATATGCAAGTGGGAAGAGTAAACAGGGAAGTGGCAAAGGCTTTAAATGAGTAAAATATGATCAACCTAAATGTAAGCAAAATAGTGAAGGATGGCAACCAGAAGAAAGGAAGGAAGGACATTGATGGCAAAAGAATAAAGAGAGTTTTAGAACAGGAGTTTAAAAAGATGATTAGACATTAGGTGAGAGAAAATCTTATTAAAATTAGTCAAAATATCTGTCCAACAATGCACGCACTGCCCATAATAAAACAGGAGAGCAGGAGGTAATTGTACACTGTGAGGAACCGGGCATTGTAAGGATTATTGAGTTATGACTGCAGAAAAATCAGGACTGGGAACTAAACAATACAGGGAATGACATCATTAGAAAAGAGAAAAAGGGAGAAAGGGGAGATTAAATAACTGTATTTGAGATACAATATTGGAAGTCGAGAAAAGGGATGCAGCTTTCAACAAGACAAAACTAAAATCCATATGGGTAAAGATAAAGGATCAATCATATTAATGTAGTCTACAGAGCACTTAATGGTAGAAGGGAGGAGAAGGATGATTATATGCAGACACGTTCGGGAATTGAGTAAATAACATGGGGATTTTAATTACCGGAATATTTATTGGACAAAAGAGGTAAGTAAGGGGGAATAAAGAAATAGAGTTCCTACAATGCGTATGAGGCTCCTTTCTAATGCAGTATATAAACATCCAGCAAGGGAAGATTCACTATTGGATCTCGTCATGGGAAATTAACCAAAGCAGATTAGAGAAGCAAAAGTAGGGGCGCATACAGGCAATAATGACCATAATGTAATACATTCTCAGATGATAAGAGAGAAGGACATAAATATAAAAATCAGGTTGATAGATTGGAGAAGAACTGGTTTTGAGGGACTGAGAATAGAACTTGAGAAAAGTAAAATGACAACAGTTTGGACAAACAACAATGTAGAATAACATTGGGAAATATTTGAAAATGTTTGACAGAGTGCAGGAAAAACATATTTCCCTAAAAAAAAAAGAACAAACTAAATGCTGGTGGGCCTCCATGAATGAATAAAAACACAGGGGAATAATGGATGGTTAGAAAAGAGGCATGCAATGGTAAGAAAGAACACGAAGAGATTAGGAGTGAAGTCAGAAATAACAATTATGAAGGCGAAGTGGAACAACAAAATTAAGATATCAGGTAATAAAACAAAATAGAAAAATACTTTACAGGTGCATCAATTAGGGGAAAATGAAGGCTAGAATGGGTTCTGGGTCCATTAGGGATAATCAGCACAATATTACAGGTAGAGATGGCAGAAATATTAAATAAGCATTTTGCTTTGGTATTTTCCGGAACAGGTAGATATGACATTGAATGATGAGATGAATAATGAGATTAGTGCATTTAAAGTATAAAAGGGGCTGTAATAAATAAATGAATCAAACGTCAAGAATAAAACCCCAGGTCCAGATGGGTTGCGTCCACACATTTTAGAAGAATCTAGGGAAGAGATAGCACAGATAGCATTATTACACATACTTAATAATTTGTTCGGAAAAGAGGATTGATGTATCGTTAACAAAACTTCTTTATTAGGTGACAGAACATGTCAAGGGGATTATAGATCAGTCATCTTAACATGAGTGCTAGGAAAGTAGTGGAATTGCTACAAAAGGAGAGAATAGATGAGCATTTAGAAACTAATATATAATAATGAGAAGCGTTGCAATCCCCATGGGGAAATCATAAACCAAAATAAACAAATTTATCCAATGACAAAATTTCACCAAAATATTTCATTTTTTGTAAGTTTTGCTTTAACATGAATCGGAACCAATGCAAATTAAAGGCAAATAAATCTTCAAATAAAAAGGTAAATTTCACTTTAAATAGCCGAGACAACGAAGATACATCTGACACAACCTCAAGCATCCGCATCACAGCCTGCACAAATGTGGCACTGTGTGCAATATCATCATCTTTCCAACTCACTTGATTTGTCCCTTCAGTTGCATTCATCAGCAAGTGTATTCTATTTGAGGTCTCTGGATACAGTTGACACCGACAAGGCACATGTCTATGAACCTCCTCTCACTAAGCTCATGTGAATCTTGAAGGCAGAGCTTTCCAGCATTTCTTTCTAATTGACCAACAACAGTACCCAGTTCACAATCCAGCCCTCTGATGCAAGCTCTCGGCTTTCCTGCATGCTTGAGCTATTCTCCCTGCTTTTTAGGATTCAGTTCCTATTAGCTCATTCGTACATCACTCCCACAAATGCTTCTGGAATTCTGTTTTTCGTAAGAAATAGAAGTAGAAGCAGAAGTAGGCCACCAGGCCCTTCAAGCCTGCCCCACCATTCAATATGATCATGGCTGATCTCATTATAGAATTATAGAATCCCTACAGTGCAGAAGGAGGCCATGTGGCCCATCACGTCTGCACTGACCACAATCCCACCCATGCCCTATTCCCGTAACCCCAAATATTTACCCTGCTAATCCCCCTGACACTAAAGGTCAATTTAGCATGGCTAATCAACCTAACCCGCACATCTTTGGATTGTGGGAGGAAACCGGAGCACCCAGAGGAAACCCACGCAGACACGGGGAGAATGCGCAAACTCCACACTGCCAGTGACCCAAGCCGGGAATCGAAGCCAGGTCCCTCTGGCGCTGAGGCAGCAATGCTAACCACTGTGCCACCATGCCGGCCTTAGCTCCTTTTGTGTGTCCTTTCCCCACAGCCCTCTCTCTGTTCCTTGATCTATCAAATATTTATCCACCTCCACTTTAAATGCTCCTAATGATCCAGTCTCCATAATCCTTAAGATTCTAGAGACTCGCCACTATCTGCGAGAAGAAATTTCTGCGTGCCTCAGTTTTAAATGACTAGTCCTTGATCTTGTAGCTATGTCCCCTTGATCAACACTCTCCCACTAATGAAAACATCTCATTATCTACCTTGTCAAACCCCCTCAGAATCTTATGTTTGAATAAGGTCACCCCCTAAACTTTTCTTCTTGGGCCACAAGGGAAACAACTTTTCATAAAGAGCTTGCTGGCTTCTCCTCGTATGAGTTCTGTGTCCCCCTTTTTGTCTCTGTCTGCTTTCTCTTCGTGTCTGCATCTTAACTTCCTGCCTGTTGGTATTGCTCACAGGTCAAAGGTCGCCAGGTCACATGAACTAGCATTACTTATTGTCAAAGAAAGTTACAATTTTTACCTTTAAAATTAATATAACCTCTTCAAAGTCCCTCTCAAACACTCTGGAAACCAATTATAAATTCCGCAGGCATTTTCAAGAAATTACATTATTTTCTTACTGCACTGCTATTGGATTAAGGTCATCACAAAAATCAGCATAGATTTTTAAGGGGTTACTCTTGCATGACTAATCTTATTGAATCTTTATGAGACAGTAACATAGAGTAGAGAATGATAATACAGCAGATGTAATTTATCTGGATTGTCCAAAGGCCTGCAATAGAATGACTCATAATAGACTAATGAATAGGTCAGAGAATATGGAGTCCAAGAAACAAGTGGCAGGTTGGAGAGCTAACTGACTTCAAAATAGAAAGCAGAGAGTGGAAGTAAAGAGTGATTAAGTGGCAGTAAGGTGCTGTTCCATCTCATGCTGGCACCACTGCTGTTCATAACTCAGATTGAGCTTGGACTTTGGAAACAGAAACATTGTTCTCAAATGTGTGGATGTCACCAAAATGTGAGATAGTCAATACAGAGGAGGAATGCACCAAATTACATTAATGAACTTGCAAAATGGACAAATAATTGATAAATGAAGTTCAAAACAGATAAACATGAGGCAGTGGAAGAATAGGGAAGTCTCTTATTATTTGGAAAATGCAAGTTTCAGTAGGGCAGAGGAAGAAAAGGATCTCCAAGTACACAAAAACCACTCTCAAAACATAAGCCGTAAATATACAATCATGGAATCCTTAGTGCAGAAGGAGGCCATTCAGCCCATCGAGTCTGCACTGACAACAATCCCATCCAGGTCCTGTCCCTGTAACCCCACGTATTTATCGTGGTAATCCCCTGTGACTAAGGGGCAATTTAGTATGGCCAATCAACCTAATTCACACATCTTTGGAGTATGGGAGGAAAGCAGAGCACCTGGAGGAAACCCATGCAGATACGGGGAGAACATGCAAACTCCACACAGACAGTCACGCAAGGCTGGAATTGAACCCAGCTCCCTGGCACTGTGAGGCAGCAGTGCTAACCACTGTGCCACCAAGAAATACAACAGGGAATTCAGAAGAAACCTTTTTAATCAAAGAGAGTGGTAAATATGTGGAATTCGCTACCACAGGGAATGGTTCAAGTGAATAGTATAGCTGCATTAAGGAGAAACTGGACAAAAATATTAGAGAAAAAGGAACAGATGGCTACGATTATAGATTTAGATGAAAAAGATGGGAGGAGGCTCAAGTGCAGCATAAACACTGGTATGGAGTGATTGTGTTAAATAATCTGTTTCTGTGCTGTATATCCCGTATAATCCTATGCAGAGAACCTGCAGAACTGGAAAAGTAGTGTGTTTGGGGTCAGGCGCAGGACATCCACTAAGGATAAAGTATTTATTTGATGGAGGAAGGTGGCTGTGCCATCTTGCTGAAGCCCGAATATCTTTTGCAATACATTGGGTTTACTGACCTTCCTGAGCAGCCCCGAGATCCCCTGAGCATTCCTTGCATTGTTTTTATATGTGGAACTCATTGTCCTCAATCTTAATGGAGGAGTCATAGGTGCAAGTGGGTTCCAACAGTAAGGAGTGAAAGATTAGAATCCCTACAGTGCAGAAATAGGCCATTCGGCCCATCAAGTCTGCATCGACTCTCCGAATGAGCATTCCAACCAGGTGCCTTTCCCTCCTGCCTATCCTTGTAACCCTGCGCATTTACCATGGCTAACCCACCTAACCTACACATCTCACGGGTAATTTACGATGGCCAGTCCATCCAATCTGCACATCTTTGGACTGTGGGAGGAAAGCGGAGAACGCAGAGGGAACCCAAACTCCACACTGACAGTCACCCAAGACAGGAATCTGATCTGGGTCCCTGATGCTGTGAGGCAGCAGTGCTAACCATCCGCATGTGCAGAAGTCAGCCCCAAACTCCTACAGCATTCAAACTCTCTTTGTGTTCTGTTCAAAAAGAGAGTAATGCGGATGAGGCACCGGGGACCATTTTGGAGGACCTAAGATAGCTAACAGGGTCATGGAGCAGTCTAGAGCTTTCCACAGAGCCAATATTGGAGAAGAGTTTGAGACAATGCAGCACTACCTAGTGGTGATATTGAGGATTATCTAATGTCCATTTCCCTGATACACAAGGCCTTCAGGTTTGCCAGTTCATGCTTTGACCACTGGCCTCAGGTCCTGTGGAATTGTTTGGGAAGAATACTGAAGATTGCCTTCCCACAGCTTCGGAAAGATATTACTGGGGGTCTGCAGGAACTGCCTGTTAAGATCAGGTCTGACCTCCTAAATGGATCCTTGAATTCAGGGCCTTTAACTGGGGCTGTAGGTGGAATCTATCCTTGTCAGCTTTCAAATCAGCCTTCTCACATGCTTGCTCATTTTGGTGAAAGGTTACAGAACCTGGAGTGATGTCTTTACCTGAAATTGTTTTAAGGCAGCTTGTAAGATTCTTTCTGAACAGCCCGGCTGAGAAAAGAGGGCCGTTCGGTGGTTAGCACTGCTGCCTCACAGTGCCAGGGACCCGGCTTCGATTCCCAGCTTGGGTCACTGTCTCTGTGGAGTCTGCACGTTCTCCCCATGTCTGCATGGGTTTCCTTCAGGTGCTCCGGTTTCCTCCCACAATCTGAAAGACGTGCTGGTTAGGTACGTTGACCTGAACAGGCGCCGGACTATGGCGACTAAGGGAATTTCACAGTAACTTCATTGCAGTGTTAATGTAAGCCTTACTTGTGACTAATAAATAAACTTTAGATTTCTGTAATCAGCTAAAGTTGACAGTTCAGATTCAACATATTTTGGTCAGAGCAGTGCAGGCTTACTGGTCTAAAGCTTGGCGGTTCGCCAGTCCCGACAGTTCCACTGGGAGCAGTGGCCATTTCTGGCACTACAGACTGTCTCCAATGAAGGAGAGTCATGGATCCAGACTTTTGGTCCAGGCTTTTACCTAGGCTGAGCTGGCAATCACCAACGAGTGAGGTTGGGGGCCAAGTTTGTCAGCCTTGGGGACGGGGTTGGCCAGCAGAACACAGGGAATCGCCATCCTAATCAGACTGCAAAAAGGCCGCCATTCTGATGTCAGGAGTTGAATTGGGAAACCACATGCCAATCTTTTAACACTAGATTTATTTACAGAATGCACCACTATATATGCATACTTCCTGCCAAACTAACATCCAGTGTCAGAGAAGTCTCTTTTTATACTGTTTTGAAAGAACCAGTGGTCAATAAAGAAATGATCAACCCTTTTAAAGGAGTCATACAAATGTTGGCCAGGGCACTGGGGTAACTCCCTTGCTCCTCTTCAAAGTAATGCGATGGATCCTTTACCTTTACCCAAACAAGCATATGGGACCTCAGTTTAACGTCTGATCTGAAAGACGAAGACCTCTCTTTATACTCCGTTAGAGTATACCAAAAAATATTAACACCCATTAAAGCAGCAAGAAATGAAATACGATTCCACCAGATGCTGTAGTGTGATCCGGACATGTCTCCAGAGCTCCAACCTGGGTCTTTGGATTACCAGTTCAATGATACGATCACAGTGTCACCGTCTGTGTACCCCATACTTTGAGTATGCCAAGTAAAATAAACAAATGAACTAATAATCAAATTAACTAATTAACAGCTCCCTAATTGGGCACTGCAGCCAAAAAAACTTTCAAGATACATTAAATTTAAATAATGTTTCGAGGGCTGCTGATGCACTCCAGCCAATGCGATTCCTACCAGTTGCAGAAGGCCCAATCTTTCCTTTAATATTCTTTTAAGGATAACCAATTAACAATAAAATAAACTACTTAGTGCTTGGCAGCCCTTGATGGGCATATTCCCTAATTATTCTCTTTCAAAATAAAATAAATAATAAATTAAACTAATGAGAGGTGGGGATAGGGTGACAGACCTCGCGGGACACTGTAAGTAAAATAAAGCATCAATGGGACACTTAATTAATTAAAGCAAAATGTCATTCCCAGGGGTAATGATGCACCTCAGACACCATGGGGCCCACCAGTCATGGAAGGAAGTCTCTCTTTATATGTACTCAAGGTACTTGATCATTAAATGCCCATTACCTGTATCCTCAATCTTAATATTGCAATCAAAGGATTCATCGTTAATTGGCCTTTTAAGGACCTTAAATGGCCCATGGGTGAGCGGACCCCTGCTGTGGATTAAATCCCACCAGATGCACATTGGTGTTGGACACAGCACTGCTGCCATGCCACCCAGTTTGATGCCTTGACTGACTGCCAATCTTCCCCAGGTGAGGGCATTAAATTATAGCCCTTAATCTTGAGGCATTCTCTTGCAAGGCTTATGCTTGAGGCAACCACCAATACATAAGCCCAAATATCATTCCTGCACCCTTCAGGTGATAGTCAATGCAGAAATATGTCAATAATTCTGGAAGATAAATTGACTCAGGTTTCCAGCCAGATAGTCCATTGGGGACACACATCAACACTATCCTATTTGCCTAAATTTTTTTTATTCTTTCAAGGGATGTGGGTTTCGCAGGCTAGGCCAGCATTCATTGTCTATCCCTATTGCGGTCGAGAAGGTGGCGGTGATCTGGCTTCTTGAACCGCTGTAGACCATGTAGTCTAGGTATCCAAATTGTCCTATGTTAAAATCTGGGCAGATGTTTCAGTGAAACCTCATGATCATCCAAAACCTGTGAGCTCACCCATTACCAGTTTCATATGTCATGCAGGTAACTTTCTGCTCTTTTCTATAAGTTTATCGTAAGTCTGGTACAATCTTGGCACAAATCGCACATGACTGCAATGGCAGTTTTTGCTGTCACTTACTGCAGGTGTGCATCACCTTGGGGAATGAGCACATCTTCAACCACAATTCACTTGTGCCAAAATTTGTCTTTGTTTTAGAACAGAACTGATCTGACCTGCACATTAATTTCTGGCTTTCTATGCCACTTTAGTGGGCTAGCTGTTTTTTAAAATTGTTTCGTGTTTCCATTTATTAATATGGTAATTACCTGTTTGGTAGGTGTGATGCTAGTAGCCCATACATCCACCCAGTGGGCTGGTGTCAGGAACAAGGCAAGCCACTTACTCCTCCTCAAGGTGGGTGAGTCAATATGCTTCAGAGATCAGTACAGGTCTTTGAAATCAGGTTCTAAATGGATAAGCATGTGAGTTGTTCAAACCATCAAACTTTGTCATCATTTATATAGTTTAGGTGTTTCTTAGAACAGCATTTCACAAACATTTTTGTAGTGCAAGCCAATTTTAATGCCTCAGAATCTCCCACTCCTCCATCTCCCACTACCTTCCTCCTCCCCATCACCCCATCCATCAGCTCCCCATCTCCTCTCCTTCAACCCTTACCTTCCCCTCCTTCACCCCTCGTCATCTCCTCCTTCACTCCTCGTCAACTCCTTCCTTTACCCCTTGACCCCTCTCCCTCACCCCAACTCCCTCCTTTACCTCCTCCATCCCCGCCTTCTTCCCCTCCCCATCTCTGCTTTCTACCCCTCCCCCATCTTCCCCTCCTTCCTCTCCCTCATCTCCCTCTCTTCCCCTCTTTCATCTCCTTCTCCTTCACCCCAGTGATCTTGTTCATGGGGAAGTTGATGCAAAGGCAGAGTTTCTAAAAAAAAAACAAACCCCTACTTATTCACAGGCTATTTTGCAGCAGCAGCAATTGGGCCCCAGAATGCTGTCTGCTAGGTCACGTCTGCCAATATTAAAGTGTGAGGATGTAAAGGGGCCTCACAGCTGTCAGAAATCAGTCCAAGATTCACGGCAGCTATTATAACCTCGGAGCTCACAACCTCACTGGGGGTCCCGACCCAAAGTCTGGGAAGCCCCGGCCTAGAATATGTATCAACTTAGTTATCTAATGAAAAGGAGTGCAATGACAGAAGTTATGTAGAAAATAGCTATCATTCATTAATAAGATAATGTCCTGCACCATGAATTATAACAAAAATAGAACAAAAACCCTCAAATGATCAATTCTAGGTGAACTTAGAAGCCATTATTCCCCTTGTCCAGACTATGGTAATATCTAATACAGCTGTTTTGTGTGAATCAAGCAGTCTTCTCATTGCTGTGCCCTGATGACTGTATATCTCTCCTCACCATAGCTGTGAGGGCCTCCAGCCTCCTGGGCTGTCCCTGCCGCCAGCACTTGTTGATATTCACTAGTAAATCCCTCTACCTCACCTTTTCACATAGTCAAGGGGTCAGTCACGCTTTTGGTGTTTGAACGTGATGAAGAATATAATAAAGCTTCTTCAGAAGGATTCATCTCCTTTGAGATGTCATTCTTGGGATGCCCTGATTGTTGAGAAGGAGCTAGAGGAGAGAGGGAAAGGTTGAGAGTCAGGCTGACAATGAGAGGCTGGGACCGTAGTAGATGGCATACTTCACAATGCAGCGGCAAGTAGGCAAATTGTGCATTTCTCAAACAATGTTAAGGGCTGCAGTAATTTTCAAAGACCTTGTTCACCAATGCTTGACAGCTTTGACTTGCCCCCTCCTGATAGCTCTTGAAGGACAACTGATCTTAAGTGCTTGCTGCTGCTGCAGTTTCAGAAGTCCCACGAGATTGGGGTTCTCCTCGAGTCTTAGTCCTTTCTTTGTGTATTGTCTTGTCCCGTAGAGAGAGAATGTTACTGAGTACCCCGGGCCAAAAAGAGCATGAATGTGAGTCTTCGGCTTGTTATGTGGAATGCTGAGGCAGAGGCAAAGAGATGACTATAATAGGTAGTTGTTGATTTTAGAACATGTATGTGGAGTGTGAGGTGAGGAGAGAGCCATGACAGAGTGTGTTTTTTGTGTAAAGGCGAGAAGGTTTGAGGAGAATGATGCTAGTGGATGCTGTGAAGGAAGAAGTGAGGGAGTGTGATAAGAATGGGAAGTGTTTTAGTGCGGTCTTCTGCCAGATGGTAGACTATGTGATGAAGAGCAGGGAATTGTTGAAAGTGGTTGTGGGGGGTGGGAAGGATTGTTGCCATTTTGTTTAGAGTGATTTAAAGACTTCCTGGACTGGATGCAGATTCAGGAGTGATGCCCTTGGAGTTGATGAAGCCAGTGATCTCTTCCCATACTTGGTGTACTTAGGGATTTGCCTACAACCTATGCTAACTCAGTTTCTTGTCACACCTTTCCAGCAGCAAAATCTCTTGGTGCAACCTGCTATAAGGAGTGGATTCTCACTTCAAATAAGCCTTTGGCTAGTTGACTAAAATTGTGATCTGGCAGTGGCTGGTGAGAGGCAGGTTGGGAACTGTGGTTTTCTGTGCGATCAGTAAATCAGTTGGGACATCTCCAGTAAGATATAACAAGGCCAAGAATTTGAAATTAAAATATCTAAGCCAGCTTTTGGAGGCATCGAGTGAGTTTTGAACTGACAAGAAATAAATTGGGGCTTGTTCAACTTCTTTAAACATTTTGTCTCTCTTTCTCTCTCAACCTCACTTCCTTTCCCTTTGTATTTTGTTTTCTGTACTCAGTTTGGCATTGAATTTAGCAGTTGTAACTTGCACTTCCTGGTTTAGACTTTGCATGTCTCAGACATACACGTGCGTATAGGCTCTTTTTCTATCGATCCTAACCAAGACATGTAGGGAGGGATTTGAGGCCTAGGTATCTGAAGGTGTGGCCACTATTAGGGCACAATTGAAATCAAGAATGCTCAAGAGGCCAACATTTGATGAGCACAAATGCCTCAAAGAGTTGTAGAGCTGGAAGAAATTACCGAAAAAGGGAACAGTGAGGCCATGCAAAAACAGATTAAAAAGTTAAAATTAAAACATTGCTTGACCGGGAGCTACTGTATGTCAAGTGAGCACTAGGATTACGGGCAAACCAGACTTGGTGCACATTAATGCAAGAGCAGCACAGTTTTGGACAACCATAAATTTATAGTGGGTGGAATGTGGGAGGCCAGCCCGGAGCCCATTGGAAAAGTCAAGTCTATAGATATCAGAGGCAGCATATGAGTTGAGCTGAGCTGATCTGGGGTGGGGTTGAGTGATGTTACAGAGTTGGCAATAGATCTAACTGATGCTGCGAAAATATGGTTGGAAGCTTATCTTGGGGCCAAATTTGTGAGCAGACTGGTTTAGTCTTGGCCAGTTACCAGGGAGCATGAGAATGGAGTTTGGAGCAGGGACCGAAAATAATAGCATCACCTTCACAATAGTTAATTGGAGGAAATTTCTGCTCCTCACGTACCGGATGTCAGATAAGCAGTGATGATAATTAAGTAACTTTGGAGGTGTTGAGAAACAGCTGTGTGTTCTCAATGCATATGTGAAAATGTATGCTGTACTTTGAAGGATGCTGAGGGGCACATGTAGATGAGAAACAGGAGGCAGCTGAGGATAGATCCTTGGGGGACACCAGAGGTAACACACAAAAGCAGGATCAAAAGCAATTGTGAGTGATTCTCTGGCTACAGT